>NC_050573.1:489752657-490124082 GCF_011100635.1 Trichosurus vulpecula
TTTTCCCACTTACCTTCTCTGTTGTCTTTGGTGTTTGTGGGTTGAAAAGTCTGGTAACTGCCACAGCTCACTGATTCAGGGCGCTAGGGCATGCTCCGCTTGGCTCCTGGTCTGGTTGGTCCTGCTGCTGCCCACGCTGAGCTCTGCTCCCAGCTCCGTGCACGATCGACCTCATCCAGTGACCATCCAGGCTGTCCTGGGCTGGAGCCCTGCTTCCCTCTGCTATTTTGTGGGTTCTGCAGTTCTAGAATTTGTTCAGAGCCATTTTTTATAGGTTTTTGGAGGGACCTGGCGGGGAGCTCACGCAAGTCCCTGCTTTCCAGCCACCATCTTGGCTCTGCCCCCCGCCCCCCATCCATTTCCCATAGTGTTAACAGGAATAATACTTGAGATATTGTTGCTGTTACTGTTTTAAATTATTATTGTTTTTTTAGTCCATTAGTTATGTCTCATTCTTCCTGACCCCATTTGAAATTTTCTTGACAAAGATACTGGAGTGGTTTTCCATTTCCTTCTCCAGCTCATTTTACAGATGATGAAGCTGAGGCAAAGAGGGTAAAGTGATTTGCCCATGATCACATAGCTAATAAGTGTCTGAGGCTGGATTTGAACTCAGGTCCTTCTGACTCCAGAACATCTGCTGTGCTACCTACCCGCCCCTAATGTTTTATATAGCACTCAGATAACTTTATACCATACAGTCTTTCTTGCGTAATCCTGTGGTCTAAAAACATGCCAAAGCTAAAACCAAAGCTGAGTTAATGAATAGGATTAAAGATTCTCCATGCTTCTAGAAAAATGTAATACATTGGAGTGCTACTGTAACATTGACCTGGTAGTCCATGCCATGAAATTAGTAAACTGATATGTTACTGTCCCAGGAGGGTCTTTTAATCCTTTATATGGTGTAACGGCAACCACATTGGCTTACCCAGGATGGCTGCTAGTGCAGGTTCTTTTATCTGCTTTACTAAGGAAAACAACTGTTTCAGGGGTCAACAATCTTCTTTAATTAAACAGAAAAAATACAGAGAAGAGAAATAAAGACCAACAGACAGAACTCTACTGCCTGAATCAAAGCTTTACATCTGAATCGAGAGAGCTTTTACCTCTGAGGAGTTGGAGAGCTCTGAATATACAGCCACTCAGAGTCTTGACCAGAAAATTACATCTTTCTCATAAGTGAGCCCCCAAACCAAAAAGCTCACCTCTCAGAATATATACTCTTTCAGGTAATAGGCTCAGAGCCAGAACCCTTCTGACTCAGTGCCTAATTAGAAATTATCAGAAGATGTGTAAGCCTTCCTACAAGCAAGCAAGCTTCCCTTGATGGGCTCCACATGAGGCGCATTGATGGGTGGGGAAGATCTTATTCCCCATTGACCTTACTTATGAATAGCTGGCTTATACTTGGAATTAGGAGTCCTGCATTCATAGTCAGCAATAAAAGAAGAAAAATAAATAAAAGAAAAAGTTTTAGTTTTAAAAGTATTTTGTTTTTAATTGGGATGACTTCATACCATCATTAACTAGTATCTCAAGGTACAAGGAACAATATACATTCAGGGCAAAGTTCACAGATAACAATAGTAGATACAAATCTAGATTTCAAATAATCTTCTTGAGAATTTTGGCATTTGACTTTATCAGATATGCTTAGATTTCCATTGTTTTTACTTTGTAATGTAGCTGACAAGCTCTGCTGTTTTTCTTGTAGTTAACAGCTAGTGCTTGCATTCTGAATCTTATCTTCAATCTATAATTTCTTGGCAGGAATGTTTTGTCCATTTCCTTAGATGCTGGTTACTTAAAACTAGATAAAAGGACCTATAAATCCACTTCAGCAGGCACACATAAACTGCAATGCATTGAACTACATCAAAAGTCCACAAGAGGGCACCATCATTGACCTCTGGTTACTGTAGAACTTTCACTCCTCCCTCATGATGCCTCATGTACAGGACATGGTACATGTCCTCCTGATGTGCAGATTGAGGATCTCCAGTATCAGTCAGTGTCAATGCACATTATATATTCAAAAGTTGAATGTCTTTCTTGAGATAAAATCTATGTCAAGTCATTAGATATTATTACTATGTGCCAGGTACTGTGTCAAATGCTAAAGATAGGAATAAAATTAAAAGAAGGACAATTCTGCCCTCAAAGAGCTCGCATTCTATTGGGGTAAGACGACACATAAAATAGACTTGAAAAGTGGACTGGACTTTTCTTCAAAAAAAAATGGACCTTTCAGGAGGAATTCACCAGAGGGAGAAGGCGGCCCAAGCATGGTGGCAAAGTCAGGAGAATGAAGGAAGTGGAAATCAAAGTTCTCATATTTTACACACACCCCTCCCCCCACCAGTGGATCATCATATGTATCCTACTTTGGAGATCATTGCTCTAAATTATCGATCTGTATTTACTATAATAACAATCCATTCTGGTACTGTTTGGTAATAATACTAATACCTATGGAGTAATAACACTCCATTCCTGTGAGAGGGGGAAGTGGGTACAAGAGCTTTGGAAAGGAGGGACATCGTTTTGAGATAGGACAAATGTATTTCCAAATGTCTTCAAACACAGAGAGACCAATAGAGATAGAGATCATACTTTAGAAGGCAGACACACAGGGGAAAGCCAGATGTTAAGATATCTACACCTCTAGACTTGAGGAAATTTCCCTTGGATGAAATGAGGGTCTTCTCTCTGAACTCATTCATTCTGTATTTTCTGGTCTGTTCTAATCTGTATAACTTCCCTGACTTCTATTTGCTCCTTGTTTATACAGATGGGTTTACTCACTATTCACAGTTATGTGATGGTCTTTTGTGTAACTAACATTTGGTGGGAAGGAATAATTTGGAAATAGTATTGGAAATATCTTGGAAATAATCTTGAGGTACCCCTACCTTTTTAAATGATAGTAACCAGAAATTTCCCTGTCTCTATCCCTTCCAACACATCTCCAACAGTGGGGCCATCCCATGCCTATCAGGAGACTCCCCCAGAAGAAGGTTGGGTTTCTTGCTCCTGAGCCACTATCTCACTCTCAGTTCCTAAGGTTTGTTTTCATACATGTCATTTTATCCCTTGTAACATGTTTTTGCTTCCAGTGACCTCCTTCTGAACCCACAAAATTTTCCCAGGAAATAAAAGACATGAAACTTTTTCAAAAAGTTACTGATTGTGGTTATATTTAATCATGCTGTAGTTGTAGGGGATTGGAGAAGAGGGAATGCTTATTTGCATTTCTATCACTTCCCATCTGAGTGCCTATAGGAAGCCCTGAGGCAGAGGGCTTAGGTCTGAAAAACAGACCTTCCTTGTTGGTGGAAAGAGAGGAAGGAGTGAGAATTGAGTAAATGCATTTTCGAACATCATAATGCCTCCAGCTATATGAGACCTCCAAACCCCAGCTATAATAAACAATTGTTGGTCCTCTCATTCCTAAGGGAGCTACGTGATGTCCCTAACTATATTCTAAGGTAAATCATCTTAAAATAGTTGAGCGAATGTGGCTTTTCTAACATCCACCTTATATAGAGCAATACAAAGGCATCTAGCTTGTTTTCTTCCCTGTTAAAATGTGTTTTGCATTTTGATTCAACTTTCCCAGTTTCTGCCCAATGTCTTACCCTCTCTCCAGATCAGTGCCTGGTATCAACTCCTTCATTGCCCCCCCACCAAAACCCTGAACACCTATTTTCCAAAATTATGCCAACGAGTTTATGTGTAAGTAATGGCAGAAAAGTATTTCCCTAAAGGGACAGAATCAATATATTCAAATACTGAAAAAGAACACACTCTTCTACCAGTAATACACAGCCCTAGATTCTATTTTAGGAATCATTTTATTCAGCGGGCAACCGATTGCCTGAAGAGAATGGAGCTGTGATGAATCCAGAAGTCACACTAAATGATAGGTGTTGTTACTTGATTATACATTTTTTTCCAAAGCCTTCCTCAACACAGAAGAAACAAATAGTAAATGATAAGCATGCAATTAGTTTTGATCTGGTTCTACATTGTTATCCAGAGATGGAAGGGGGTGGGGGAAAACAACTCCATTCCTTCAGTATTTGAATATATTGACTCTATCCCTTTAGGAAAACACTTTTCCCACATTGCTTATACATAAACTGGTAGGCATAATTCTGAAAAATAGAGGTTTAGGGTTTTGGGTGGGCAGAAAGGACTTTAGATAACTGACATGATTCAAACTTACCATGCTGCCTGCTCCAGCCAGGACTCAGAGGGTTCTACATTTCGTGGATGGGACTCGCTTCTGCAAAGGACCATGGTTTTCTGTATGTGGTAGTTGGTGGCAAGCAGGGTTGGTATTGATTCACTCCATCTTTATCTATCACTTTTGCATCTGGAATTGATGTTATCTTTGTACCAAGATTCACTGAAGATGGTATCTGCCCTCTGCCTCTAGCATACTCTTTCTTTCTCAGTCATTTCTTTCACTGAGAAGGCTTCAACCTTTTCCACTAATTCCTGGTCAATGTGATAGGAATGAGATTCACCAAATCATTCCCAAATAGTTTCATTAACAGTTGTCTCTTTGGTCATATTAGCATGTTTAGTGGGCTTTGGTATACGCAAAGAATTCCTATCCTCATTACCCATGGCTCATATTTTCAGGCAGTATATCAGTTACTGTTTTTTCCATCCATTAATTTTTTTACCTTGATTTTACATCACCACAATGTGTCAGCGCAGTATACAGCACACCTATATAAGATTATCATCAACAGAGTCAAGAAGTAGTCCCATAGTCAGTAGACCTTTATGTGGGTCAATTCCTACGAAAAATATCCATTCTTCCACCACCTATATAGTGATGATAGCTATTAAACTCTATGTTTAGAGTCACAATAGCAACAGTTCCACAAAGTTAATAAGAGACAACATTTTTACACATTTTACACATAATAGTGTGTGGTTGTACCAAAACAACTGGTTTGGTCAGTAAAAGGTGAATTGGAAAACCCAAAATATAAAAAGGAAAATTTTCATTGTATCCCTACAACACTAATGAACCCAAAACACAAATGAGCCTTAATAACTGTATTCCAAGCAATCACCTCATATGTGGGCTCCCTGAAAGCCACCCCAGATATGAGGCACATGATGTTACTTTTTACTCAAATTCATACTTGGCAAACTTTATGTTTATTTTAATAATTGAAGGACTTAAACTAAACTAATTTTTTTAAAAAAGAAAAAAAATAATCAAAGGACTTAATTTCAAAGCAAGCAAGCCAAAATGTGTCCTCATCATCTATTGCTCTGCAAACATTTGTTTTGTAGCTCCTCCTCTGGGCCTGATTTGTTTCCTTCTTGAACCAGCTGCATTCAAATGCTGATAACAATAATACTAATGGTTGACAATTATTAAATACTCTTCAGGGGTGAGGAATCTGTGGCCTCAGTTTAGATCCAGTCAAAGGTCCACATTTGAGGACCTAGAGGTCCACAGGTGGCCTTGAGGCCGCAGGTTCCCCACCACTGCTCTAAGTTATACAAAAGTGCATATATTACCTTATTTAATTCTCACAATAACCCTAGAAGTACATATGACAGATTTTATTATCCCCCTGTGATAGATCAGGAGACTGAAGAGCTATAAGTCTCATGAGTGCATGATTAGTATCAGTAGAATTAGAAGCCAGGTCTTACCAACTCCAACTCCAATGCTTTCTATTAAATAGATTCCTCTTCTCCTTTGGTTACAGTGGTTGCCTAATGAGAGACTTAAGCACTGATCTCTTCATTCTGCTCCTGGATACTAGGCCTGCTTGCTCCTTCCCCATGATCTCTAATACACCTCACCCACCTACCCTCATACACAAACACACTCAACACACAAATGCTATGTGCATCTCCCCGTCTGTCTCTCTGTATCTGTCTCCATCTCTCTGCCTCCGTATCTCACTCTGTCTTTCTCTGTATCTTTGTGTTTCTCTCCATGTGTCTCTGTTTCTGTCTCTATTTTTCTTTCTGTCTCTCTCCGTTTCTCCTCTTTCTTTCTCTTTTTCTCTCTCTTTCTCATTCCTATTTAATCATTTGGCTCTAAGGCAAACAGTTAACTGTTTGATCAAAACTTTACCTGATTATCGTATTCTATGGGCCATAACTGAAGTATGTACCTCAACTACAGTCAGTACCTAAGCACCCCAGAAATCCTGATGGTCAAAATGATGATGGTAGGGTTTGTGCAGGATCTAGAATTTGAAATGGGTCTTAAAAAGAATAGACTTTCATTAGGTTGGGTTGAGGGTAGGGAGCAATTAGGGGATTACAGGTAAAAGAAGCAGTGTGAGCACAGGTGTAGAGGCAAGAAGGCATGTAACGTGTCTGAAGAAAATCAAGACATCTAGTATGGCTAGAACAAAGGGGTCATATAGGAAAGAACTGAAAATGACTGGAGAAATAAATTGGGGCCAGAACATGGAGAGCTTGAGTGCTAAACTAAGGAGACTGTAGTTTATTTTGTCAGCAGTTGGGAAGGATTAAACCTTTTTTGAGGAGAGTTGAATGAATGAGTGAATGAATGAATGAAAAAAAAGTATTTAATAAGCACTTACTATTCCCCAGGTGTTGTGCTAAATTCTGGGGATAGATATATGAAAAAGTTCCTGCCCTCAAGGATCTTATATTTTAATAAGAATTTAAGAAGAAACACCTGAAACAATAAGCAGTGGCCAAGTAGGAGTGTTTTGGACTGGGAAGTCAAAGCAATATTAAGTGGAGCCATAGTGTAATTGACTGACACATCCTTTCCAGAAATGGCAGTGTTGATTGGATTACTGCTCTCAGAGCCAGAGATGGAAAACAGTAATGGGGGGTATAGGGGGAAAGAGTAAAGGACAAGGTTCAATAAATCAGCAACATTGCATGAAGACGGCCAGAGAGAGCAGGCAGCATGGTGGGTCTGAATCAGGTTAGTTATGGAGAGTTCTTACCAATCAGAAGCATAAGCCCTCACAGGGGAACAGAGAGCTTAGTCATAGGCAGGGAGTCAGGGCATGAAGTGGTCCCAAGAGCTGTAGGCTAGGGAACATGATGAAAGGGATGCTTCAGGGAGGTTAATCTGGCAATGGTGAGAATTTTAGCCCTCAACAAATGTGAATTCCTTGTTCTTCCATCTACTGTAAGTCATCATTCCCTGAAAATAAAAAAGTTTTCATTCTTCCATTTCATGTATAAGCCTGAGCTGTAAAAAATAGCTTTAAATCTGGGAAAAGGGAGGACTACAATTCAAATCATTTTCTCTAAGCCAAACCACAGGACATAGGGGAAGAATGATGTGTTTTACTTTACAAAATGTACCACTTTTCAAGCTTAAAAATTATGATGCAAAGGACCTGCAAACACAAATAAAACTGAAGTCACCCAGGATTATAGCTCCTTAGGGATGCTTTGCCTACCAGGATTTCTCTATTTCATGGAATATAGTTCCCTATTGAATCTGTTATATGCCACAAAAACCTTTATCTGAAAGACAAATACACACTTAGAGACAGCTCATCTCTTGGAATTATGTAAAATAATGCCCAAATGGGTGAGATCAGTATAACTATGTGAAATGGATAGCTCTGCATATATCTGATGTGCTTCACAAATGCTGGCTGAGCACTAAACCAGGCAGTCCCTTGCTCAGCAGCAAAGCAGTATGAGTCCATGCGGCTAATCTGTCCAACTTGGATATGCAAACCTTGCCCATAGGATAATGAGCTCTAGTAGAACTACAATGAACAGCTCTGTCAAACCCCAAGGTCAAGGGCCTATCGAATTAGCAATAGTATGGTACAAGGCACAGATCGGATCCAGTTTTATTGAGCAACATAGTGTGAAAGGGAAGAGAGGTTAAAAGAAGGTTCAGCGAGGTATGATAATAGGATTGTGCCCAAAATGGGCTGAAAAGTCTCAGAAGATATTTCTGTCCTGCCAGAACCACGGAGAATCACTGGGCTGATTGCATCAGCATTTTATATTTGGTTCTGCAATTATCCAGGGTATTGAGAGAAGTCAGACAGAAGCAAGGGGGCTAATGTATCATTGATCAAAACAATCTATAAATGGTAGTGAGCAGAAAGTGTGTGGTGAGAAGAAAAGCAGACAAACAGGAAGAGACTGGAAAGAGCACACAGTTTTAGGACTTCTGGGTTTTTCTCCTTCCGTAAGGTGAGCGTGAGGTGTCTCTAGATGTCTTTGTCTATCAGGGGCTTTCTGTGTCCACTGTCCCAGAGCCTAGACATGGTATGGAAGGGATGGGAAAGGCTAAACAATGATGAAGCTTTCTTCTAGATCTGGCCTAGTGCGGCCTGTCTGATTGTATCAGGAAAGATACCCCAAACCAAACACAAACTCAAGACATGGGCACAATATAATGGAATTGTGCTTTCCCTCATTCTGGACCCTAGAGTTTTATTAACAAGGACCTGGATTATGGGAACAATAAGGAGAGGTTGACTAAACAAGCACTCTTCATTAGTGTGTAAACACCTCAGTGGACACACAAAACAATCCACTGGGATGAAGATATTATT
Source organism: Trichosurus vulpecula (assembly GCF_011100635.1). Taxonomy (NCBI): domain Eukaryota; kingdom Metazoa; phylum Chordata; class Mammalia; order Diprotodontia; family Phalangeridae; genus Trichosurus; species Trichosurus vulpecula. The sequence continues at coordinate 489,761,222 of NC_050573.1, forward strand.
TGCACATCTGTTCATATTGTTCTTTTAAAAAAGAAAGAAATTAAGCTTTATTTACACTTAATGTCAATCAGCATCAGCTCCTTCATTCGGTACAAATGTCGGATAGTCACATTACATACGGTAGACAATGAATCCTGAGAGAAGAATGTGAGTTCCACAATGTAGAGAGGTTGATGATGACATTCTCATTTATTCATTCATTGTCACATACCAGGGTAGATTAGACTGTTGGATTTGGAGTCAGGGAGACTTTAGTTCAAATCTTCCCTCAGACACTTACTGGTTGTACGACCCTTTGCCTCTTTTGGCCTCAGTCTTCTCATCTGTAAAATGGGGATGAAAATAGCGCCTACTTCACAAGGTTGTTGTGAAGATCAAAGCACTTTTTGAACATTAAATAATTACATAAATATAATAATACATATAAATATATCATATCACATAAATATTATAGAAAATATAAATAGCTACATAAACTCTAGCTATTATTATTATTATCACATTATTATTATTATTATTATCTCATTTCAAATGATATAATATTTGTGAAGTACTTAACACAATGCCTGGCACATAATAGGCCCTTCATCGTTGCTTTCAATATTGCGGTTTCGGTGTCCCTTATCACATGGCTCTGTTATTTAGTTTTGACTAAACTAAGCTTTACAAAATGAATGTCTTAAAAAGGTTCCTGCAAAGAGTACTAATAATTCAAGCACGAGCAAACAAAAAGAAAATGGCAATGTTGTTCCTTCTACTTCTAGTCCAAGCTCTTTATCAGTCACATTATGAGATAATAATCATAAGAGAAGCCCACCTGAGAGTTTCAAAATTATGAAGATTATATGAAATATGAATTTGTATCCATTATTATTAATGATGAACCTTACTTTTAGCCTATGTTGCATCTTGATATATTAACTAATGTATGAAGACATTATAATTACTAAGTCACCAAGCATTTATTAAAAGCTTACTATGTCCTATGCATTATGCTATATGCTGGGAATACAAATACGAGCAGAAAGACAATTCTTCCTCTCAAGAAGCTTACATTCTAATGGGAGAAGAGAATATATAAAAAGGAGCTAAAAAGCAGATTGGAGGAGGAAAGTGGAAGATACTCATTGTGAGGGCTCTGGAGAAAAAGTCCAAGAGAGTCAAGAATACAGCCTGGAACAGAATGAAGACATGACTGGCCTGGGCCTTCTCCTTAAAATGAGGAGGAACTAATCAATCAGTTGGAGAGGCCACAAGATCTGGTATAAGACAATGAAATACTGAATTTTTGTTGCTGAAACAAATGTGAATCACCTATGAAAATTTTATACTTTAGAAACTTGGAAACAAAATTTTCTAACCTACTTAAATATCTTCCTAACAAAAACCTCAGTGGGTTTTAGATTTATTTATTAAAAAATATAAAAATGCAACATTTACTAGTTGCTTTGCAGGAACAGCAAATTGATTACAGGGAAGGTTGTATTGGCAATCAAAATGGGCTCTTAGCACTTATTCAACCAAGTGCCCTTGAAGAGTTTGGCCTTTGTTTCCTTGGTTAAATTAGTAGTCTTTGATGACCTACTTGCCTCAAGGGAAAGCCTAGTTTACATGGGTTTGAGTGACACATTTGTGACATCAGAGGTTTAAGTTGCATTTTTGTGGTGATTTTAGGTCACATGGGTGAGTCGCATGTGTGACTCACCCTTGACCCTAAAAAAGATATAAAACCAGAGATTGGCTTTCTTTTTTTGGAGCTCTGACCCACAGTAGGAGTAGTGTATGACTCTGGGCCAGCCCTTGTCAAGCTCCCGGCTGAACTCAGATGTTGGTAACTGTGAATTGTATTTAGTCTGTCTGTTGATGTGTGTAATTTGTTTGTATTTGCTCTGAAGTTCAGGGTGCTGGATTTTTCCCCTGAACTAAGTGAATGATATTTGTATGTTAGATTAAAGTAAGATTGTTAACCCCTTAACGTTGCTTTCCTTAGTAAAGCAGATCAAAAGAATCTGGGCTTGCAGCATTCTGTGTGCAGGTTGTTGTTGGTTTTACACAGCCACAGTAGCTGCTAGCGGAATTGTTGAAACAGGTAAAAATTTGCTGACCAGATTTAAATAAAGAAAATCTTTGTATAATTGGTGAGTGTGATTGTAACATGAGTATTGTAATTTAGTAAGCATATTCAATGATACACTTCCATTTAGAACTAACAATATCTTTGAGGTATTTTTTTTTCAACTATGACAACCATTAAAAGCAAGTATCAAAATAAACTGCACTGAGAACTAAAAATTTGAATCATTATCATGGTGTTAAGTCAAAGTTTTCAAAAATAATTTAGCATATTCTATCAAATTGATCTCACTAAAATGTTTTATTGCTAATAATTAATAATAATTTCCATGAGGGCAAAAAGGGTTTTGTGCCATTCACAAATGAAATTAAATCAGATTATTTTTAAATGTCATTTGTTTCATTTTTTATCTAATTGTTTCAAAATATCTTTTTTATGTATGCTTGATAATATACATAGTACACTGGTATAGTAGTATAGGTATATAATTTGAAAATAAATACAGATAGTGTGTATTCTCAAAAATTTTCAGCTGAGAGAGATGCATGATCCACAGAAGTTTGGGGACCGCTAGACTAAATGATAATTAGATGGAATCGAAATTGTTTTAATGCCCAGATTCAAAGAATAGTCGTTAATGGGCTCAATGTCAACTTACCAAGTCTTCAGTGGAATGTCCAGACACCTGTGCTTGGCCCTATGCTGTTTCACACTTTTTTTATCAGTAACTTAAATAGAGGAATAAATGGTATAATTATCAAATTTCCAGATGACAAGAAGCTGGTAGGGTAGCTTAACACCATGGAGGATTGAGTAGGGATCCAAATGTATATTGACGGACTACAATATTGGACTGAACCTAAGAAGATAAAACTAAATAGGAATAAATAATGTTTTCTTCCATTTGGATACACAATGAAACCAATTCCACCAATTCCTTTATTAACTTCTCTGAAGAGTGCCTGTGGCCAACTTTCTATTTAGCTTCTATTTTTTTCTGGTTTAATTTATAAAGAAAATTCTGATATGAATACAGTTCAGGTCCTCTAATAGTGTGCCAACTTTTTCGTCATTGAGCAAAGAGTAAATGTTTGGAGTACAGTTATCCCTTTTACATCACAATTTTCCCTATCAGTTTCGATATACCACAGGTCAGCACAGAAAATTAAATGGGGATTTTGGGGGAGTTTTGCAGAAGTTGCAGATAACATGTGAAGGCCAGCAAATGACACAGAAAAAGTTTAGAAACTCAGAAGTGCATAAAATATATGTATAGTTTTGTATAATATCAACATATTTTATCTTTTAATACCATAATAATTAATACCAATAGTAATTCTTCTCTGGTATGAAGGGAGTACCAAAAACTTTTATGTAGATGTAGAAGGGATAACTGTACTAACAGTAAAAATAATGCGTACAGATGATATAACCACTCTGTAATTCATTTGCAGATGATATAAAAACTCTGTGATTCATAGAACCCTGTCTTTTTTTAAAAAAATCACTTTGATGATGGCACTGAAGAAGATGTCACCTAGGACTAAGAACTGTTTAATATTTGTATGAGTTTAATGGGCCAACCTTCTAGTATATCATAAGACTTTTCATATCTAATTAGGCCTGTCCATGGATATCAGGACAGTCTCTAGGCCATCACTTGCTTGGGAGTACATTTTCCTTCCTGCCTGTAGAGCTTGCCTTTGATGGCATTCCACGGGCTATGCATTTAGAGACCCCAGGTTTACCTTCACACCACGATGATGTGACTGAGCAGAACTTCTCTGGGGGATGATGTTATTATCATTGATTCATTAATCAGCTAATTAAGTATATTCATTGAACCAATTCTGATTTGACCTAAGTATGTTATCATCTAGCACACACCTCTCCATTTCATCTGCAAGGATATTTTGAAAGACTCAGTTCAATGCTTTGAAATCCGGGCTTTCTTTGTCTGTAGTATTGCCTAGATCTTTCAGGATAACAACCTCTGAAGGAGGGATATGAGATTGGTTTAGCAAAAACTATTCTCTATGAATCCATACTAATTCATAAAACATCAGTTTATAAGTAATTATAAATCGTATGTTTAACAAATCATCAAGAAATTTTCCAAGGATTGACAACACACCCTCCACCCTGTGGGTTTTAGGATCCAGCTTCTTCCCCTTTTGTTCTGTCTCTCTTCAGCTCTAGAATACATCTGCCATTCTCTATGGGAGAAGTGGGCGATCAGTGGCACCTGCTCAGCAGCCACATCTGCACAGTTTTTCAGTACACTAAGATGCAATTTGTTTAAGCCAAGTGACTGAAACTCAATTGAGGGCAGCTAGGTGTTTTCTTGCATCACTGATTCATTTGCCTTGGGTTTGAGTTCACTCTTAATTATTTTTATTCTAGCCTTCCCAGTCTGAATAACATTCGCTTTGACAGATAAATTACATGCAGAATTTGAAGTGACTACTACTTTCTTTCTTCACCCATTAACATAAGCCCAAGCAACAGGCCTATCCTTTCTTTATTCTTTTCATCCTGAAAATAGCTTTTAAAAATTATTTTGTTGTTCTCAGCATTTTAGCAAGCTCCCTAATTCTATTCATTAACCTTCTTGAAGATATTCTTACTGGCCTGGGTCACTTCTTTGCATTCATCTTTGTATTCATATTCATTAATTATATGGCCTTAATTCTATCTTTTTACATGCCTTAAAAAATATGGCATCACCACAGAGCCCTCCATTTACTTAAATAGGTGTCTTTAGATAGCTTCCTCTTTCCTTCTCTCCCAGATCATTTGATATTGTGTTGTCAAGATTTCATCCTTCAGAGTCTCCCAGTCCTGTCAAGCCAACTTCTCTCTTAGAATCTTGGTCCCTAAAGTCAAACCTACATTTTCTCTGAACTTTCTAAAATGTATTCATCCAAAATCTGGAGTACACATTAGACTATGCTCAGCATTTCCCTCTTTTGCTATTATGAACTCTAAGATGAGAGCATGATTCAACAGAAAAAATGTGGATTTGAAGTCAAAGGACCTACGTTCAAGTACTGTCTGTGCTACTTTCTACTTGTGTGACCTTGGATAAATCACTAGAGAGGCCAGTCTCTGGACTTTAGATTCCTCATCTGCTAAATGGAAGGGGTGGTGAACCAAACGACCTTTAAGTTACCTTATGACTCTAAAAATGTGATCCCATTTTAATGGTGGGGGGTTTTGACTGCACCCAATTAATGTAACCACAGAAGGCCCAGGTAGCTGGGATTGAATCAATCAACCAAAGGGTGTAAGCTAGACATGACTAAGTTCTTAATCAATTTGAGAGGAATGAAATTCTTTGATCATTGGATGAAAGTAGATGATAGCACACAGGAATATATGTGATTGGTCAAAGGGAATCAGTCATGTCCTGTGGGATTGTATATGATACTGCAAGCCAGTTCAGAGGCTAGCATTCCAGCAGTACAGTCAGGCTTTGGGAATTTTCAGGTTTGGTAAAGGAGACAGATCCTTGTAGCTGTATTAGAAGGCAGTAAATAGGGGATGGAACTGTTTCCATGTTGCATTCCCCTAACCCAGGGGTGGGGAACCTGAGGCCTCGAGGCCACATGTGGCCTTCTGGGTCCTCAGGTGCAGCCTTTTGACTGAGTACAAGTTTTATAGAACAAATCCTTTTCTTAAGGGGATTTGTTCTTGTGAAGTTTGGATTCAGCCAAAGGGCCACACTTAAGGACCTAGAAGGCCACATGTGACCTTGAGGCCTCAGGTTCCCCACCCCTGCCTTATCCCACTGACCATGTGATCAGAAACTAGACTAGTTATAAACAGTATATCCAGTAAACAGACAAGGATAAATGATACATATCAAAGAAACCCATCTTCAGGACTCTAGAAGGGCACTGATCATCTAAGCTTAGCAGAGAATTACATCTCAGGAGAGGACTCCGCTAGGAACTATGAGTTTACCCTATGGTCAGTTGTGTATGTTCTCTGAATTTGAGCCCATTCTCTCAGGGAACCTCTTCTGTACAAAGGGACAATGCACCCCACACTTTGGGGAGATGGCTTTATAACTACTGTTCTTGCTGTATCTTCTCTGTAAATATCTCTATTGTAAAAGATAATCGATGTTAACTGGTTTACTGATATATGGAAGCACACTGGATGGGGGCTTGTGAACACTGGGTACTGAAAACCCAGTTCTTTATAACCCTAAGGAGAGAAGCAGTCAGCCACCTTCTAGGGCTAGACCTGTGAAAATGGGAGTTGGGAAGTAGACACAGAGGGGTTCTTGCACTGTAATCTACATAATGACAGAGGCCAATGCTGTCGATTGTCCAAAATCTTTCAAGGTGTAAGAAGTCTTAGTCCAATTCTGAAAACTAACACATTTATAGCTTTTTAAGGGCTGAAAAGTTCTTTAAATATATTGCTTCATTTGTTCTTCACAGAACTCCTTTGAGGTAAGCTCTGCAGCTATTATCTTCCCCATTTTACTGGTAAGGAAAATGAGGCTCAGAGAGGTTAAATTACTTGCACACAGCCACCCCAGCTAGTAAGCACCAAAGACAATACTCAAACCTAGGTCTCCCCTAAATTGCAAACTTGGCACTCTTTCCTTTGCTGCTTTTCCGACACCAATCTAATTTTCTCTCTACCTTCTCACCTCCTCCAACCCCAAACCCTTCTCCTGGCAGTGCAAATAATTAGGCCTCCTCCTTCCAGTAAGTTGCAGTGACAGAGCAGTAAGAAGTGCAATTCTTGGTTACGTTTGCATTGGCTGTTCTCCCAGCTTGTTGGGAGAGTTACTCTGAGTGCTGAAGCAGCAAACAGTCTCTCAAATGAAAATCTATGTCTGATAAAACTTAACCCAGTTTTCTTTTGTGGCCAGCCCCTTTTTTTATTTTACTGTGTGAGTCACTTTGTCCTGATTCTTGCAGAGGTCCATGCACCTTGGGTATTCTTGGGATAATAGACTTTCTTTTGGATCTTCTCATCTCTGTTTCTCTAATGTGGAATGAAATTTGGAAGTGACTTCTAAGCAGGTCAGTCAACCAGAAGGTGGGGCCTATGTTGCTGGTTGGCTGCATGATAGCCAATCCCCAGACCCATGGTTGAATCTTACTCTTCTCAGGCCCCACTTCTATCTCTTATTAGAAAGAGTAACCCAAAGTATCACTTTTAGCTGCTTTTCCATGATCTTCTTCTCTTTAAATACCTGTTCCTCATTTGTTCGGAAGGCGTTTTCCATTTTTAAATGACGGAATTGTCACTGCTATAACTTTGAATGAGTATGGCAGAAAAACCAGCAAGCTACTTCCAGAAATAATTTCAGCCAGTAATGTTAGAGGTATGTGGGTCCTCTGACTTCGCTATAGCTCAATCACTTGACAGATATTCACTGAGTACTATACAAGTGCTGGGCATGCTATGAAGGCTACGTAAAAATATCCAATCCAAAGGAAAAAACCCAACATTTATTAGTTAAGTGCTTATAATGTGTCAGGCAATGTGCTAAGCACTGAGGATACAATTAATAAAAAGAAAGACAGTCCCTGCCCTCAAGGATCCCACAGTCTAAAGGGGGAGACAATATATAACAGGGACCAGGGAAGTTAGTGGGGAGACACATGACAGCATCTTGTTTTGTGGAAAACCAAGCAGAGCAGCAGATGCAAAGTGAAGTGAGCTTGGATAAAAGAAGGCTTTGTGAGGAATTTGGTACTCTGCCCTCCCAACCTACAACTGAAGGGGAGAGAAGGCTGATGTCAATCAAGGCTTGAGTTAGCAGCATGGTGGTGAGTTTAGAAGTGATGAACTTATCCTGGAAAGGGCATCTTGTTCCATGGAGTTGAAACTAGGCAAAACAACAGGTGCAAAGGGGAGTATAAGATACAAACTTTACCTTTAAGGAAATAGATTAATACATATAAAACAGAAGTGGAAAATACTATGCAATATATATTTAAGTTCAATTATATGGTAAAAATATTAGTTCCAAATAATTCCAAAGAAAGAGACTTTGGTCATTCTAAATTTTTTAATATTTGATGTTACTGTTTGATTATAGTTTGAGGTTGCATTATGATAGGACTCCAACTTAAGCTAAGTAGTCTTAATGCCCATAGAAGCATATAGACAAAACTGACAGCTATTCTTTTTCACTCTTAACTCTGTGTCAGATGGATAAGGCTTGCAGTTTGGGTTTTTTTTTGATGGGATGAAGTCTTGATTTACTGCAGGAGCCTTGAGTCATTCTCCTTCTGTTACCTCAATTAAAGCTAGACCCTCCCACCAGTTAGCAGCACTAATAAAGAAACTCCCATGCCTGAGTTTCATCTAAGCTTGGTATCAATAAGAGACCCCAATAATTTTTCCGCCAAGTCTGGTTCTGATTAGTAAGGCCCCCTCCCACATCTGGCACCGATTACCTATTCTCAGACAAACCCATTTTGGGGGTATATAATCTTGCCACCTAAAGCCCAACTTTGAGCATCTTCTCTCCCCAACACATCTCCCTCATTCTGTGGCGAGGCTGAGTTTCTTGCATGTGGGGCCAAACCTATATCTGTTTATATTGCCATGTATATGATTTGATTGATTGATTGCTGCATCTCACAACAACAAAGCTTGTGATTGTATCATTTCCTGAGAACCAATTTTCTAGAAACTCAAAACCCAGGTATTTTCTGGGGCCAAGTAAAGAAAATACTACCTTCAGTTGGGGCGGAGGGGAAGGGAGAAGAAAAGGAAGAATAGTCAGAGAAGGCTTATTGAAGGAATTATATTTGAACTGGGCTTAAAAAGGTGGAAAGATTTCAATATAAAAGAAATTCAAAGGGAAGGAGAGGCATTCCAGGTGAGAAAAATGTCATGAATAAAGGCAAAGCACAGTGCTTATATATGATATGTACATGGGACACTGCAGAGAATAGCAATAAGCAATAAGTAATAGAATAAGTAAAGTGGAGGATTTGTGAAATAATAGGAAATAGGGAAGAAAAAGGAAATGAAGTTAGATGTTTATGTTTTACATAGCTAGAAACAATATTAACAAAATATATCTAGAAGAACAAAAGGTCAAGAATATCAAGGGGATTAATGGGGAAAAAAGCAAAGGAAGGTGAACTAGCTGTAACAGATCTCAAACTATATTAACCATCAAAACTATCTGGTACTGGCTAAGAAATAGGCTGGTGTATCGGTAGAATAGATTAAGTACATGAGACACAGTAGTAAATGACCATAATAATCTAGTGTTTAATATACCAAAAGACCCCAACTTCTGGGCCAAAAATTCACTATTTGGTAAAAATTGCTGGGAAAACAAGAAATTAGTATGGCAGAAACTAGGTATAGACCAACAACTTACACCATATACCAAGATAACGTCAAAATGAGTATGATTTAGACATAAAGGGTGATACTATAAGCAAACTAAAAAAGGAAGGAATAGTTTACCTGTCAGATCTATAGAGAAGGGAAGATTTCAACAAGAGATAGAGAATGTTAAGAAACGTAAAAAGAATAATTTTGATTATATCAAATTTAAAAGTTTTGCTCAAATGAAAACAATGTAACCAAGATTAGAAGGAAAGCGGAAAGCTGGGAAACAATTTTCTCAGCAAATGTCTCTGATAAAGGCTGCATTTCTCAAATACATGGAGAACTGAGTAATATTTATAAGAATACAAACCATTTCCCAATTTATAAATGGTCAAAAGATATGAACAGGCAGTTTTCAGACAAAAAAAAATCAAAGCTATCTATAGTTATGTGAAAAACTACTCTAAATCACTACTGATTAGAGAAATGCAAATTAAAGCAACTCTGAAGTACCATCTCATGCCTAGCAGATTGGCTAATATGACAGAAAAGGAAATGATAAACATTGGAGGGGATGCGGGAAAACTGGGACACTAACACACCATTAGTGGAGTTGTGAACTGATCCAACCATTCTGAAGAGCAATTTAGAACTATACCCAAAGGGCAATCAAACTGTGCATACCCTTTGATCCAGCAATATCACTACTGTATCTCAAAGAGATCAAAAAAAAGGGAAAAGGACCTACTTGCACAAAAATATTTATAGCAGCTCTGTTTGTAGTGACAAAGAATTGGAAATTGGGAGGATACCCATCAACTGGGGAATGGCTAAACAACTTGTGGCATATGAATACTATTGTGCTATAAGAAATAATGAGCAGGTGGATTTCAGAAAAACCTGGAAAGACTTGCATGAACTGATGCAAAGTTAAGTGAGCTGAATGAAGAGAACATTTTACACAGTAACAGCAACATTATATGAATCTCAACTGTGAATGACTTAGCTATTCCCAGCAATACAGTGATCCAGGGCAATTCCAAAGGACCCATGAGCAAAAATGCCATTTACATCCAGGGAAAGAACTGATGGAATCTGAATGCAGATCAAAGCGTGCCATTCATACTTTATTTTTTTCATTTTTTTCTTTTGATCTGTTTCTTCTTTCACAACATGACTAATATTGAAATATGTTTTACATGAAAAAAGGTCTTATACAAATGTGCTTGTGCAGATGGATCCTTTCCCTCTGTCTTTGAGGCAGCTAGGTGGTGAAATGAATAGAGTTTTGGGCCTGGAGTCAGGAAGACCTGAATTCAAAAACAGCTTCAGACACTTACTTGCTGTGTTACCCTAGGCATTTATATAATAATAGTTCCTCCTAGGGTTATTGTGAAGATCAAATGAGATCATTTTTGTAGAGCTTTTAGTTAGTACAGTGCCTGGCACATAGTAGGCACTATATAAATGCTAGTGATTATTATTCCTTAGACTTTATTTTTAAAGTTTGCTGTTACAAAGGATATTCAGGGTTTGGTGACTTTGGAGATATAGCATCAAACTTCTTTCTGGCATGGTTGTACCAATTCACAGCTCCACCAACATGCATTAGTGTTCATTGCCTTTTTGACAATTACCATTTCCTATTCTTTCGCAATCTGGTGGCTGTAAGTCAAGTATCTGGGCTATTTTGTTTCTCTGATTTGTTGAAAGTAATGTTTATACTGACAGAGATATACAAAATGGAGTGAAATGAGTAGAGTCTGGAGTCAGGCAAGCTAAGATACTGTTGAATTAATTTAGGCATGAGGTACTAAGAGCCTAGATGAGGGTAGTAGCAAGAGGAATGGAAAGGAAAGGATGCATAGAAAAACCAAAACAAAACACATTTTGAAAGAATAGATAAGGTTTTTTTTTTTCCCTCTAAGTTTTCTTCATGCCAGAAGGGTTAGAGTCACAATCAACAACTCCTTTAAGGAGTTAGAGGACTACACTCTATCAGCAGAGAAGATAGAAGATTCTTCCTGGAGTAATCTATTAACCATGTTGCTATGGTCCCATTGGGAGCCATGACAGTATTCTGACTTAAATAATATTTTGTCACTATTGTTGCAATCAGAGCTTGAGCAGTGGTAGAACTGGAGAAACTTGGGCAAGACACAAGTTGGAGAGAGTTTGCAGGTCAAAACAGGATGTAACGACAATGCTACTTGCGGCTACTGTGGCAGTGTAAGATCAATAAGACCAGCACACAGGAAGCCTGCTAGCACAGGTTCTTTCATCTGCTTTTCTATGGAAAGCAACTTTAAGGGATTTATAATCTCACTTTAATCAAACATACATGTATTGTTCACTTAATTCAAGGGAAAAGGTCAGCACCCTGAACTTCAGAGCAAATACAGAGATTACAAGCAGAAATTATAAACAGAGTAAAATAACACAAATCAGCAGACAGGCTTCTATCTGTCTGACCATAGCAATACATACACAGTTACCAGAGAGAGAAGCACCAACATCTGGGTTTTCAAAGCCAGGAGACTCCTTAACGGCTACCCATAGTCTTGTCTGACCAAATCATAGGAAAAGTCTTCCAATGAGTGAGCCCCAAACAAAATGCTAACCTCAGAGTATATATACACTTCTTCAGGGTCAGAGCACTTCACACCTCTTGAGGGTTTCATACCTCTCGAGACCTAACTAGCAAAAAAGTGTGGACAAATCCCATTATTTTAGAACCCAGATACCAGAGACGTAAGACCAGAAAGTGAATATCAGACAAAGAAATCAATTTAAGGGAAGAATGGGCAGGATATAAATCTAATAAGTTCAGAACAAAAGAAAGTCCAAGATAATTCAAGTAGGGTTGATCAGGTCAAAAATTGTATTTTCAAGGCAGGGAGCATCAGAGAGCCCCAGAAGCAGGTTTCAATAATCTTAACAATTTCTAGAGAGGAAAAGAGTAAGAGAAAAAATAGGGAGAAGGTAGGAACAGAGAAAGTGGCTACATCTATTTAATACTGATCTAGAAGACTGCTGAAGTATGGCTCTCTTTGTCTAGAGAGAGGCTTGGTCTCAGAGTTTTAGGCCAAGGGTGAGTTTGTGGGTGGCAATTAGTCAGGTAAACTATTATAACACTTATCTAATTTCAGTGATTTCCTCCCTACCTTTACCCTCCCCTCTCATCCCAGAGCAACAAAACTGGTGCTGGAATAAAGTCCTCTCTTTCCCTGACAATTGGGGAGGAAGGCTGGTAACTAGACTGCATTTGCCAGCAATAAGCATAGAGTTAAATGTCAAACAAATAGATTGTAATAAAGCTAAAAGTTAAAGGATGAGGCTTTTATCCTGACCTTGAACATATCCCCATAAGCAAGGTATATATAGTAGGCCAGATTGGGTTGGGCTGGAACCCCAGGTTCAAGACTGAAACTTAATGAAACACTTGGGTTCTACCTAAAAATTGTCAAAATGAAATTACCTTAACCACAGCAGAGAAACTACATTCAGAGAAGGGAAAGGATATTCCCCAGGATATAGCTGACTATTAAAATGCAGCTTCCTTATGTTAGTCATCCAGGATAAAGCCTCAGAGCCCACCCAGCTAGAGCTCTACATATTAAGGGACCAGGAAGCTTTGTCAATGACCCTATTTAGCCTTATTCTTCTGAGCCAATTAAGTCAAGAGGAGAGTTTTGGTGCCTTTTAAAGGAAAAATACCAGCCCATCCCACAGAGCAGGGTACCCTGGTAGATATTCCTACAACTACAATTTGGATATACTCAATGAAATAAGGGATGGCATCTCTTTGAGGGGGTGTAAACATACAATCTGGTTAACTAAAACAGGTTGAAGGATGAGACCTTTGTTCTTGAATTGCTCTAGCCTTGAAGACATCTCTCTATGTGAGGGGTGCATACCACCATTGCTATCCATTGATGCGATTCATTTTTTCTCCTAGACAGGGTATGAAAGAGTAACTGACTCTGAGTGTTATTCAACCCATTGAGGGTGACTAAGTGATGTCATTTGGAGATGTTTGATTAGTTTATGGTTTAGATCTGAGCTATACTTTTAGACTTGGACCTATAAAATGGATCACACAAATCTTCCAGAGATATCTGAGCAAGAACATCCTAAACCACATATCATACATCCAAGTTGGCTCCCTACGAGAAGGGAAGTCTGCTTATTCAAACGTTCCCTTCTTGGGGACCACTATAGCCTAGAGATGGTAAGAACTAGAGGCAGCAGTGAAATGCAAGTACCACTGGACTTATCTTTCTAGGGAGAAGACTGGGATTTTTCTTTGACAATCCAGAATTTCTCAACTAAGCATCCAGGAGAGTAAAGGAATAAGTATGTTGTACCAGACCTGGAGAGGACTCCAACGAAAGATTGAAAATGTGTTTACCCTTTTACTAGAAGGCAAACAATTTATGAAGACATTATAAGTTTGATGGTAAGGGGTTTGAGCTGACATTTTAGCAAACCAAACAAGTAAGGAATTCCTTTTCATAAGAGCCCCAATCTTGGGGTTGCACTATAAATCTAAATTATTAGATAGGAACCTACTATAGGTATGGACTCACTGGAGGATGAAGGGTTGAGTCAAGCACCCCCTTTCTGTGGAGCTGCAGAGCACAGGGAACCTAAACAATGATACACAGATATGGTCTATGGCACAATTATTGGGTTCAATCCAGGGGACCTAACATAACTCACTCTGTGACTCATGCTTCTACCAAGTGTTTCTCCATTTTATCCACATCTGGACAATCACATACACATACACACACACATACACACACGCATACACACGGGGGAGGGGGAGAGAATGATAGAGAGAGAGACAGACAGAGAGAGAGACAAAGAGACAGAGAGAAAGAAATTAGTACTAGTGGATTTGCAGAGATAGTGTTACTTAAGTACTTGCACTTGCACAGAGCCTGAGGGACATTTTTACATTGAGAAATGATTTCTCAATGCCAGAGCTGTGGTTGTAGACCACAGTGTACATTTGTTCACGAATGCTGGGAATTTCAGGATCATGGGAAGGAGGTTGTTTGACTCAAACTCTTGTCCTCTACTGAGCCAACAGTTCTAATATGGACCTAGAATACATATAGCACTCCAGATATAAAGTACCACTCACAAACTGAGGCTCTCCCAAAAGGAATTTTATGCTTGGAATTATAAGAGTCAACTTAGCCTCCTTTTCATCAAACCTATATAATCTGGAAAACTGACAGTAGTGGTAAATGGTAAGATCTGGCTTGCTGATATGTAGTATTAGCTTGAGGTCTTGAACAGAAATGGAGTAATCATTTTATCTTAATAATTCCTAAGTATTCACATAATTATGTCACCACCAGCCTGGTCTAGCCGAGCTGCTTTTGTCATCTTCATTCTCTTCAATGTCATTTCTACCTCTTCTGTAAGCACAACCAGGATTGTAATGATTCGACTCAATTCTTGTGACTCCCTCATCCTTAATGGTAAAAAAAAAACAGTTTGTTTTTTATTAATATATTTGCAGATCTTTTTCTATTTTTTGTCTGCCTGTTTTCCTTTCAGTTTCATCCTTAAAAGCTTGTGGGATGACTTTGTTTAATCTGGTTTCCTGCCAAGCTGTCTTTAAACTGTTTTTATCCTCCACTCCTTTCTTTTTCATGAGGCATAATATTAATAATGTTCCATCTTCTTTCTCTGAAAAGTTTTACAAAAAAATATATTCTAAAATAGTCATGCTTGTCTGATATATCTCTCTGCTTTGTCAAAGAAGTCAAATGTTTGTTGATGACATTCCTTTTAAATTCCTATGGTCTCTTTTTTGTGGTGATTGGTTTATATTGGTTCAACTTCTAGAATATATGACTATAGTTTGTGTCAATGTTAAACCCTTTTTTGGCATAACTAGTTTAATTGTTTTAATTATACATATTTTTCTCATTTCTCATTTCTATTCTTTCTGTTAATTTTAATTTATATCTTATCAGGGAGTTGACCCTGAGTTCTCAATACTGGCAATGCCAGCAGAGGACAGGCTCTACTTTTATATCTAAGTAAATACTATTCATCCCTCTAGCCTAACCACGTCTCCCTCAACAATGAATATATTGGTCACTGGACAAGGATATATTTGTTGGTCGTTGAACAAGTATCCAACATTTAGAGTGCCAATAGCTAAGTAAACATTTAAAGGTTGGCTTAAAGACTGTGATTTTTGGCACCCTCTGCCACCTTTTCTGCTGCTACGCCACTGTCCCTGGAGAAGCAGACAGCATTAATCAGAGAGCCATCTGTTGCATGTCTAAAATATGATTACAGACTGGCCAAGCTACTCATAACACATATCTTTGTATTTAGTTAGGCTAGTCCTTGGGAAGCCAACTCAGCTTGTTACCAAGCCAGTACACAAAACCTTCCGGAACAGTAGGCCCTGTTAGAACTTGTGCCTTGCTGGCATAGTCTTTGAGAACCAGGTTGGTTATTAACTGAGCTGATTCAAACTCCCTCCTCTGTGCCTTTACCAAGTGGTTTCCCACATCTGTCTGACCTCTGCCTCTTGGAATCCCTAGCTTTCTTCACAATGCAGCTTAGGTGTCACATCCAGAGAAAGAATTATGGAGTCTGAATGCAGATTGAGGCAAATACTCTTTTTTTTTTCTTCTTTTTTGATTTCATTTCTTCTTTCTCATGATTCATTCCATTGGTTATGATTCTTCTTTACAACTTGACTATTATGTAAATAAGTTTAATGAGAAAGTATATGTAGAACCTATGTCAGATTACATGCCGTCTTGGTGGGGAGAGGGGAGAAAAAGGAGGGAGAGAAAATTTGGAACTCAATAACTTGTGGAACTGAGTGTTGCAAACTAAAAATAAAAAATAAATTTTAAAA
The DNA here is from genome assembly GCF_011100635.1 of Trichosurus vulpecula. NCBI lineage: Eukaryota > Metazoa > Chordata > Mammalia > Diprotodontia > Phalangeridae > Trichosurus > Trichosurus vulpecula. Next base: position 489,777,523 of record NC_050573.1, read on the forward strand.
AAAGATGAAGCTTAGGTGAATCCTTCTTAAGGATTTGTCTGATTACCCTATTTGTTAACATTCTCTCCTTTTTAAAGTTACTCATCTATGCACAAATTGTGTCCCATCAGTAGAATGTTAGCTCCTGAAAAGAATGGACTTTTTTTCATTTTTTCTTTATATCCCCAGTCCCAAACACAGTATCTTGTACATAGTAGGTGTTTGATAAATATTTGCTGAACTGAATTCTTCTAGCTTGCCTGACAATGACTTGGAGCTGTCACATCCACTATTAGTCTCTCCTCATCTGAAGAAGAAATGCACATACCCCAGGACATGGCTGAGGAACATCTGAACAGTTACCCACTCAGCTGTATCTGTGCAAAGAAGCTGCCCCTCGCCCCTCTTATCCAGAACCAGCTACATTGTAATGAGTATTAAATCCAGAATGAAAAGCAGCTCTATGTTCAATATATGACGAGGTTATCCAAATTCATACTGGATTGTATGCAGATCTATTCCCCTGAGCAAGATGTCTATGTAAGCACTTCTCTCTTCCTGGGTGCAATGCCTATATTATATCTGACAGGGAGAAACTCAGAGCCATTCTTAGAAAACAGACCACAGCCTAGGTTGTTATCGTCCTCATGAATGTCACTCCCCCTTCCAATTTGATGGGTTAAGGCCAGCTTCCTAGTTCCCTCTGTTAATCCACAGTAAGACACAAATAAATAGGCTTTACCTAAGAACTCTGTCCTCCAGCATTTGGTACAGAAACATGACTTTATTGCTGAATGGGATATTTTTCTCTGAGGCAAAATTGATTTACATATATGGAAAGCGGAACCAACTTCTCAATGCTGTGGGCAGAAAGTTTCCTGATTTAACTGGTCCTCTGAACTTTTCTAAGGAAGAGCATGCTATGTTTCTCAACAATAAATTGCCGAATAAAAATGGACAAGAGTGAGGAAAGTTTACCAGTGTGAAATTCCACCTGTACTTATATTTTAGCATCTATTGACTAGGGATAAATGAGACAAATATACACACTACAAGTGGGAGGGGAGTAAAGACTAGGGTAGGGGTGGGAAACCAGCACCCTCAAGGCTACATGTGGCCCTCTAGGTGCTCAAGTGCAGCCCTTCGACTGAATCCAAACTTCACAGAACAAATCCCCTTAATAAAAGGATTTGTTCTGTAAAACTTGGATTCAGTCAAAAGACCACACCCAAGGACCTAGAAGGCTACATGTGGCCTTGAGGCCCCAGGTTCCCCACCCCATGGGAATACCTATGAAAGACACCCATGTAAAGAAATAATAGACAAAAACACATGAGGAAAATGTGTAGTCAGAGCTCATAGGCTGAAGGATGGCACTCCTTTGAGCCACATCTTCAATGTCTCCTGGGGCACTTAGTGCACTTCTCCTGATCTGGCATATAGTTTCTGCTAGGCATTGCTCTTCTGGATTCCTGAGGGTTGTTGTTAGGTGTTGCTCTGCTGCACGTCACCACAGATCTCTCTGTTTCTTGTTTCTTCAGTCCTAAGCTCAGGTGCTATCTCTTACTTATTAGCAGAAGAATGGACTCTACCATCTCTCTTTTAGCTTAGAGCCCAGAGACTTAAACTTGAGTTCTTTTAAGGAGGCATGCCTTTCACTTGAGGTGAAATCCTTAGTTATTTTTTTTCCATAAAAAATGGAAGATCTGTCAATTCCAAGTCTCTAGATCTTAGCTGAAGATGGCTCTTTTCTCCAGAGGGAGAATCTTTGCTTCCAGGGGCCATGATGCTGTTTTTACCACAAAATATCTATTCAGCTAAAATCTGTACCCCCAACTTTTAAACTGTCTTTGAACCTTACATACTACTGTTCACCATTAGCAATTTCCCTGTCCCAAGCCTCTATCTGATATAGGATTAGAAATACTCTTTAACTTTTGTCAGTTTCTGATAGTTGACCTATCTCTGTTCAAAATCATTTTTAAAACAGGCCTTTCAACAAACCACTATGCTTCAGACCCTGTATTTTTTCTCATGTCCTTCCACAGCAAGATTCTTTGAGTCTGTCATAGGAATCAAAAAGGAGAGAAAATAAATGAGGCCAGGTGGGCTTTGGATAGAACATTGCCCTCCACCCCAATCCTTTGTTCTGAATGCCTGAATTTATTATGTTTGTATGACCAACAAGAAATATCCTTGGTTTTGAGCTGCTTAAGTTATTCATCAATTTTTTTTTCTTTTTTTGCTTTAATATTTCACTTTTCCCCGATTACATGTAAAAACAATTTTTAAAATTCTTTTTTTAAATGGTTGAATTCCAGATTCTCTTCCTCCCTCCCTGCTCTCCCCTCCTCCCCCCATTGAGAAGGCAAACAATTTGATACGTGTTATACTGTGCAATCATGAAAACATATTTCCATGTTAGTCATGTTGTGAAAGAAAACACAGACAAAAACACCAAGAAAAATAAAGAAAAATTATGCTTCTATTGGCATTCAGACTCCATCAGTTCTTTTTCCAGAGATGGATAACATTTTTCATCCTAAGTCCTTTAGAATTATCTTGGATAATTGCATAGCTGAGAATAGCCAAGTCATTCACTGTTGATTATCATACAATATTGCTGTTATTGAATACAGTGGTCTCCTGGTTCTGCTCATTTCACTTTGCATGTAAGTCTTTTCAGGTTTTTCATTCATCATTTTATATAGCATAATAGTATTCCATCACAATCATATACAACAATTTGTTTAATCAGTCCCCAATTGATGGATATCCTTTCAATTTTCAATTCTTTATCGCCATTAAAAGAGCTACTATATACATACACACACACACACACACACACACACACACACACATGTATTTAACATATGTAGGCCCTTTTCATTTTTTTTATCTCTTTGGGATACAGAACTAGCAGTACTATTGCTGGACCAAAGTGTATACATGGTTTTATAGCCCTTTGGGCATGTTCCAAATTGTTCAACAGAATGGGTGAATCAGTATACAACTTCACAGTGTGTTAGTTCCCAATTTTCCCACATCCCCTCCAACATTTGTCATTTTTTTTTCTGTCCTATTAGTCAATCTGATATCATCAAGAACTTTTGCATGACTCTTAAGAAATACAGGTAAAGAGCATTATGCAATTCTGAGCAAAATGGTGGTTGGCTAGGCATTCCTTCCTCATTGTACAACCTGTGCATTTCAGTGGCCACCTTTGTTAGCATCCTTTCTAATTTCCTATTTTTCCTGCAAAACTATTAGCCTGGTTGGAGTATATCATAACTATTCATATAAAGCTCTAAGATCTGCATATATTTCCTGAAGCCTATAATTCTTCTGGTGCTAGGAAATTACTCAGTGAAAAATAGCTCTTTCATTGCAGGAAAACTGAAAAGAAAAAAAACCATCTATATCTAATCTAGTAACCTCTGATTATGTCACCTATCTCTGTTATCCTATTGTTGTGTTTCTGTTTAAGTCAGGGAACAGCTGCAACTGTTTAGGCCATGAATTTGTCTTCTATTACAAAATCTTGATAAAAGCAAAGGAGGAGTTGTTACTTTAACTGAGTGTAAGAGGGAGATTATGATGGTGCCAAGTTGCAAAGTCCAGTCTTTCAAGTGCAAATTTCCTTCTACTTTTACTCCAGCTCTTCTTCCTCCTTTCTTTTCTTGAGGAGTAGACAGTGGGGAGTGGAAAAGAAAAACATCAAACATAATTTTAAATCATTGTATTAAAAATTGATGGCTCCAGAAGTCATTCATTTTTTCTAGACCAAACTGACCTACGGTTATTGGAATCATTTCCTTTTTTACCCTGGTGATCTCCACATCATGCCACACCATGCTTTCTCTGCTCTAAACAACATCCTCACCTCCTCCCTGTCTTTCTTCATAGGATAAAGATGGCTGAAGGTCATGGCTGATCCTTCCTTCTTTTTTGTCTATTCAGTTCTTGATCGTTTTCCCAGTCCTATCCTCTATAATGTGTCAAAGACCACCATTTCATTTCACGTGAACTACTAAACAATTATCAAAGAATAATACATTTTCAGTTACTGCCTTTGGCTTTCCCTTTATTATTTCTCATTCTTGCTACATGCCCAGTCCAACTTGTCTTCAAAGCAGTAACGGCCCCTGACCTATTCCTAAAAGATATTCTTTCTTCAGTCTATTCTCCTCTTTAAAATACCACAATCTAGAATACATATTTTCTAATTCCTTACACATTGTTTTTGCTTTAAGACTTGACCTCTTTCCCTCCATTTGTCTTGGATCTAGTTTCCTCTTCCACCTCCACATCACAGGACTTTCCGTTTTTCCTTGGTTCTCTTTGATTCCTTTTCCCTTCTTAATTTATGGATCTCTCACTGCTGTGGCTTCAGCTAAAATGAAACAGGCCAATATGGTTTCTTAAACTGTTCTGTTTCCTTAGACAGAGTTACTTGGAAAAAGAGGTTATAAGATTTGACTGCAATCAATCAATGCAAATAATTGTGATAACCTCAATTTCTCTATCAACTTTTTAAAACATTTACACAATAATTTGTTTTATTTTTTGAAGGGAAGAAAAAAATTATCTTATTCAGCCAAATCTTTTGTCTAGAACTCTCATAGAAACACTCATAGAACACTCATAGAAATCTGTAAGGATCATTTGGTTCTACAGAGTTGAAATTGCAAACATTAACTAATATTTTTGATTTATAAAAATTGTATATACCATTTAATTTGAAATAGATTCACCATAATTGGGCCTTTTGTTGCTGTTATTGTTTACATTTTCCTTTTTTATCTAGCCAATGAGACAATAAGCACTTAGCTCAGTGCCTGGCATAAAGTAGATGCTATAGAAATCCTTATTCCCTTTTCTTCCCATCTCCACACATTCACCACCCCCACCCCCAAACTCTGGTTGTCATCCTCTTCTCCTGTCCAAGGGCATGTTGGACTCCACGCCTGAAAACACTCAGGACTCTGATAAGTGAACTTTCACCTTATTTTGCCCAGATCCAGGCCTCCAATCCCATCTCAGGTTATCTCCACACAAGTCACCTTTGACACCCCCTCCACCCACCTCTTCCCAGCTTCTCTTTCTGTGCTTTCCTCTCCTAGTAGAATGTCAGCTCCCTGAGGCAAGAGTCTGCTTGCTTGGATATTTCTATTGCCAGTGCTTAACCCAATGCTTGGAGTAAGCAATTAATAAATAGTTTGTCTATTCTAAAGCAGAATGACCTATAGGTATTGTTGTTAGAGGAATCTTTTAATTAATAGACATTCCCTATAGACCCAAAATTAAAGTTGTCTGGGTGAAATAGTCAAGGATTTATTTTCACTAAATCAAATTATTCACAGAAAAAAATTACACTAGCACCTCTGCTGATTCAAATCCTGAATACTGACTTACTCTGTAATTGAAAAACACAGCCCTTCTTATTTCCTCCCTTCTTATTGCTGATCCATGGCATAAATGAATACAGAGAAGAATATTTGGGAATTTTGCATATGGCCTATTTTGCATATGGGACAGAGAGAGACAGAGAATACTGAGAATTTATATCCATCTTCACTGGAACAGAGGCAACTAATAAGGGAGGCAAAGAAATAGGTTTTTTGTGACCTCGAGTAAACTTTTCGCCTTGTGTGCCTCAATTTCTTGACTGTAAAACTTATGAGATCATAGACTTTGGAATTGGAGGGAGCCACAGAGATCATATAATCTATCACCTTCAATTTTACAGAAAAAGGGATTAAGGCCTAGAAAACTTAATCTCTAAATATTCTATGATTTATCACATATCACAAACACGAGAACTGATTTCTAGTTAGGATGGGAACTGAAAATGCCTTTAAACCACAGAAAGATGGAAGACATCTTCTTTCTTGCTAGGAAGCATTTGAGCAGGGGAAAGGGCATCATGGACTAACCAAGGGTAGGAGTTGTTCTGTGGAGTTTGGATTCAGTCAAAGGGCCACACTTGAGGACCTAGAGGGGTTGCTAAATGAGGATCAAAATACAAAAACAAAATTTTCATTTAGTTGATTTGAAGATTCAGCTTGCAAAAACAGTGCTTAAAGTTGTTGGGCATAGTGAGATGAAGGAAAGCAAAAATAATGGGTTGAGCAGGCCCAGCTGCCTGTGCACCATCAGAGACTGTAGAGGTTCACTAATAACTGACTTGCCACAGCTGTACCCAGGGCCACAGCCGTCTCAGATAGACAATTCTAAATCTGTAATCAGAGACTGGGAGGCAGCAGCTGAGACTGCTAGAGATGAAAGATCCACCATGATTTAAACACATGCCCAGGGCAGCAGCAGCAGCAGCAATAAAACTCAGTCTTCACTCCAATCAACCCACCCGCCATGCATACAAGACCAATTTGTATCGGGGAAGTGAACCAACATCAGCAGTCATACTTGGGTTCCAGTCCTGGGATGTGTTCATAACTGGATCTGCTCTTTAATATTTTCCTATGTCAAATCACGGAAGCCTCATCATCACTTCCAAAATGAGTCTGTTGGTGTTGGTTTTAGTATCTTGGGAGACCATGAAATAGACCTTGTGCTTCTGCTGCAAAGGGTTTGGGGAGAAAGGGGAATGAGTGACTCTAATGCAGAAAGTGACCATTCTGACTCTTCATTTGTAAAGAGGATAGAATGGAAAGACCATTTGTATTGGTCTATTTTTGCAATTTCAAGTGCCTCTTATAGCCTGATTAATCTCTTTTGTAAAGGCTCTTGTCCCTATCCTGCGGTGATCAAAGGTATATAATGAGGGTCCAGTACATGTACAGAATACATCCACTTGCTTGGCTCATATGACTTCTACTCATGGGGATGTTAAAAAGCCTGCTTCTGGAAGAGTTATGACAACATGGGATGGAAGTGCCTTGATGTGGAGTATTTGTAGATATTCTGTGACTAGTTCTAGTCTGCTAACCACCTGGTTAGGAGGAATTTTTTGTTTGTTTATTTTCTACTGACTACATAGCTAGAACTGAGGATGTCTTCAAAAAAGCATAGTCAATATCCCTGTTGTCTTCATTCTCTTCAGCTGTGCTCTTACAGGATCATGAGAGACTCTTTTACTCCCAACAATGCTATAAGGGGAGAGTGGCCTTGAATCCTTCTCCCACCTTAAACTTTGTGGCCAAGGGGCCATGGTTCTTGGGCTCTGGGTTTGTTCTTTTCCATCTAAATGAAAGGTGTAGAGACCTGGATGCTGTGAATTTCAAAAGGTCAGGAGCCGTACCATAGCATCTTGGCATTTTAGTATCTATGTTTGGCCTATACAGCATCATTGCCCTAAGGAGCAAAGTAACTTTCAGAATCCAATCTGACAGTAGTTATGACAAAAACTCATCCAGCAGACACACACACACACACACACACACACACACACACACACACCTCACACAGGTAAAAACTCAACATTGATGTTTTCCACTGAGCATCTACTCCATACACAACACTTCGATGTTTCAATGGATCCATGATCTCTTCATGGGTATACTCTCCATCTAGGCCTTCTCATCCTGTGCAGTTCTTGTTCATGTCCTCCCATAAATCTTCCAACAAGGACCTACTCGACATGCTAAAAGTTTTCCTTTAGCTTCTTTGAGGTCCTTGAAAATGCCACAGTTACTGCCTTTGGCTTTCCCTTTATTATTTCTCACTCTTGGTGCATGCCTGGTCCAACTTATTTTCCATTATATATTTCCTGGACAATATCCTTCACATCATCTTCCTTGATGTGCTACCACCTACTTACACCAACTGTGAATTTCCCCCATTGCCTTTTGCGCCACCAATCATCCTTGTTCTTTGGACATTATGTTGTTCCCTGATTTGAAGCCATAATAGAATCCCTCCAACTTACTTTCTCTCATTCAGTTCAAGTTAATGTTCACCTCCAGGGCCTGTCCAAGCTAGCTCCATGGGCTGCCCATCCAACAGCACATAGGCAGCTGGATAGTGCAGTGGATAGAGTGCTGGACCTGGAGTCAGGAAGATCTGAATTGATATCTGGCCTCAGACACTGATTAACTGTATGACCCTAGGTAAGTCACTTAACGGCTATCTGCCTCAGTTTCCTCATCCAGAACATGAGAAAAGTAATAGCACCTACCTACCAACATTATCATGAGAATAAAATAAAGTGGCATCTATAAATGTTTTATAAACTTCAAACTGCAATAAAAATTATGGTTGTTATCATTATTATTTTAGCATAGTCTATATAATAGGAATTATTTACTCATTCAAAGGAGATAGAATAGGACGTAGATCAAGGCTAGCTCAGTGTTTGGGAGGCTTCAAAGGAAAGCGTGGGAGAAAAGGGGTATTAGGCTGCTTATCAAAATGAAGGTCTGCAGAGCTGTCGTTCTGACCTCATTGTTGGATGCCTGTGAATCCCAAACAGTATACCAGTGTCATGCCAGGAAGCTGAATTGCTTCCATCTGAATTGTCATAGGAAGATTCTGAAGGCCACCTGGCAAGATAAGGTACAAGACACTAAGGTCTTTTCTCAAGCTAAACTGCCAAGGATGAAAATTCTACTACAATTTTATGCAATTACATTGGGCTGACCATGTTGTTGAAATGCAAATGTCTGTTTGCCTAAAAGACTATTTTACTGAGAACTTGTGTAAAGAAGATCCTTACATGGTGGTCAAAAGAAGCAATACAAGGACACTCCTAGAGTCTTTCTTGTGAGTCATGGGAGACCCTGGCAAAGGGCCACCCAGCATGAGTGAAGTAGAATTTCAGTAGCTCAAAGGAATGTGAGATGTGAAAATTTAGAGACATCTCCACTCCAAATATTCATATGGAATATTTGTGCCTGACCTGTTGTGAAACCTTCTGAGCTCATATTGGTCTGATCAGCCACAGAAGCACTGTGCCTTGACTCCAATGTAGTAATCATTTTGGTCCAGATCAAGGGAAAGTCTGTTAGCACTAACCAACCTTTCAAGAGAAGAGCAAAAAAGGAGAACCATGGGAAGAAAGTTAAGAAGCCTCCCTTGGTTCTTCATCCATTACTTACCCACTCTGAGTAGTAATAGGAGCCATACCACTGGGTTCACACAGCTCCTTCTTTCTTTCTCTTTTTTTCTTTCTTTCATTTTCTTTCCTTCTTTCTTTCATTTTCTTTCCTTCTTTTCTTCCTTCTTTCTTCTTTCCTTCCTTCTTTCTTCTTTCCTTCCTTCCCTCTGTCCCTATATCGTATCACACCCCTACCTGGGGTGCTCTACCCAAAGGAATATAAATTTTGATCACTGAAACATCACATGATATCTTGGGATTTATGGACTAAATTTCTTTCTTAAGGTCCTTACCTTAAACCCAAATCACTCTGGCTCTCATTGATTGGCCAACAATAGGCCCCAGGCCCAGCCCCATTGGTCATTCTTTGGGCCCTGATTGGCTTAGAGTGAATATAAATAGAGATTGTTTCTGTTTGGGCCAGAAACCCTAAGGGTCTTCCCCTCCCAGACTGATTTTTTTTTTTTTGGACTAAGTAAGAGTCCATTCTCTGCCTCATTCTTTACCTAGCCTTAATCATTGATTGGTCATTACCTCAGTCAAACCGAGACCTGTTAAAGACCTTAGCTTAAAAAGGCTAAGTCTCCCACTCATTCAGGCCCATCTCCAGTTGTCCTGATCTATATCTTGCCACTGTACCCAGATGGCTCTGGAGGAGAAACTGAGGCTGGTGACTTTGCACAGCTTCCCTCACATCCAATTCACTTGCATATCATGGCATCACCTCCCTGATGTCATAGTGCTCTTCAAGAAGGAAGGACAAACAACAACCCATTCTGAGTGTCCTCAAATACTCTGCCCGGGGTCTCATTCTCTTCTCCCTCTATACTACCTTGCTTGGTGACATCAGGTCCCATGTCATCTCTTTGAACATGATTCAAAAAACTCTATCCAGCCCTAGTTGCTTTCCTGACCCCAAGTTCTTCATCCTTAATAGATTTCAGGGCATTTCAAAGTGTATATCTAACAGGCATTTCAAGTTCAACATATTCAAAACAGAACTCATCTTTCACTAAAAAACCAATTCCTATTGCTGTCCAGGGCATCACTATCTTCCAGTCAGCCAAGTCCACAATCTTGGTGTCATCACTGACTCCTCACTGTCACTCACCTCATATATCCAGTTTATTACAAATCTTGTCATTTCCACTTTCACAATATCCCATTCTCTGAACTTGTAGTCCCACAATCCTACCTCAGGTCCTCATCAACTCTAAAATGATCTGCTGTAAGACCCTTCTGACTGTTCTCCTATTCTCAATTTTCTTCTCCCCATTTGTCTACTCTAATCCATCCCCTGCTCAGTTATCAAAATGATTTTTAAAAAGCATAGCTCTGACCATGCTCCTCCCAAAGGGTTCAGAGGCCCAAATGGGTCCCTATTACTTCCAAGATAAAATTAAACTTCATTTGACCTTAAAACCCTTCTAAACCTGACTCCACCCTCCTTTTGAGTCTTAATACATTTTACCTCCATATACTTCACGTTCTAGCAATGTTGGTCCACTTAGAGTTCCTCAGACATGACACTCCATGGCTTATCCAGTCTGGTCCCTTTCAATGGCCTAGAATTCTTTATTCCCTCCCCTCTTCACCTTAGTTTCCCTGACTTCCCTCAAGATTCAGCTTAAATTCCACCTGTAAAAAGAAACCTTTCCCCGTCCTCCCCCATTCCCACTTCTAAATGTGACATATAAAAAGTATAAGAGACAGTTTCTGGGTAATTAATAATCACTTTATTAATTATGGCTAGTGAATAATTAATAAAAGGGTCATTTAGCTGCCTTTCCTAAACCAAAGACCCCTCATAGAACCCACTCAATGCTTATATGCCCTTGGAAGAATAGGTGTTCCTGACGGTAGAAATCAGCTCTGATTGGTTAACAAGTAATGGGAGAATGAATATTATAATGAGAAGTGGGTTTATTCTAATGAGGATCTGGGGGACTTGACTGATTTCTCAGTCTTGTACAAAAAGACTTATCTATACCCATAACACCCCTAGGGTGATCTAGACAAAAGGGGAATCCATTTCTACTCAGACTTGTCTGACTAAAACACAATGGGCCAAAATTCAGCACTTCCCCTAGCCTAGAATTCCTTTTGATCAGATTGAAGTTTCCCCAGTTGGGTGCGTCTTGCCCAATATTTCATCTTCTCATTAGCCCTACCCTTCAAAGGCTTGCTGGATAACCTACAGGGGCTGATTTCAGAATAAGAAATAGATAGGGTGGAAATACCTAGCAGGGAGGAGCCAAGATGGCAGCTGGAAAGCAGGGACTTGCTTAAGTCCCTCCAAATACCTATAAAAATGACTCTGAACAAATTCTAGAGCTGCAGAACCCATGAAATAGCTAAGGGAAGCAGGGCTCCAGCCCAGGACAGCCTGGATGGTTGCTGGGAAGGGTCTATCACTCGGAGCTGGGAGCAGAGCCGAGCAGAGCCCAGCATGGGCCTTGCCAGAACCAACCAGACCGGGAGCCAGGCAGAACAGGCATAGCACCCTGAATCATTGAGCTGTGGCTGTTACCAGACGTCTCAACCCACAAACGCCAAAGACAACAGAGCAGGTTAGTGGAAAAGCCTCTGGGACAGAGTGAAAGGAGTTCGTGGTTGGCCACTGCCCCAGGGCAGCAGAAGTGGTGCAGCTCTGAGGCTGCTTCCAGAGCTTTAGCTGCAGTTGCTTCCGGCCCCAGGCCCACCTGGTGGGAGAAATTAAGTGGTGGATTAGAGCGGGAGTGCAAAGTCTGCTTTGCCCTGTCTGGATCCGGGCCACAAACCTGGTTGGCGGTTCTTGGGGGAGAAGGAGCACTGGTGTGACAGTGCCTGCTGTGTAGAAGTAGCTCTGAAAATAGCAGCCCAGCCCCTCAAGCTTGGAACAAAGTACTCTCTCCTCTACAAGCAGTTATACCCCAACAAAAAGCTCAACAGTCAAGTAGTTGGCTGGGAACATGAACAGGCAGCAAAAATGGTCTCAGATTCAGACTCAGACTTTGGAATCTTTCTTTGGTGACGAAGAAGACCAAAACATACAACCAGAAGAAGTCAACAAAGTCAAAGAGCCTACATCAAAAGCCTCCAAGAAAAACATGAATTGGTGTCAGACCATGGAAGAGCTCAAAAAGGATTTGGAAAAGCAAGTAAGAGAAGTAGAAGAAAAATTGGGAAGAGAAATGAGAGTGATGTGAATAAACCATGAAAAACAAGTCAATGACTTGCTAAATGAGACCCAAAAGAATACTAAAGAAAATAACACCTTAAAAAATAGACTAACTCAAATGGCAAAAGAACTCCAAAAAGCCAAAGAGAAGAAGAATGCCTTGAAAGGCAGACTTAGCCCAATGGAAAAGGAGGTCCAAAAGACCACTGAAGAAAATATTACCTTAAAAATTAGATTGGAGCAAGTGGAAGCTAGTGACTTTATGAGAAATCAAGATATTATAAAACAGAACCAAAGGAATGAAAAAATGGAAGATGATGTGAAATATCTCATTGGAAAAACCACTGACCTGGAAAATAGATCCAGGAGAGATAATTTAAAAATTATTGGATTACCTGAAAGCCATGATCAAAGAAGAGCCTAGATATCATTTTTCAAGAAATTATCAAGGAGAACTGCCCTGATATTCTAGAGCCAGAGGGTAAAATAGAAATTGAAATAATCCACCGATCACTTCCTCAAAAAGATCCCAAAAAGAAAACTCCTGGGAATATTGTCTCCAAATTTGAAAGCTCCCAGATCAAGGAGAAAATACTGCAAGCAGCTAGAAAGAAACAATTTGAGTATTGTGGAAACACAATCAGAATAATACAAGATCTATCAGCTTCTACATTAAGGGATCAAAAAGCTTGGAATATGATATTCTGGAGGTCAATGGAGCTAGGATTAAAACCAAGAATCACCTACCCAGCAAAACTGAGTATCATGCTCCAAGGCAAAATATGGATTTTCAATAAAATAGAGGACTTTCAAGCTTTCTCAGCAAAAAGACCAGGGCTGAATAGAAAATTTGACTTTCAAACAGAAAAATCAAGAAAAGTATGAAAAGGTAAACAAGAAGGAGAAATCATAAGAGACTTACTAAAACTGAACTGTTTTGTTTACATTCCTACGTGCAAAGATGATGTGTGTAATTCATGAGGCCTCAGTATTAGGGTAACTGAAGGGAATAGATATAGATATAGATATAGATATAGATATAGATATAGATATAGATATAGATATAGATATAGATACACACATAGAGGGCATGGGGTGAGTTGAATATGAAGGGATGATATCTAAAAAATATCAAATTAAGGGATGAGAGAGAAATATATTAAGAGAGGGAGAAAGGGAGAGATAGAATGGGGTAAATTATCTCACATAAATGTGACAAGAAAAAGCAGTTCATTGGAAGGGAAGAGGGGGCAGGTGAGGGGGAATGAGTGAATCTTGCTCTCGTTGGATTTGAGAGAATAACATACACACTCAATTATCCCACAGGAAAGAAGGAGGAAGGGGATAAAAAAGGGGGGGACAATAGAAGGGAGGACAGATGGGGGAGGAGGTAATCAAAAACAAACACTTTCAAAAAGGGACAGGGTCAAGGGAGAAAATTGAATAAAGGGGAACTGGATGGGAGGGAGCAAAATATAGTTATCTTTCAATACATGAGTGTTGTGGAAGGGTTTTACATAATGATACACATGTGACCTATGTTGAATTGCTTGCCTTCTTAGGGAGGATGGGTGGGGAGGGAAGAGGGGAGAGAGTTTGAAACTCAAAGTTTTAAAAGCAGATGTTCAAAAAAAAGTTGTTTTTGCATGCAACTGGGAAATAAGATATACAAACAATGGGGCATAGAAATCTATCTTACCCTACAAGAAAGTAAGGGAAAGGGGATGGGGGGGGAGTGGGGTGACAAAAGGGAGGGCTGAATGGGAAATGGGGCAATCAGAATATATGCCATCTTGGAGTGGGGGGGGGTAGAAATGGGGAGAAAGTTTGTAATTCAAAATCTTGTGGAAATCAATGCTGAAAACTAAAAATATTAAATAAAAAAAAGAAATCCTTAGAAAGATGGTTTCAGAAAAACCTCAGAAGACTTAACATGAACTGATGCAAAGTTAAATGAGCAGAAACAAGAGAACATTGTACACAGTAACAGCAATATTGTAAAGATGATCAACTATGGAAGATTTAAGTACTCTGATCAAGACCAGCATCCAAGACAATTCCAAAGGATCCATGAGGAAAGACGCTATCCACCTCCAGAGAGAGAATTGATGAACTCCTAATGGAGAGTGAAGCATACTTTTTCACTTTATTTTTATTGTTTTTATCTGTTTGTGTTTTCTTTTGCAAGATGGCTAATAAGGAAATATGTTTTGTTTAACATATAATTAATATAAAATTGCCTTCTCAAAGAGAGGTGAGGGGTAGGAAGGAGGGAAAGAATTTGGAACTCAAAACTTTTTTAAAATGAGTTAATTTTTTACATGTCATTGGGAAATATATAACAAAACAAATAAAAATAAATTTAAAAAAAAGAAATAGGGGGAAAACGTTAGTCCCAATTCAAAAATTGGTTATCAATATTAGAGAGAAATAATCATTTCTTTCACTAATATCTTCCTTACCTGTTCCTGACATTCTGGACTTCAAAACCATGCCTCTACTGTTGTCTCATCCTATAAATTCCTTAGAGCCTAGGGCCTCCTTACGCTAGAATAACCTCTATTCTCGCAGTCTTCTCACCATGAAATATCCCTCTGTAAGGCTCACCCTCACCCCTTCTTCCACTGGTGAGTTCATTCTGGAGCCTCTGTTTTGTGGAGGGGCCCCAGCCAGTTTTCCTTCATTCCCCTCCTACACCTTTTCCTCACTTTGTGGAGTTCAAAACCACATCCTCAAGCTGGATACCTTCATATCCAGACCCTACCCTCACTTTTTAATTCCCTTTTGTGTATTCTGTATTTGTATCCCCAGCACTTACCACATGGTACCTAATGCATAGTAAATGTTTAATAAATGCTTCCTTCCTTCCTTGCATTATTCTTTTCTTTTTTCTATCCTTCCAATTCAGATTACCTTCCACCTACTCTGTATATATCTTGTATATACCTAATTGTTTCTATGTTGTTGACCCCATTAGAATGTATGACCTTTGTTGGCAGAGATGGTGTTTTTGCCTTTCTTTGCATCCCTGGTACTTTGCATAGTACCTGGCACATGGTAGCTTAATAAATGTGTCATTGACAGACTGCTGAGACATGACATACTTTCATTGTGTAGAGTAGTCAATACTAGGAAAAGCAGCTGAAGAATAGCAAGCTGTTACAAAGATGCTGGCAACCACACAGTATGGCAACTAAGAGAGGAAGCATCATTGTTGGTATGAACCATTTTCTTCCAAGATGACTTTGGTTATGGAATATAGTAGCCAAAGGCATCTCCAGTCTAGAATAGAAAATAATTTGTAAAATCATATGGAGAAGGACTGTAGAACATCATAAGTAGTAGCATGTCATAAAACAAAAAGGAGCAGTTTTAAATGTATCCTTATTAATTTTATTCTGATTAGATTTATCCTAATATCAAAATAGTTTTGAATCCTGACTTCCAATGAGTGTTTTAGCTATCTCTCTCTGCTGTGTGCCATCTGAAAACTGGAAAGCATATCACAAATGCCTTTATCTATGTCACTGATTTTTTAAAAAGTATTGAGACACAGAATCCTGGGGTACTCCACTAGAGATCTCTATGCAAATTAAAATTGAACCATTAATAGGGGCATTTTTTAATCTCACAATTTAATCATTTCTAATTATACTGTTGTCTACCCCATTTATCTCCATTTTTTAAGCAAGAATAGCAAAGGAGCTTTTTACAAATCCGTTATTAAAATCTAGGTGAATTCTAGCTTTAGCTTTCATCTGATTGACTGAACCAGTAACCCTGTCCAAAAAATAAAAATAAACGAAAGGAAATATTATTAATCTGGCAAAAATCTGTTCTTTAAAACAAAAGTTTTATAGATGCTATTTGTTCTCTTTCCCCATTTTACCCAGCAAACCATCCCCTATAACAAAGATTGAAAAGCAAAAAGAAAAAATTGTTCCATAAAACCATTAATACAACTAACCATTTCTGACAGTATATATACCTACACACCATGGCATGACTTGTTCTTTATGAAGCCAAATTGAAGCTTTGTGATCAACACTTCCTTTTCTAGATGGCCAATGATTTTATCAAGAATTGAAATGAAGTTTATAACCCTTCTTTGCCTCAGTTTCCTCAGTCATACAATGGCGGGGTGGATAATAGCACCTACCTCATAGGGTTGTTGTCAAGATCAAAAAAGATAATATTTGTAAAGCACTTAGTACAGTGCCTAGCATGTAGTTTATGCTTAATAAATACTTGTTCCCTACCTTTTCCTTTAAGTGACTTACCCAAGGTTATCCAGCCTTTAAGTGACTGAGCTGGTCTTCTAATTCTAATCCAGGGCTCTTTGAACTATATTATAGCTAATTCTAAAAGAGTAAATGATGGTTGCAAAAACAATGAATTTCAGAACTGCAAGAACACTTAGAGATAATTGAGTCTAATCCTCTCATTTTATGAATGAGGTCACATAGTCTCCAGGAAATGAACTAGTCTACCCAAAATCACACAATTTATAAGCCACATAATCACTCAAGATCTTTTGTTTGGTACCTTTCCCACTATACCTCACTACCTTGCAAGGTTGCCGTCCCTGAAAGTCCAATGAAGTACAAAGCATCATAAATAACATATATTTGCAATAATGTTGGCAACAATATGTAATTTGCAATAATGTAGATGTTGCAATAATTTGCAAAATAGTTTCTAGTAACTTTTTAATTGGAAACATTAATATTAAGGGTTAAATTGTTGTAGAGTAGTCTGGTTTTCTAAACAGCATGTATAATGTTAATTCTATGGAGAAATGTTTTTTTTTAAGTTACAAACAATTGACTTACAAATGAATTTTTGGAACATAACCAATGTATAAATTGGAGCCTGCATGCACTAGACAAATCTTGCTCATGCATACAATATAATTGATTTAAAATAGTTACATTTAAATATTAATATGTACTCTATATATAAATATCCCATATATTCATGATTATAATATATGTATTTTAAGCCTAATTAAGTCACATTTATGAAGCGTTCTTGGATGCATAAGTAATAGATATTTTACATTCTTAATTTCCTATAATACTTTCCTTCTAAGAATATTTGTTGGTAAAAGGAAAATATAAAACGTATACCAGAAAAGAGTCAGATTATTAAGACTGAACTGAAATAAATTATTATAAGTAAAAGTATTTATGAACATTTATAGTACCTTAGTTTGTGTAATTCATATTATACTATTTGACAGCCTTTTATAAAAATAAGTTCCTTATCTGTGCACTACTGATAACCACACATCAAAAACTGTTATTGTTTTATTTTTCTAGCAAGAAAATATTTAATAATAGTGTCACAGAGTGGCTTTTTACATGTTTCTGAGATTCAGAACTGGGAAGGAAATAAGTTCAAGCCCCCTAGTTTACAGATTAATAAACTAAGGTACAGAGAAGGGCATTGACTTACCCATGTAGTAAGTAGCAACAATTTATAAATCAAACAGACCTTAACAGGGATTACATAAAAGCGATGTGGCAATGGAGAGGCAAATTTAGGCCTAAAAAAGAAAAAAAAAAACTTTTAAAGCTAAAAGGGAAATGGGTGACCCTGGGAAGTAGAGAGCTCCCTGTTAGTTGAGACCTTTCAGCAAAAGCTAGATGATTACTTGATGGGAACATCACAGTGGGAGTTCCTTCTGGGGTTAGACTAGTTGACTGCTGAAGTTCTTTCCAAGTCTGAAATTCAGTGATTTTATGTTTCCTTGATTCTTAATTTCTTAACCTCAAAGTATCCTGCTACTCAGGGCAGCAAGGTAGCATAGCGGATAGAGTACAGGGCCTAGAATTAGGAAGACATGAATTCAAATCCAGCCTCAGATATTTATTAGCTGTGTGACCCTGGGCAAGTCACTTAACCCTGTGTGCCTCAGTTTCCTCATCTGTAAAATGAGCTGGAGAAGGCAATGGCAAACTACTACAGTATCTTTGCCAAGAAAACCCCAAATGAGGTTATGAAGAGTCAGACATGACTGAACAATAACAAATCCTGCTACTCAGTTTTTGCTGTGTTGATTACAGGATGAAGGAAAATGTCGGCCACTGGATGTAACAAAGTTAGAAGGTGCGGAAGTTGAAATAGACAGCAGCTTGGGCAAACCATTTGTGTTTAAATGTGTGCCCCAATATGGAACCAGGACTTTCTGCCTCTGTGCCACCTCAAACCAAGAGATGAAAAGGTAATCTAATTCATTTCACTCACACACTGATTTCACTTTGTCACTGTCTCTGTCTGTCTGTATCTGTCTTTCTCTCTCTTTTGTTATCTTTCTTCTCTCTCTGTCTCTTTGTCTCTCTTCTCTGTCACTCTGTCTCTATGTTTATTTTCTCTGTCTTTTCTCTCTCTTCTCTGGTTGTCTCCCTGTCTATTTGTGTCTCTCTTTCTCTCTTTTCTCTTTCTCTCTCCCTCCTCTGTCACTCTCATTCTATTTCCTTCTCCTCTGTCTCTGTTTTTCTTCCTTGTATTGTCTCTCTCTTCTCTAGTTTCATCTCTTTGTCTCTGCCTCTGTCTCTCTCTGTCTCTGTCTCTCTCTCTCCTCCCCAATTCCTGATGTGTGTGTGTGTGTGTGTGTGTGTGTGTGTGTGTGTGTGTGCGCGTGTGTGTGTCTTTTTCTCATTCAGGGGGTTTGGAAATAGAAGAAATAACAGAATTCTAAGAAGCAGGAAATTCGTCCCAGTATAAGGCATGGCAACTTATGTTCTATAACTTTTACTCTTTTTTTTCTTTCAGAATAGATTTTACAAGGGTGTGATAATGACTTGCTGGCTCACATTCTACAAATTTCATCTAATAGTACTAATGCTCAAGCTTTCCATCATTTAGATTTTACCTAGTTCAGGCCCTTATCACCTCTGTCTGGACTACTGCATTAGCTTTCTAATTGGACTCCCTGACTCAAATGTCTCCCCACTCCATCATCCTCCACACAGCTACAGAGGTAATTTTCCTAAAGCATAGGTCTGACCATGTCACTCCTCTACCCAATAAACTCCAATGGCTTCCTATTATCTCTAGGTTCAAATAGAAACTCCTCTGTTTAGCATTCAAAGCTCTTCACAATATGCCCCCTTCCTGTCTTTTTTTTTTTAAACACATAACTACACTCCCTGCACTCTACAGTCTGACCATCCTGTCTTACTTGCTGTTCCTCACACATTAGAGCTTCCCATCTGCATGCCTTTGCCTTGGACATCCCCTATACCTGTTTTTCAACAATCCAGCTAGCAGCTGCTGTGAGGGTGTAAAGGCAACAACAACCAGCTCACAGAACACTATAAGCCCAGGTCCTTTTCATCTGCTTTATTAAGGAAAGCAACATAAAGAGGTTAACAATCTTACTTTAATCCAGCATACAAATATCATTTACTTAGTTCAGGGGAAAAAACCAGCACCCTGAATTACAGACCAAATACAATTCGTAGTTATCAACATCTCAGTGTACGGCCGGGGAGCTCATTAGAACAGCTGGCCCAGAGTCACACGCCACTCCTGCTGTGGCTCACAGCTCCGAGAGAGAACACTAACCTCTGTGCTTATATATCTCATTCATGGCCTGGGGGGCCCTGACCTCACCCAGGCTGGGCATGGAGAAGTTCCCCACCCCCCAACATCACATCAGATACAAATCAATGGCTCCCAATTGTCTCAGTGCTGAGAAATACAAAAACATCCCACTTTATCTGCCCCATTCAAACAAAGGCCAGAATCATTAAAGGTCAACAGCAAAAAGTCCCACCTTAGTTACTATTACAACCTGGAATGCTCTCTCTCCTAACCTTACACTTGTCGAATCCCTACCTTCTTTTAAGACTCAGCTCAAAATTCCTTTGATTCAATGAAACACTGTAACAACAATTCATCTAGCAGCTGCTGTTGAGGTGTAAGAACCAACAAAACTAGCAACAAGAGCTGCCAGCACAGGTTCTTTTGATCTGCTTTACTAAGGAAAGCAAAGTTAAGGGGTTAACAATATTACTTTAATCAAATACATACATATATATATATACTCAGTTCAGGAGGAAAAGCCAGCACCCCGAACTTCAGAACAAATACAAACAAATTACAAACATGCATTATAAATAGACCAAATACAAACCAACCTCTAGGTTAGCAAGGCTGGGGTGGGGTGGGGGCGGGGCAGGGAGGCAGTTACAATGGCTTGTCCAGAGTCACATGGCACTCTTTCAATGAGTGAGAGCCCCAGACAAAATGCTAACCCTTGAGTTTTTATACCCTGTTCAGGGCCGGAAAGGATTCATACCTTATCAGCAAAAGGGTGTGAACCTGGGGCTTAGTATCTAGTTAGCAAAAAGGTGTGGGCCTGGGGCTTTGCACCTAGTGAGGCTTAATCAAAGGCATTTGATTACTTTAGCATTTCTAAAAGAGAAAACAGTAAAAAAAATAAGTCCCAACTTAATTACCAATACAAACACTTACTCTGCTTGAATGATGGATTTCAGCAAGTTAACAGAATTCTTCAACTTTATTACATACTTGCAGCATTCATAATTTTTTCAGCATGAATAGTCTCTCCATGAATGCTGATAATAATCTCTCATACATCTTAGGGCACACTGTCCTTGAATTGCTGTGGATGGAAAAAAAATCCCCTGTGATTAGCCCCATCATGAAAAGTCCCCTGCCCTTATCTGGACCAATTCATAGACAACATATACACAGTCTGTCACTGGAAGGATACTCAGAGGCATTCCAACTTTGTACTACCTGGCAGGGCTTAAAATATGCTACTATATATAGTCTTTAAGAACCCACAGTTACAACCACAGTCCCAGGGGACTTGATAGCATGAAACATGCTATCCATTTCCACCCAGCTCCAGAGAGAGAGATGATGAATTCAGAGTGAAGATTGAGACTTTGGGGCTTTTTTTGACATGACCAATGTTTTGCTTGACTAAGCATATTTGTGATAGTTTTTTTTCTTGATTTTTAATTGTAGGGGATAGGGAAGAAAAAAAGGAAGGAAAGGGGAGAGAAAGAACGCAGATATGAAAATAAAATATTTTTGAAAGGCAAAAATAGAACACACGATCACTTTTTTTGCCACAATGATGCGTTGGTGTAAGACTTTAAAGGAAAACTTTACACCACACTTTTTAAGAAAAGCTGATCTCATTTTACTCTGTTTCAGGTGGCTGGAAGCAATGGACAAAGCTGCACATCCTGTCTGTCAGGTAATAGATAGTTTTTTTTATAATTATCTCAACCCTTATTTTGTTTTTCTTTTCAGAGGTGCAAAGGAGAAAATTCAATGTCATGTCATGTAGTCAACTTTGTAGTCTAATAACATTATTCTAAAAAGTTGAAAGAAAATGTTGGGTCAACAGATTCTGTAAGGGAATTGCCTTCCTGTAGTTCTCTTTTCATATTAGTGTTGTACATTTTATCCTTCCCAGAAACCCTGGGTAGTATTTTCAGAAAAGTGTGGAATGGCAGTCCCTCATGCTAAACAAATTGGACCAATTCCCACTCTCTTTCTTAATGAAAAAGTATGGATTATCCTCATAGAGGCTTCCAGACAAATGCCCAAGAGCTCTTTAGAGTAACAGTGTTAGCAAAAGGGTTTTGATATTAAGCCAGGGGGAGCCTCTTAGAATTTCAGGCTTTCTGTCCTTAGTCTATCTGTTTCAGATCCTTATTTCCTCTCAAACCCTCTTCTCCCGCATTAGAACAGTATTATAATGGGATTTGACCTGTACGCCAAAAAGCAGAAGCATAACCAGAAGTCAGGATTGTCATTTAAGTCCCTGAGAGAGTTTTGGCTGTGGTTTCCTTCATGCATATACTGTTGCATTTTGAACTGAAATACACTAGATTTCAGAGGGAAGGCCTCTCACTTACCATTAGCTTTAATCATTCTGCTTTGGATCAGAGGCTGAAAAAAGTCCTAATGGGGGTTTTCAATTTCCTAGAAAAACAACTTCAAATTGTTAAAGAGAATATTGGCAGAAGGCTTTGGGATACATGGTCTCCTCCCTTAAAAAGTTTGACCTACCTATGTGTGTTTTCTAGTTTTCAAAGATGATTTTGAAGATTTGCAGTTGAATTCATTGCCCAGGTTCTTAGAACCTTCATTTGTTTATATCACAGCAAGACCTATGTCTCATTTCATAATATATTTCCAGCACATCACTCTAATGAGCTTTAGTATTTTCAAATATCTACTCTACTTGGAGAAGATGCACAAGGACATAATAGATAAACACACATACTCCCAGTAAGGTTCTAGTTCACATTAAAAAAATACAGCAAGCACTTTTCCCTGACATTTTTTTCTAGTCGTATATCAACAGTAAAGAAGAAATCAAAAAGCAAAGAAGGAAAATTAACAGTGAGTCGTCATTCATACCTTCATTCAGCAAGCATTGATTAAGTAAGCACTTGCTCTGTACCCTGTGGCCCTGAAGCCCCATTGCCCCATCCAAGCCCCTAGAAAGGAACAACTGCCTCTATCCCAGGGACAGATGACTCATCCACCTCCAAGCTACTGAACCTTTTTCATTTGTCTCCAACCTCTGATACTACTGGTCATGGGATCATTCCTCCCAATCCATTAACTGTTTCTCAGAATGTTGTGGAACTCAAATGAGATAATGGATGTAAGAAACTTAAAGCATTGTAAAAATTCCAATTATTATTATCATTAGCCTCCAGTCACAAGGCCTCTAGTCTAGTGATGTCTTCATTCTTAGAACCTTCTACTCTGCTTTTGCTGAAGTCAAGCAATATTTATAGAGCAACACAGCGGGGTGCTGATAAATGTTTAAAAACCATACTCTCCCTGGGAGAAAAAATGTACATACACCCTTTTAAATTTAAACTGCCTTATTAATAGTTTCGTATGTCTAAACAATGAACAAAACAATAAATCAAGCTTTGGTTTGTATCCATTTCTGAGGTATAAATGCTAACAATAACAATTTGACAATTAGCTAGTTAGAGCTGGTTCCAGCACAACCCTAGAAATTATTCAGTTTCCTTTCTACAAATGGAAGAGATGGATACATGCAACTCCTAAGAACTGTTCATTATTAGGGCTATTAGAACAAGTCTACATAAACAGAAGGTTTGTGTATGTGTCAATTATGTTGGGTTAGTGAAAATAAAATGTAGGAGTGAGAAAGAGGAATGGACTAGCAGAAAGAGGAAGGGAAAAGAAAAATGGAGGAAATTATCTCACATAAAAGATGGGTGCAACAAAGAGCTTTTACAGTGGAGGGAAAATGGGGTGGGTGGGGGGGCAATGCTTGAACCTTCCTCTCATTTGAATTGTTTTAAGGAGAGATGTGTATATATACACTCAGTTGAGTATAGAATTCTATCTTAACAAACATAGAAGGAAGAGGGGAAGGGGATAAGAGAAAGTGAGAAGCTGATAAAAGGGAGGGCAAATTTGGGGAGACAGTGGTCAGAATCAAATCAGACTTTTGAGAAAGAATAGGCTAAAAAGAGAGACAGAAGGACAGAATAGGATTGAGGCAAATAGACAGTTAATGATCATTCACCCATACAATGAAAGCAGATAACAGAATAGACTAGAAACCAGAATCCAACAATATGTTGTTTATAAGAAATACACTTGAAACAGAAAGAGGCTTATACACTGAATTAAAGTAGGAGTCTGGAGCAGAACACTTCAAGTGAAGTTAAAAAAAAAAGCAGAGGTAACAATCATGATCTCAGACCAAGCAAAAGTAGACCTAATTAGAAAAACATAATCAGGGAAACTACAGTTTGCTGAAAAGTAACCATAGACAATGGAATAATATAAAGGTCTCATTTCTCAAATTATAGGGAACTGAGCCGAATTTATAAAAATAAGAGCCATTCTCCAATTGATAAATGATTAAAGGATATAGACAGTTTTCAGAAGAAGAAATCAAAGCTATCTATAGTCACATAAAAAAATGCTCTAACTCACTATTGATAAGAGAAATGCAAATTGAAACTGTGAGATACCACCTAATGCCTATTAGAAATGACAAGTGCTGGAGGAGATATGGGAAAATGGGTATACTAATGAATTATTGGTGGAGTTGTGAACTGGTCCAACCATTCTGGAGAACAATTTAAATCTATGCCCAAAGGGCTATAAAACTGTATATACCTTTTGATCCATCAATACCACTGTATTTGGGTCTGAATCCAAAAGAGATCAAAGAAAAAGGAAAAGGACTTATGCAAAAAAAAATTTATAGTAACTCTTTTTGTGGTGGCAGAGAATTGAAAATTGGAAATTCCCATCAACTGGGGAATGGCTGAACAAGTTGTGGCATATGATTGTGATGGAATGCTATAATGCTATAAGAAATAATGAGCAATATGTTTTCAGAAAAAAAATGGGAAGACCTATATGAACTGATGCAAAGTGAAGTGAGCAGTACCAGATCATTGTAAAGATTATAAACTATGAAAAACTTAGCTACCCTGATCAATACCATGATCTGAGACAATTGTTAAAGACTCATGATGAAAAAATGCTATCTTCCTCCAGAGAGAGAACTAATGAAATCTAAGTGTAAATCGAAGTATAATTTTCTCATTTTCTTTATTTTTCTTGCTTTTTTGTAACATGGCTAATATGGAAATGTTTTGCATGATTTCACATGCATAGCTGGTATCATATTCCTTGCCTTCTCAGTGAAGGGCTGGAGGGAGAGAGAGAATTTGAAACTCAAAATTTGTAAAAGAGTATTAAAAATAATTTTTAAAAAATTTTTAATTAAAGAGAGGTAGCT
Organism: Trichosurus vulpecula; assembly: GCF_011100635.1. NCBI lineage: Eukaryota > Metazoa > Chordata > Mammalia > Diprotodontia > Phalangeridae > Trichosurus > Trichosurus vulpecula. The sequence continues at coordinate 489,802,522 of NC_050573.1, forward strand.
AGGCTATCCTCTGGTCGCAAAGGATATCTTAGGAATGTCCTCAGACACAAATTGAAATCCAAACTGCAACCAATCTATTGATAGTTATTCACATGTGTAGAGACTTTTGGCACTTCCTGTGCTGAGGCCCCCTTTCCATTCCCACATATTACCTCTGGTCTTTCACTATAAAAGAACATTTATTCTTTTAATATATTTAGTGCAAAGAAAAATGTTGTGCATTGGAGAAAAGAGATGTCAAAGTATGGGCAGTGGAAAATGGGAGTGATATAATAGAAAGAGCACCGGACTGAAAGTCAAGAGACCTGGGATCTTTCTCAGCTTTGCCATTAACTATGACCACATAATATAATACTTGAATTTTCATCAAACTACACTGTAGTCTGCCTGGATATTAAAAGAAAACAGTGAGCAATTCTGGAAATATATCACAAGTCAGGCACAGAGATGTGATACAATAATGATCTATTTAAATATCTACTGGATCTTCTCTCAGTCTCTCTCTCACATGCACACACACATACAAATACACACACACACATGCATACACACACACACACACACATCAAGCAGTTAAAGTTCTTGACTTGCTTTAATGACTCACCTTCAAAAGAAGGAAGAAACAAAAAGGAGAAATCTATTTGGGATCAGATTTTCACTAACAAAGAGTGGTTTCTGGGAACATTGGGGGAAGCTACCAATCCCTGTGATAGAGGAAAAGGAAGCCAGGAATTGACACACTCCTTAGATTTTGGCAAAGCAGATTTCAAAGGGTCCAGAAAAAAAATAGAGAGACAACATGATAAATTGTTTAGAAAGCTGGGTTCAAGTCCCATTTCCGACACATAGACTGTGTAACAAGTCATTTAACCTCTATGCTCTAGGCAACATTATAAAACTATGAGATGCAGAGAAGAGACCAATCTATATTAGTAAAGTGAGTTTTCTCACCCAGGAGTTCCCTATGCTAATGCAATTTAAGGTCCACTCCTTATCCTTGTCCTGTAGAATAAGGATAGGTAGGAAACTATGAACTTAAAACTAGCAGAGGAATTTAGCCTAGGAGGGACTAGTAGCTCTTAAAATGGAATTAAGAGGGAAAATGGGGGCTTTCTGAAGAGACCAATGTGTATGCCCCTCACCAAACAACTTAGATTTTTTTAAAAATAATTACAGAATATAGAAGCAAGGACAGGAAACAGAGGGTGAATTCATAAGACTAACACAATCCTATAAAAACTGAAGCTCAGAATGAGTGAAGCTGCTGATGAAAGCTAAGGACACCAAAATGGCTTAAGCTTTATTGAGAAAAATAGGAGGATCAAAGAAGGGCTAGAAATGCTGTTTGGGATTTTTGTTGTTCACTCGTTTCAGTCACATCCATCTATTTATGACCCTAATTTGGGGTTTTCTTGGCAAAGATACTGGACTGGCTTGCCATTTCCTTCTCCAGCTCATTTTACAGATGAGGAAACTGAGGCAAACAGGGTTAAGTGACTTGCCCAGGGTCTAGTGTCTGAGGCCAGATTAGAACTCAGGAAGATGAGTCCTCCTGACTCCAGCCCAACATTCTATCCACTGCATCACTGAGCTGCCCCCTCCTTGGGAAAGGTAGAACTACAAATATGAACAACAGGGAGAAGGCAGAGCTTCTCAATTCTTTTTTATTTCCAATTTTTTCTTCTAAAGAGAATGATTTTTGCATTGGAAATGATGGGGAAAGAAATTGTTAATAGGGAATTGGAACCTATGATGTAAAAGAACCTAATAAGATTAATGGTTTATTATTATTAATAATGGTTGAATGTCAGCTTGGCAGGTCTCCATGGAGTGGCCCATGGATTTATGCTTGTCTCTGTGCTTTTAGCAATGATTTGGATAAAGGCATAGATGGCCTGCTCATCAGAATTGAAGATTACACAGATTTGGGAGAAATAACTAACACATTGGATGAAACAACAGAGAATTGAGCAAACCTGCTCAATTCTAATATTACAAGTTTCTCTGCCAAAATGAATTGTCTTTTCATTGAAAATGCCAGAGAAAAATGCTTAACAAGAAGCTGATATTCAAGATAATATTAAGAGACTTATTGGCATCCCGATATCAAAATTGAATGGGAAATACATATTTAAAGCAATTAACATCTACATAATACCTGTCATAAAGTGCATTTTAATATCTATAAAATGGATTGTAAAAGATTTGGAAAGTAACCTAACAAAAATTGGCACAATATTAATGAAATGCAAGACTCATCACCCTACGACAACTATGGAGAAATTAATGACTACTCATAAAAAGGATGAAGAAAAATGTCTCTAATTTCAAATTTTTGAGAAGCCCTATCTGTCCTATAGACAAAGGGGACGATCATTTCCAGAGACTAGGAGGCAATGAACAGAGCAAGAAAATATGTCCCCTGTAGAGGGAATACCACTGTGTCATGATCCAAAGGCTAAGAAGGATGCCCTCAAAACAGAATTCACAAGGAAATTAAGTCCAAAGACCTAGTCCAGAGGCAGAAAAAGAATTCATAGTCATGGTCCAAAGTCAAGGAGTCAAGACAGTCAGGGGAACCATAAGAATGGATGAGATTGTTTTTCAAACATGACTTCTCTGACTGAAGCAGAATTCTTCTCTGGCTGTATATAATCCAAAGTGGATTGGATAGTGTTGGTCCCGAAGTCAGGAAGACTCATCTTCCTAAGTTCAAATCTGGCCTCAGACACTTGCTTGGTTGTTGTCCTTTGTTCTCAAGGAAGAATAAAATGATATCCCTATATTGGGGTCAAGGTATAGTGTGTGTGACAGTGGCTGATCAGGCCAAATATGAACTCAGAACTCTACCATGGATCAGGCACAAATAGTCTAAGCAAACATTTAGAGTGGAGATGGCTCAAAATTTGCAGGTCTCACTTTTGTTTTTGGGTTGTTTTTTTGTTTGTTTGAATACTTGGCAGTTCAGCTTGAGAAAGGACTTCAATGTCCTCATTTTGCTATGTGATCTTCAGAATCTTCCTAAGACAATTCTAATGGAAGCGAATCCATTTTCTGGCACGGCTTTGTTATACTGTCTAGGATTTCACAGGCTACAACAATGAGGACAGCACAATGGCTCCGTAGACCTTCAGTTTGGTAGGCACCCTAATACTTCTCTCCCACACTTTCCTTCAAAGCCTCCCAAACACAGATCTAGCTCTGGCAATATGTGTGTCAACTTCGTCATCCCTGGAAAGTATAGCTATCCCTTTCACACTATGATTTTCCCCATCATGGTTATGATATGAAATTAAATGGGAATTTGAGGGGAGTTTTGCAGAAGCTTCCCACAGCACATGAAAGCCAACAGACAACATAGAAAAAGTCAAGAAACTCATAAAAGCGTAAAATATATGTATAATATTGTATATTATCAACCCAAATTTTACCATAAGGTACTGTAAAGACACCATTAAAAAAAGAAAAAAATTCAGACTTCTTCTCTGGTACAAAGGGAGGGCCAAAAAATTTTACACAGATTTTCCAGATTGAGAGAGTACATTGCCCCTAAACTCCCACAATATGGAAGTGATATCTGTACTGCCAAAGTAAGTGAACTTATCAACAGCATTCAAAATTTCTCCATCTGATGTAACCAATGGTCTCACATATGGGTGGTGAGGTGCTAACTGGTGGAGAACCTCTTTTCTTGCAGCAGAGAGTTGATCCATATTTTGTTGCATCTCAGCCTCAGAGGCTGCATTGAGTACATAATCATCTGCAAACAAAAAGTCTTGCACCACCTCTCCTTCCATTTTAGTCTAGGCTTGTAGCTTTTTCAAGTTAAATAATTTGCTGTCAGTGTAACTTACCATCAATTTACTTTGATGTCATTTTTTGTAACTTACCATCAATTTACTTTGATGTCATTTTTTGTCCTCATTGAAGGCACCCAACAACATTGCTAAAAACATCATGGTAAAAAGCATGGGACACTTACTAGCTGTGTGACCCTAAGCATCATTTAACCTTGTTTGCCTCAGTTTCCTCAACTGTAAAATGAGCTGGAGAAGGAAATGGCAAACCACTCTAGTATCTTTGCCAAGAAAACCCCAAATGGGGTCATGAAGAGTCAGACACAACTAAAATTGACTGAACAGCAATGGTATAATGATAACTAAGGTCCTTTTCCAATGTATGATTCTATGGCTTTTTTATTGCTCTTACATATCTCTCCAGTTTTGTATCTTAAATTCTTCATTTGTGCTAAATATACAGAATCATGTCTGGATAGACGTAACACTGCACAACAGCAGTCTTCCACCCTTGGCCATCAAGAACCCAGAGTGTCTAGGTCTCCTACACCAGCTGGATAGGAATCAGGACGTTTGGGCCCAATATTACTGCATTTTGAAGGATGGCTGTCTGTATTTCTATGCTAGCATTCGCTCCACTCAAGCCACAGGTAGGTACTCCAAATCGTTCAAAAGTAATTTGAAATGATTGAAATGATTGTCATGGAATGAGAAAAAAATAATCTTATAATCCTCTATGTCTCTCTTGCTACCTTGAACATTTTTTTTGCGCTAGCATCATTACATATAATAGTAGTTCCCAACATGTTCTCCTTGAAATCCTAAATTGGAAACCAGTGAGATTTTGGTACCTGAAGATCTAAAAGAAATCTCAGATAAGACTCTGTTTTCGACACCAACAAATTCACATGTGACAACAGTAATCACTATCTGAAAAGAACAGACCGAATATACAAGTGACCCCAGGTCAAGTCAGATTTTCCTCTGCTGCACTACCCATCTTCCGCTCACTCTTTGTGCATCCCACCCCATTCACCCAAATGCCCTTAGTATATAGGCAAGGAAATTCTTTGGAGCTGATAATCAGCTGGTAAACATCAAGGTGTAATTGCCAGAAATGGGAGAAGCATCAGTACTGATGCTGCCGTTTAGCAAGCTGGTCCTAGAACCTCCAGACCTATCAAAAAAAGCCTCACTGTTCTTTTTTTATACAATCTATTTTTCCCCCAATTACATGTTAAAACAATTTTTAATTTTTTTTAAAGTTTTAAGTTCCAAATTCTATTCCTCCCTTAATCTACATTTATCCAGGAGATTGAGGAACAAGTCCTTTTTCTGAGGATTATTGACAAACCCAATTTGGGTCATGGCCTAAGTAGAGAGATGAATGCTTATAAGACTCTAGGAAACCTCACAAAACACATCAAAGCATATGTATTATCTCTATTGTCCAATTCTTGGTTGGTGTAAGTCACCTAATATGCTCCTGAAGGAGATAGAAAAAGGAAGACAGGGAAAAGGCAGAGGATGATTAAAGATCAAATATGAGACTGAACATAGCCTGTGTAAGCAGACTTTTTAAAATTTTGTTTTTTTTTATTTTTAGTTTACAAGCTCAGTTCCACAAGTTTTTAAGTTTCTAATTTGTAAGCAGATTTTTGTTAGCATTTTTTGGTTTTCTAGGATCCATGGCCATAACAATCTCATGTTCCCAGGTGTTAGATATGAGCTCTATGCTTCAAAACATCACCAGAAGCCATGTAGATGGTATGGGCAAGGTGTCACCTATTTAGATTGTAAAAGTATAAAGCAGGTGGGCACTGTTCAGTGAGTGGGGAAACTTTAGGGTTCAAATGCACAAGGTAGGATGCTGTGTGTACCTTGATTGGCCCCCATCAAGGCTTAGGGGAAATCTGTGTTAGCTTCAACTGACTTCCCCCTGTGGCTTGAGGGGATTTAGGGGAGTGCACAAGTTGTGCCTCTCTTGATTGACCCCATCAAGTTGTAGCGGGGGTTGCCCCCCCCACCCCGCTTATCACAGGCCCCTGTGAGAAGGGTGTTTAGGGAATGCTGTAGGAGTCGGTGCTCAGCAACACTTGTGAGAAGGTTAGATAGAATAAAGTCTGTATTGTTTAATTGTTAACCCCTTTGAAGCTGTCTTTCCTTTATAAAAGCAGATCAAAGAACCTGTGCTAGCAGGCCATTCTGGGTGTTCTAATAATTTCTAATACAGCCTGCAATCCTATTTTCTACATCTACTTCTAATCCTACATTTTACTTTCTGCTCCCTTTACCGGGCCTGGGTAAATGAAAGTACCATTTTATATTGACTGAAACCATGTGGTTAAAACAAGTCATTGTACTGATGAAGCTCTATATTTTTAAAGAATTATTTTGTGAAGCTTCTAATAGTTACAGTTTACAGAAAAATAGTCTAGCTGTTTCCAAAATATCTCTACTTAACGAAAATGTTAAGTATAAAATGGGTTCTTTGAAAATAAAGATTATTCAGATTTTCATTTGAGGATATTACTTGACCTCTAAGAAAAAGTATTTCATTCTTACTTTCATTATTCAAATCCCTAAACCATTCTGTCTGAGAAGAACTAGCTTCATCTTCCCTGATGGACTTTCTAGAAGCAAATATTCCCTCTTTAATAGCTCTTTATTAATATACTGGCATGGGACAGATATCATGTAGGTGACAAAGGCCTGTCTCTTTTCCATGTTTGCACAGGGCACTAAAGTGGCTTCTGGGAAAGGGATGAGAAGAGATAGAGTAAGGTTGTATGTTTCAAAGGGTTTTCATCATCACTGTTAAAAAAACTCTTCAATGTCACTGGATACATTTTTTACCCACCTTAGAACATCAAGACACAGAAGAGTTTCTGAAATAATTAAGATCCAACAATGGAACCGAAAGACCCTCCATGAGTAACACCAACATAAACTCTAGCAACAACATATCAACCAAGAAACATGCCATACAGGTTTCTTTACAGAAATGGAGAAGTTTATAAAGGTGACTCTGAATCAGGTTGCTGCCATCAGAAACTACAGACAAGATCCTGGACTTCTTAATCGATGTAGATCATGCAAGAAAAAAGAAAGGTAGAAATTATGCAACTTATCACTGCAGGCTGAGAAAAAAAAATAATACCTAGACTACCTAGCAAGATATGACCTGTTAGCTAGAATTATACATCAGAAGCTTGCTTTCTTAAATGGATCAGAAGATGACAAATCTTCATACTAAAATACAGTTCTCAAAATATTCTGGAGACCTCAGTCATTAAATTGTGCCAGAACTAGATAATAACCATTCTCCAATTAACAAATGGTCTACAGATATGAACAGGCAGTTCTCAAGAGAAGAAACCCAGACTATCTATAGCTATATGTTTTCAGGCTCCAAGTTACTAATAGTTAGAGAAATACAAATTAAAGTAATTCTGTAGTTTTACCTCACACCCATCAAATGGGTAAAGATGACCAAAAATGAATTAAATCTTGAAAGGGTAATGGAAAACTAAGCCCATTGATGCACTTAATGGACCTGTGGATGAGTGCAATCATTTGGGAAAGCAATTTGAAACTACATGTCAAAAGTACTAAACAGTGCATGCCCTCTTACCCAGACATGCTACTGCTAGGCCTATATCCAAAAAGATCACTAAAAAGAGACAATAGATGATTTTAAAGAGACATGGGAAGATTTACAAAAACTGATGCAGAAGGAAATAAGCAGAACCAGGAGAACAACTTATGCTATAACATCAAAAGCAAACATTTTTGAATAATTTTATAAACTGATGAAGAACCAAATATGCAGAACTGGGAGAACAATTTATACAATAACAACAACATTGTAGAGACAAACAACTTTGAAAGTTGTAAGAACTTGATTAACATAATGACCATCCCTGATACCAAAAGACCAATGATAAAGTATGCTTTCCACATCCCAACAGAGAGGTGAAGGATTCATGAGGGAGAATGAGACATATTTTTGACTGTAGATAGTGATAGGATTTGTTTTGCTTGATTATGCATATTTATTAAAAGGAATTTGTTTTTCTTTTCTTTTTCAACAGTAGATGGTTAAGAGGGAGAGAAAAATAGATTTCTGTTAATTTTTTTAAAACTTTAAAAAAATGAGGAAGAAAGTCAGACTGGAGAAAGTAAGAGAGAACAATAATGAAATATGATGCAAATGATGAAGATGGAGGTTGGAGAAGATGCTTAGTTCTTAACCCAGAATACAAGACAGTGGACTGAATTAATTTCTTAACTTGGCAATTGCAGTTTTTGCATAAAGGCCCTCCAAAGAAGGTTCCAGCATAGAACCTTTTATAAGTTATAAAAATGTGAACTACTTAACTTAGCATATAACTATAATTTAAATTTTGGAGATAATCGTCTGGTTCAATTATCTGGTTACAAACCAATCATGTTTATTTCATAGCAAGATACAATAAAATTTAGTTCCTATGGGGAGAAAAAGGGACGTTATCAGAGACATAAACATGATACGTAAAAATTTAAGAACAATATTTATAGTAGATATTGTCATACCAAATACACATAATCTCCAAGTTTCTGAAACATATTGATCCAGCAGAAGTCATCAAAATTAGACAGGAATAGGCCGAGGTATAGATCATCCTTGTCATCATGTCTACTACTAGAGTTGTTCCAAAGATGCCTGAGTGAGCCTACAGAAGATGACTTTACATCCATCATTTTTATTCAAATATAAACAGCATTTATTCTATCCACAAGTGCAATAGTTCCCCAAACATTAGTTTTTTTTGTGAAATAGGATAACAACTTGTCCTAGAAAGCTGACTGTATGAACTTCATGGAAAATGATGAAAAGAACAGGATGACAGCGATAATGATTATGTCCTCCAGGCCAGATACAAGTATAAAGAAATAAAGAGAGGGCTGTAACTGAATGTGTTGAGACATTGGCATCCTGAATAGGATCCATCCCATCCTTGAATGGGAAACACATTTTTAAAGCAATTAACATCTATTTAATACCAGTTGTAATGTACACTTTGGGAATTATAAAATAGATCGGGGTAGGGAACCTGCAGCCTTGAAGCCACATGTGGCCCTCTAGGTCCTCAAGTGTGGCCTTTTGACTGAATCCAAACTTCACAGAACAAATCCTTTTATTAAGGGAGGATTTATTCTGTGAAGTTTGGATTCAGTCAAAGGACTGCACTTGAGGACCTAAAGGGTGATATGTGGCCTCGAGGCTGCAGGTTCTCCACCCTTGAAATAGACCATAACAGGTTTTGAAGGTATCCTAAGAAAAACTTGTGCAATATTCATGAAGTATAGGGCCCATCATCCTAAAGCAGTTACAGATAAAGTAACACTTCTCAATAAAAAAAGAGACAGAAAATTGATAAGACATTTTTAGGGTACATGATAAATAGTTACAATGCCCACAGAAATATTTTGAATCAAACAGACATCATCAAGCACCTTGTTTCAGCAAGCAAAAATTATGATTGATAAAGTATATCACATTCTATTTTCCAAATATAAGTGAACATGGTTTATTACAAGAAAGAATCTATGAAGTGGTTTCATTCCAAGAATGGGGTCAAAACTCCCTCCACCAGAAACATACACATGAACATAGCCAACAATATATCAACAAAGAACATTAAACAAAAGGCTGGGTCATATGAACTTGTTTGTTGACGGCCAGGTCATTACCACTAGAAATTTTTTTTGAAAGTTATCTTTAAAGAGCCCAGACTTGGTGAGAAGTATTGATCACGCAAGGAAGTGGTAAAAATCGTGTATCATATATCACTGTAAGGTGTAAATGTTTATCACCTACCCATTACCTAGATTTGACTTGATGGCTAAAATTATACATTATTATTATAAATCTATATCATTATACTTGACTATACAATATTATACAATTATTATGCATCTATTGTTCATGGACTGACAGCAAATCTCCATACTACAAATACAAACTTAAAAGTATCCTGGAGAATTCAACCAAAAGACTTTACTGGGATTGTACCATTATCAGACCAAAATGTTGCCCATAACGGCCTATTAATGCATTAACATCTAAGAATGTTGATTATAAAAACTCAACAATAAAGTTTTAATTAGATAGTACCATATACCAAAGTTATAATAATTAGTCCCAGACTATATGAAATAAAATGCTTTTAAAATGCAGGAACCTGGTGAAGAAGTCAAAATCTTGTTTGAGCAGGACAGGATGCATATTATCCCCACTGTCCTGTCTGCTACTGGAGTTGTACCAATGATGCTTTCATTGAGTTGACAGAGGATGAACTTGTATCTTAATACTTTTATTCAGCTATTGCACCTTTTATAGAACATAAAACATGAAAGAATAATAGTAGGATAGTAATTTGTCATTGAACCATCGCAGTCTGAATCTTATAGAAAAGATGAGAAAAAATGAAATAAGTATCATGCCTTGTCCTATTCCCATGTCATCTTAATATCTGCTAGGTTTCTATATTTTGGAGTTACAAATATTTGTATGGTGACAGTTATTTAAAATATTGTCCCTAAATACTTAAGGATCAAAATTTTGTCAAGGTGGTTGTGGAAAATAATTCTGTCTGTGAGGAAAATCCCTATTTATAGTATGTGGTTTTGTTGTAGAGTAGGTTTTTTCTAGGTATCTAGGAGACGCTAAATTTCTGCAATCTTCTGTGGCCGTTTCCACCATTTATTTCATTATGCAATGTTGTAATCAATAAGCCCCAACTTATTTCCAGTGGCACTAACCTGACCCTGAGCAGTAATATTAATAATAACTGGCATTTTTATACTTCCAAAAGATTTACAAGGTACATTATCTTATTTGATCTTCATGAAAAACCATATGAGCTAGGTACTAAAATTACCTATTTTTCACGGTTTTTCAGATGAGAAACCTGAGGCTTAGAAACGAAAACAAGTGCCTGTGATCACGTTGCTAGCAGATGTTAGCAAGCATTCAATACTAAAACTGTTTTGATATCAGTGTCTTTTGGTAGAAAGAGACCCCCTCTTTTTTCCTTAAAAAGGAAACAAAATTTTAGCCAAGTAATATCATAAAATCACAAAATCTCAAAATAGGAAGAAATCCCATATGTTGTCTTGCCCAACCCAAAAAGAATCCTCCCTAAAATATCCCCGACAAATGGTTATTGAGCCTCTGCTTAAAGACTTCCAAAGAAAGAGAACTGACTAACTACTGAAGTAATACATTTCACATTTGGACAGCTCCGATTGTTAGAAGGGTTTCCCTTATCTTGGGCCAAAATCAGCCATTTTGTAATTCCCACTTTGGGAGCTAAGCAGAAGAAGTCCATTCCCTCTTTTATGGGACAGAACTCCAAATATTGGGAGACAGCTATTATACCTCCCACTCCTTTTAGGTCTTCCTTTCCCCAAGTTCGACTTTAGATAGAAATGACCTACCCTCAAGGACCTATAACTTTGTTCCTGGAAGCTTTGTCAGCAAGACTTCAAATACCTCAACCTTCATCATAAATAAATGAAAAATAAAAAACCTGCAAACACTGAATTCTGCATATAATACAAATATTAATTTATTGATTCATGAAATTACCAGTTCATTATGTCTCATATAGCCATCTGAACTTAGGCCTCACCAATGTTTCCTATTGTTTGGTTTGGGTTTTTGTTGTTGTTGTTGTTTGTTATAACTTCTTGAGTTCATCAAATATGAAACAAATATATTATATTATATTATGTATTACATTTTAAAACCTATGCCAACCCTCTTTTTAACTTCATCAGATCATCCAGATAATGTTAACCAAGTGCCTTATAATTTTAATATTTTAAATATGTTTTGCATATACTTGAAGCTTGAAAAAAGTAGATTGTGAACAGTTCCATCCTTCTCATATTTATCAATTGACAACCTCTTAAAAATATTGAAAATATGAAAACATCATTTAATTATTGCCTATGCTATGATTGTAGAGATGTCCTTCTTTGGGAATCTGAAACACATGCTCTTAAAAAATATAGGACCAGCATTCACTGAATGGAAGCAAAGCCTCCACTATACATTTTGTAGTAGAAAGAGCACCAAGTTTCTAAATTCAATATTTAGATTCAAGTTATGGATTTACCACTAAACGTGTGACTTTAAACAACTCACCTCAGCTCTCTAGGTATCAGTTTTCTCATCTATAAAATGAAGGAGTTGGATTCCATGATCTCTAAAGTCCCTCCCAAGGTCTAAATTTCTCTGGTTCTGTGGTATTTGACCACATTTTATCCACCTTCCTTCCTGTTCCAGCTACCTCCTACTCACTTTACTCTCTTTTTCCCTTCACCCTCCTTAGGTGGGCTGTACCTTCAGGGGTATAGTGTGAGTGAACAGGTCCTTAGCTTCAAGCAATCTGTTATTGAACTTAACCCGCCATCTGAAGAGTTTAAGACATTTTACTTCTGTGCAGAGAATGAAACAGAAAATAAACGGTAAGTCCTCTTCTCTACTAGTCTCATAGATACCTTCCCAGCAATACTGCTATCTGATCTGAGCTCTGTTGGCTCCATGTCTTCACACAGGCCTTTTCCCTCATACTCCAAATTACTTTCTTTCCCTCTTTCAATGATTTCTTACCCAACTCCTCTGTGAAGTCTTTCCAAACAAAAGAACATGAATTCTTCTCAAAGTGTTCCTATGAAGCATAAATGTCTGCGCTCTCCTCCCTTTCCCTTTCCTTTGGGTGGCGAGGGCAGAGTGCAGCATCTGAGAGCTGCTCTCACACCTTCAGTAGCACCATGTTCTAATGGCTCATTCTCCTAGGAGAAGTCAAAGGGAGAGTTCTGCTTGGGAGAGTTATAAGAACACACATCAAACCAAACTGTACCTCAGTAGCCCCCAGGGAGATCTTTTAACCTCCCATACTAGAATTGCAGGGTCCTAGCATATATGCCTGTGAAAGATAAAACCCTTTAAGGCCATCCCTCCAAGCATCGTTTTGTCTAACGTAAGTCCATGCCCACTGAAAACTGGAACAAACTAATTTATAAAAAGACAACCAGGCTTACAAAATACCACTAGCAGTTGTGGATAGCAAAATAGGACATAGCTGGGGGTGGGGAGAGTTTCAGCTCTGATTTTATTGAAGGAAGGAAGGGAGAGGATGGCTCTCAGCCACTGTCCTGCGCAGCATAATTATACTGGGATGTGCTCATTTTTGTGCTCACATCAAACTCCAGGTCCCAGGTAGACCCACAACCAGGGGTGTGCTGGAGCCAAGTCAAACAAGCTCCAACTCACAAGCAGATTCTGATGTTTTCAGGGTATTTATGTCTCAGAAATTGACAAATGCCCCAAATCAGGGTCTGATTTTTTGGTCGTTCGGTTTTTTTTAATTTTACAGACCTAAGAAAGTGATAGAGAAATGTTAATAATTTAGATTAAACTTTAAAATGTGTCATATATGCATTTTTCCCCTGGAGAGCTAGTCATTAAACATTTACCCACACACCCCAGGGGTTTAGGAAAGTCTACTAGCAATCAGCCCCTTCCTTCAAATGAATTGACATAATCCCATCTGCCTGCCTTGGACAATTACACTGGCTGCCCTGGGAGAGGCTGGTTGTTTTCCATCCTGTTGAATAGCCTCTGCCCTCCTTCCTAGTTTCTGCACATTCTTCCTCTGTTCCTCCAGGCTCACCAATGGTGCTCTAAATTTCCTGTGTTTTCAAGGTCTCTTCCTTTCTAGAACCAAACCTGGAACAGCCCAGTGTAATAAATGACTTCACCCCTCAGGGAGCAAGCTTGTAGGCATCGCTACAAACAATTTACCCTTCATCATTTGAAAAACCTGTGAATACTGAACTCTGTATATAATGTAAATATTGATTTATTGATTCATGAGATCACTAGTTCATTATGTTGTATTTTTGCTGATATGTATAGGCCTCACAAAGTATTGCCCATTGCTTGTTTACTTTTTATATGCTTGTTAAGTTCATGGACCCACCTACTCTTTCCTGGTTCTCCTCCCTTCTTTCTGACCTCTGTTCAGTCTATTTTACAAGCTCATCATCTTTATCACACCCCCAACTGTGGGTGTACAACTGAGGCTCTTTCCTCAACCTTCCCTCTCATTGACCTCAGTAGCCCCCACAAGTTTAATTATTATCTCAGATTTGTGCATACAGCACCAGTCTTTGCTCTGAGCTCCAGTCTTGTATCACAAATTGCCTACTGGACATTTCAAACCAGATGCTCATTAACTTTCCCCAAAACTCCTCCCCTCCTCCAAACTTCCCAATTTCTGTTGAAGGCACAGCCATTTTTCCAGTTTTGAACATCAGTATCTTCATTGTTTTCCTCCATTCCTCATTTCTTCACCCCATATATCCATCCATATCTTGCCGCCAAATTGCCAGATCTTGCCATTTCTTCCTCCACATCTCTCACTTTGGATCCCTTATCTTGACTCACATGACCACCACCTTCACTGGGGTCCTTCTCGACTCTGGCCTAGATTATTGCAATGGTCTTCTAAATGGCCTCCTTTCCTTAAGGCTGTCCCTACTCCAGTCTATCCTCCACACTTCTGCCATAGTAATTTTCCTTAAGTTCAGATCTGACCATGTCACTACCCTATTCAGTAAACTCCAGTGGCTCCCAAGTGCTTCTAGGTTAAAATACAAACTCTTCTAATAGCTTTTGAAGCCCTTCGCAACCTGGTATCTATCTATCTTTTAAGCCTAACTAAACATTCCCCAGCTCCTGGCACAGAGCCCTGTGTTGGTATGGAGTGTGTAAAGGGATGGGTCATAGCGATCCCAGATGTCTCTCTCCATCTGAAATATAAAAGAGCTGCAGGCCTTGGGAACTGTGATCACACTTTGTGTAATCAGAGTAGGATGGATACTTCTCAAGATGCCCTTTTCTACAAGTAAGTAGATAACTTGAGGACAGGGAGAGTTATTTGTTTTGTATCCCTAGGGGCCAACAGAGTGTCTTGCTCATGGTAGGCATGGAACAGATGCTCATTGAGTTGAATTGATCTGAATCTGGCAAAATGCATCTGTAGACACTGTGCCATCCCAAAACCTTGCCAGCAGACACCCCTAATACTTCTATAAAACCCCTGAGGTTTGAACCTATTATGTGTTCCTATCCAATTACATGACACTTTTTTTCCCTCATGCATGGATCCAGTCTGGAGTCAGAGCAGCACAGAGCAAGCCTCTATTGGTGCTTCTCCTTCCCCCAACCACACAGTCATGCACCTTTTTCAAACTGTTAATATACATAATCACAACATCAAGATTTAGCACTCTAGCTTTCTCATGACTAGGATATATAAACATTCTTTGTTCTTGTGTCCTTTTCTCATCCTCCCAATCATGTACTCATATGCATGTACACATATAATAACATGACATACATGTATATGCATATGTGTGTTTATGTTTCATATCTGTGTTTCTAGGCATACCTAGCTTCATGAAACATTATGCTATCATGTATAAATGTCCTTATTCAAAGTTGCTTTGACTTATCATTTAATTGCATGATATATTCCAAGCTCTCCACTTTGTTTCTTTTCTATACAAGTAGATTAGCTATTGTTCAAAGAATTATTTATTATAAAGGACCGTCTTAATGCAAATGTAGGAACTGTCAGCTTACCATGGTCCAATACAAGGAAACATGGAGCATGAAGCCTGCCTTCCTTCAGCATCCTATTCCCTGTGCCCTCATCATCTGCCAGTGTAACCCTTTTGCCACTTGGCCCTGTACCCTATGTGTGCAATTAGAGTGATTGCTGCCCTGTTTCCCTACTGCCAGTCATGATCTTTCCTGGGTGAGCACCAAAAGAACCAAGTGTGCCTGACCCTATTTCATAATTTCATAAATTATTAATTAATTTGTGCTCCTAAAGAAGGACATATCTCTCTCTCTGTCTGTCTCTGTCTCTCTCTGTGTGTGTCTCTGTCTCTGTCTCTCTCCCTGTGTCTGTTTCTGTCTCTGTCTCTATCTCTGTGTCTCTCTGCCTCTATCTCTGTCTCTGTCTTTCTGTCTCTCTGTCTCTGTGTGTCTCTCTGTCTTTCTCTGTGTGTCACTGTCTCCATCTCTCTCTCTCTCTCTCTCTCTCTCTCTCTCTCTCTCTCTCTCTCTCTCTCTCCCTGTCTTGTGGTCTCTGTCTTTCTCTGTGTCTCTGTGTCTGTCTCTGTGTCTCTGTCTATCTTTCTCTCTGTCTCTGTCTCT
Source organism: Trichosurus vulpecula (assembly GCF_011100635.1). Taxonomy (NCBI): domain Eukaryota; kingdom Metazoa; phylum Chordata; class Mammalia; order Diprotodontia; family Phalangeridae; genus Trichosurus; species Trichosurus vulpecula. Next base: position 489,818,602 of record NC_050573.1, read on the forward strand.
CTCCGTGTCTCTGTGTCTCCATCTCTGTCTCTCTGTCTCTGTCTCTCTTTCTTTCTTTCTTTCTTTTTTCTCTGAAGCTTCAGCTCTAAGATCAATTGAAATATTCTTGTTCCTTCATTCACATCAGTCTATTTAGCTAGCTCCCTTTTTTCTTCTTCAATGCAGTTGTTTCCACTTGTTTCTTCAGAATTTCATTCATTCATTCATACCAACATTCCTCGACTAGTTTCCCCTACAGGATTTTAGGCCATCATTAGGAAAAGGATCTTATCTAACCTTTCTCTGAATCTATTTAAATCTTCTCTCCCCAAATTTAGTGTACCTGTCAGAGGATGCACAATTTTTCTTCTCTTCTTTATCACAAGTTCTTAGACAGTATGGTCCCCTCCCACCAAGTTCTCATTCTTTCTATTTCAAAACTAGTTCCTCTTTCTTGCCCCGAACCAAGTCCAAAATAATAGTTCCTCTTGCTGCTTCCCTCACTTTTTGAGGGATAAACCTATTAAGCCAAGTCAAGAAGTTATTAGCTGCTGTGCTTTCTGGAGGGCCAGAGCGCCAACTGATATTCCCTCTTCTCATTTATTAAAACCTTTTCCCAACTCTCTGCCACATTATAAATGATCTAATTAACCAGTTCACACAATGGTGTTAATAGCTCACAGGACCAAATCTGTCCTCAGATTCAAGTCAACAAATAGCTTTAAAGCACTTATTATATATAAGGCTCCTCTATATTTTGGCAGGATATAATGGGTTAACCCAAAAGAAGAGTATTCTAGTTATAGAATTTCAGGCACCAGTGACAAGCGATAGGATGGAAAAGGGAAGTATATGGGGAGAGATGATGTAGGTGCAAAGATGTCTTGTCTTCCATTCCTCTAATCATACCACATAGAGAACTGTCTACTCTGTCTATGCATGACAGACCTAGGGGAGGACATTAATTAAATTAGTATTGTAAAAGTTTTTGCCAAATGAGTTGACATCATCTCCTTATCACGCCCTTGCTAATCAAGTCAAGTGACAGATTACACTGTTCCCTGTATAGCATCAGAGTGAATGTCGCTGATATAATAATGACAGAGCTATTCAGTCACTCTAATGAGAAAGTCAGAGCCTTTTCATATAAGCTTTCCAGTCTCTCTGGATGGGAAAAGAGAATAATAAAGTAGAATCTGTCAGCTAAATTCCATCAGTGGATTTTACCAATAGGAAGCAATTTCAATACCTACCACAGAGTAGGCACTTAATAAATGCTTTTGTTTGATTGATTGATTTGATAAATTCCTCGATGTAGTAGTGAATAGGATAAGAGAGCACATATTTCAAGGTTCTGTTACCTAGAAAGCTTCTCAGTACAGGGATAATTTACTTTTACATGATCTAGAAAGAAACTTCTGAAAAATAGCATTTGTCTGATTATGATATCCCCAGTGATTCAGTGATGACCATGGACAAACTAACTCAGGGCTCAGCAAAGCATTTTCCATGTGATATGGAAAGAAGTGAGGCTACCTGAACTTTCCAAATGGAGAAGAGGTGGGACTGGCCAGCAAACTTCCCAAGAATTCTTGTATTATGGAAACTGACCCAGCCCATAAAAATGGAGAGACCATTCATTTCCTATTAATTCTCATGTTACCATAACAGGGAAGACAAGTTCCAAAGCCCCACAAAGAAGCAGCTGTGGCCATTAGAGCCAGGAGAGCACCCCACTATTTCTTTGTTCAGAAGTGTATTTATTCAGGAGAGACAATATAAACATTGCTGATATTAATGATTGTACCACTCCAATGTGCTACCAATGTGCATACAGAGCAATTAAGGTAGGATGGTAGCAAGAAGAGCGAGATGGGATATTCTTGGCAAGAAAACATCGCAGCTATAGCAGTGCAGTGTCTCTGAGGACATGTATGAGTCTTTATATGTCTTTCTGTTTGGGTGGTTAGGGAGAGGTTTTTTTGTGTGTGCTCCGTTGAAACTCAAAGGACTTATACACTCATTATCAACTTTGTGTGCCACATTTATCTGTGGATGTATTTGATAAACTCTTTCAAAGTTTAGAGGCAGCTGTGACTTTTGCCTTTTGCCTGTGATGACTATGTGTACTCAGATATGACCAGTGTCCTCTGAGATCACTCCTATTCTCAGAGGTTTACTAATGGCTAGTACATGACACCTAAATTAAACAACCTAGTGAACCAATTTCTAAAAATTATTTTTGATCCATTTTGCATATGTAACTCTATTCAGTGACTGGTATATTTCCTTTGCATAGTTGGATTACAGCTTTGAAAGCCTCCATTCGAAAATGGCTCCCTTTGCACCAAGCTATTGAAGACTTCATGAACCGGCCTGCCGAGGAAACCAGAATGTGAAGGAAATCATAGTTCCCAAGGTAGCATAATTCACATACTAGTTATAATGCAGAAGCAAGAAAAATGTAGCATCAATATGGTTTTATTACCATAGGCAATAAAACATATGAAACCAAAATTCTTAATTAACACCCAGAATAAAAAATATTGTGATCCTTCCTTTCGACTCCTTCCTTGTCTTAAGTGATATTAAAATAAAAGTGAATTTTTTGTTTTACTACAACTTTCTTTTGGAGTTTGTGATCCTCTGCCTTTTTCCCTAGGTATGATATGCAAAAGACACAAGAGAACTCAGCATTTCACCGGTTGACTACAGTTTCATGATGTAGAAAATTGATTTAATTCAGAATATTAAGAAAAAATGAAATAAAATGACTTCAATCAAGAATAACTAGAAAGATCAGTCCACAATTAACTAGATGATAGTGCTTCCTTGTACCCAGGCAGTATAATTCACATTTATGTAATGGGGGGGCTTCCATTTATAAAGTGTCTCTCACAAAAGTCATATTCATACATATGAAAGGTAAGTAGCAAAAGCATTATTCCAATTTTTAAAATTGGTATACTGAAACTCAGAGAGGTTAAGTGATTTGCCTATACCACTAGTAAACTGTATAGCTGAATGTCCAACTCATCTAGTTGGGGCAGTTAGGTAGCATATTGGATAGAGTGCTGGACCTGGACTCAAGAAGACTTGAGTTAAACTCTGGCCTCAGACACTTACTAGCCGCAAGTCATTTAATCTTTTTGTCACCTCAGTTTCCTCATCTGCAAAATGGGGGTAATAATAGCACCTACCTCCAAGGGTTTTTGTGAGGACCAAATGAAATAAAATTTGTAAAGTGCCTGGCACATAATAGGTGCTATATAAATGCTAGTTATTATTATTATTTTTAAATTATTATTACTATTATGGTGCTTTTGCCATTATACCATGCTCCCTAGCCACACCACCATGCAAGATGAGTCTTAATGTCTATTCTGCCCCCACCCAAAAAAATTTAAAAGTTCATGGGGAGGGGGGTGAGAGGAGTTCATAAAGGGGAAGTGAGGGGGGAACTACTCTGATTGAGGATTTCAAGATAGGCCTTTCTAAAAAAATTCTCTCAATTCAATTCAAATCACTTGCTAGGTTTAAGGGACTTGGCTAATGACAAATACAAAGCATTTCCTGTCCTCAAGGAACTTAAATTCTAGTGAAGGAAAATATTAGATATACAGATAAATAAATGGAAATTAAATGCAAAATAACTTCACATTACAAAGGGAAGAGAATAAAAAATAAAGTAAGATGTTTCCTTTTTTTTCTTCTTACAGCCTAATAGGATTCATAACTCAACTCCTAGAATTTCATTTATTTGTTATTAGAAAAACCACTATGCAAATTCAAAATACCACAATGTAAATTAAACTCCTACACATTGTTAGAGTCTAATGTGGACAAATTCATACAACTTTTATGAGTATCTACTGGAAATTCAGACACTCAGAGAGAGGAATGGAAAGCCACTGAAATTTTGTCTCTTCCTAGTCTCATGCAATTTTAAATCTAGAAGGGAACTTAGATCTAAAAACCAAGTAATATACTAGAGACTCAGAAGATTAATTAAATTGCCCAGAATCATTCAGCTATTGCAAAATGGTGCTAAAACCTTGGTCTACCAACTACTCATTGAGTATTCTGTCACACTGCCTACTGTATTCTAACCTCTACAATCCAACTTTGCCACAATGACTGGGGAATGATTTTACAAATTATGGTATGATTGTCATGAAATATTATTACATCACAAGGAATCATAAATATGAAGAGTTTCACAGGGACTACTCTAACCATCTACTGCCCAACTTTGCTGCATGTTCTTTAGCTAAAAAAGAAAACATCAATTCCAAGGACAATTAACTATATTTCTACAGTTCTCAAAACCAATGAAAGTGTTTTTATTTTTATTATTTGTCTCATCTTTTATGGAGTACAAATAGAAATGAAGGTACTGAGACAAATCAGTATCATACTACTATTTTTTTCTATGTAATGTTGGACAGAATAGTACACAAGTGAATAACGTTGAATAAAAGTATTGGGATATAAACTCATTTTCAGGAGGAATTTTAATATCCATTTACAAGTAAAAATAGTCAAATATATGAAAAAGGAAGTAACAATAATCAAAAAAGTAATTGTAAATGTGCTTATCTTATTTTTAAAGAAAATTTTAAAAACAAACTATATAACAATTTAATAAAACAGTAATTGTTTGCAGACTATTTCCTGATTTTTCCATGACCTCTTTTCTGTGTGTTTAACCAGATTTCCATTAATTTTCTTGACATATTTTTGTGGATGTATATATTGTTCTTTTCGTTGTGCTTTCTTTGTTTTTATATTATTTCACAGAAGCCTCTTTTGGTTGTAGTTTGTTTTTATATTACTTCATGTAAGTCTGTATTTCTTCAAATTCTTCATATTTCTGATTCCTTGTCATAAAATAATATTCCATTACAATCACATCATAATTTGTAAAAAAAAAAATCATTCCCCAATCAGCGAATACATTTTTGTTTCCATTTGTTTGGTTTTATAAATAGTGCTATTAGAATATTTTTGCATAGATAGATATTTCTTTTCTATTTATGATTGCTTTAAGATACATTTATCTTGGGAGAACATTGGGATAACATATTTGAAAACTTTTGAAACTTTTATTATATAATTCTAAATTGTTTCCAAAAAGGTTGAACCAGTTTATGGCTCTATTCCCACAGTCATGCTAACATTGAATTTTATCTTTTATTGTATTTGACAATTTTATGGATATAAAATGGAATTCTAAGAGTTGCCATTTATCTAATTTTTTCTATATCTAACTTATTTAATTATTTATCAGAAAACCCTTTTCCATGTGGTTATTGATAATTGGCAGGGTTCTTCTTTTGACAACTCCCTGTTTATATCTTCTAAACACAGAATATCTTCCATGGAGAATCCATGTTTAAGGGAGTTTATCTTCCACAGACCTAATCACTAAACTAAAGGGATTAGATGAAAAAGTGTTTACCTGTTCAAAAAAAAACCGCATGACATGAGATTTGAATCAGTACATTGAATCAATCAGAAAGGAAGCAACGTGATAGTATGAAGAATGATTCTTTAGGAGTTGGCTCAGTGAATCCAGGAGAGAAACTAAAAGAGGATCCCAGCTCCTAATGAAATGTGTAGAAGATACATTGACCTAGAGAAAGAAGAACTTCAAAAAGTGAAGTGAAACTAGGAGATTAAGTGTATAAAGAGGCAATTACCACAAAGAAAGAGGTCAGGATTCTTGAAGAAAGTCTGCTTGGGAAGATGTCGGAAAAAGAGAGTTGAAGCTGTTTCTCCAATCACTCCTACTACTGACTCACTGGCCCACAAGGGTTTCCCAAGATAAGTACTCTGAGAAGTTGCCTCAGATGATCTGGAATTCTGATCATCTTGTAGCTGAGTCCCCAGTCAGAGAAAGTGCCCTAATCCCTCTCCTCACAGTGATCCTTCCCCCTCAATTGTCTTCTTATTTCTAATAAGTACGTAAAGACTAGCTAAGGTCTGTGGGTAACACTGTACACAAAGACAAAGTCAACATTTAAATCAAAGAAAAGCAAACAAACTTTCTCTTCCCCAGAAAGAAAAGCTTCCGGCTTCCATAAGCTAGCCTGAAGGGAAAGGTGATTACTAGATGAAGAGGTTAGGTGATTTGCCATGGGTCACAAAGCTACTAAATTTCTGAGGTGGGAATTGAACCCCCAGTCTTCCAGACTCAGAAACCAGCAGTCTGTACATTGTACCATGTTGACCTGATAGACAAATGCTCAAAGTGTATGAAGGGGGAACTTTCAAGAGAACAAATTCAAGCTATTAGCAGTTTTATGAAAAAACCCTCCAAATCACTAATAATAAGAGAAATGTACATTAAAACAGCTCTGTGGTTCCACAACTATCAGATTGACAGCAGTATAAAGACAATGTGACAATATGATATTGGAGAGACTTGATAGGCTCACTAATGTTCTATTGGTGGAGTTATGGAGTGCTACAACCATTCTGGAAAGCAATTTGGAACTCTCCCCAAGAAGTTACTAAACTGCGCATACCCTTTGACTCAGAAATATCACTAGTAAGGTTACTCCCCCCAAAAAAGATCAAAGAAAAAGCAGGAGGAGATCATATCTATCTATCTACCTATCTATTTGTGTGTATGCATATATGCATGTGTACATATGTATATATATGTATATACGTATATGTATGTATATATGTATGTATGCATATATGTGTATACATACATATATACATACATATATACGTACATAGCTACTTAAAGTGACACTTTAGCACAGAATTGGAATCAAAGTAGATGTCCATCAACTGGGGAATGGTTAAACAAATTATAACATATAAATGTAATATTTTATGTCATAAAAATGACAAAAGTAAAAAAAAATCTGGGAAGATTTGTATGGACTAGTGTAGAATGAAGTAACCAAGACCAGGGGAAAAATTTATACAATTACTACAATATTGCAAAGGAAAACAATTCTGAAATACTTAAGAACTCTGATCAAGGAAATGACCACTGAAGACTCCAGAAGACTGATGATTAAGTATGTCTTCCACCTCTTGGTAGAGAGGTACAAAATGCAACATACACTCTCAGACAAGGTCAGTCTATGGAATAGTTTTCATGAGCATATTTAGGTTTCATTTGTGCCAGGAAGAGGAGGAGAGTACAAGAGGTATGGGGAAGTAATGATAGTGCTACTAAAAAAAGAAAAAAAAATGAGTTTATATCCCAGTACTTTTATTCAATATTAAAAAGCTATTTTATTCACTTGTGTACCATTCTGCCTAACATTGCATAGAAAAAGAAATAGTAGCATGATACTGATTTGTCTCAGTACCTTCATTTTTATCTGTACTCCATAAAAAGATGAGATAAACATTAAAAAGATAAACAAAAAAGATGAAGAGTAGAATGTTCATAAAGAAAATGCTGGACAAACAGGGCAGTGTTGAACTACCATGGAAAATTTGAAATATACCAAAACAAACAAAAAAGAAAATTAGGGAGCACATTTTTCCTGGCATTCTATTGGTTTGTTTGTTTTTAAGGTTGAGTCTCCAAGTTTCCTTAGCTATTTTTCAAATGATTCCATTCTGTTTTTAAATTACTGCTTGGGGAAAAAATAAAATATTAGTTAAGATTAAAGACTTGGGCCACAAGCAAAATTTTGAGCCACATGTTTATCTGAGTGAGGAAAGGAAGTCAAAGGAAGGGAAGTGGAGGAGAGGGACAGAGAGAGGTAGGGTGGTAGTGGTATTCAAACAAACTTCCCTCAAGATAGGCAAGAGTGCCAAGTACTGACTGCATGGACTTCTGGGAATTACAGTCCAAGAGGACAGTTTTTCTTACCTGGAGGAGAATGATGAGAGCTTGGGAAGGAAAGTCTGAACAAGAAGAGTTAACACTGGGCCAACAGACTGGAAGAAGAAAAATTAATGGTAGGATGATGTAAGCAGCATTCTGGAAGTGGAAGTGACAAAGATACTCCAGCAGACACTTTGAATAGAGATTAAAACTCTGGCATCGAGGTAGTTTGAGCTCTTTTCTGTCTCCTGTCTTTCTTCAAATCCCAGGAAGCCATAAGGAAAAAAAGTGAGTCTTTCCATTCATGTTGCTGAGAACCTAAATAGTGGTGCTGTACTTTCCTGTCATTTGCATGACTCTGATTCTCTCACTCTCCCAAAAGAACAGTGAGTCTGTATCTCTAATCTTTGTTTCTTAAGTTTATTTTTATTTAAAAAACAAACAGGTTCCTCTAACATAATATAGTTGTTCATTACAGCACTGATTTGTGTCCTAGGTGACACAGTGGCTGGATCTGGAGTGAGGAAGAACTGGGTTCAAATCTCATGTCTCTGACCCTGGGCAAATCACTTAACATGCCTCAGCCTCAGTTTCTTTATCTGCAAAATTTAGGTGATAATAATAGCCCCCATATTACAGGGTTGTCGTGTAAGGATTGAATGAAAATCACTTTTCAAATTTAAAACACTATGTAAAACTCTAGTTATTGTGTGTGTGTTTGGTAAAAATGCACCCTACATGGATGGAGAGACAGAGACAGAGAGAGAGAGAGAAAGTATTGTTTTTCTAATCATTAGGACCTTCCTAACTCCCTAACTGTGGATAAGTTGATATAAACTGAGCAGAAAAAGAATTATTGATTCATATATTTACAGCTTCCCCAAAGAAGAATCAAGTGGACTTAGATTCTCCTAGGAACAGGTTTAGTCCTCATGAGGAAAGATTTGAAACTGAGGCATTCACTTCTAGTACTTCCTATTTTCCTTGTTCTTCCTGAGTGAAAGGAAAACCATTCCCCTAGAGGGAAGAGCAAGTAGTCTTAACTAGAGAGAATACCATGCCTGAAAGGGAAAACTGGAAAAGAGTGGCACCACCTACAAAAGTTGAAGACCAGCCAAGAAGGAGTAACTACATCTGCTCAGTAGAGCAGTAGCTACCTCTGCTACAGTAAATGTATATAGAGTCAGTAACAAGTTACAATATTCCCCAGTTTAGCATTTAACATTCTTCCCAATCAATTCCAGGTTAACTTTCCAGATTTATTTCATATATAACCAACTCTCCTTTCCTGGCTTATTTGATGTTTGCCAAACTTGATTTTATCAAACCCACCTCCATGCTTTCGCACAAGCTGTCTCCCTTGCCCAGAATGTACCCTCTCCCAAGCTCTGCCCCTTGGAATCTTTAGCTTTTATTAAGGGTCAGCTCACTTGCCACTTCCTACTCACAGTCTTTCCTACTTCTACTAGCTTTTAGTGCTCTGTCCCTCCTAAATTATCTTACACTTACCTGTTTACATGTTGTAATTTTGCAGTACAATAGAAGATACTTAAGGACAGGGATTATTTTACATTTTTTGCCTTTGTACCTGTAGGGCCTAGAAAAGAACTTACCACACAATACATTTTTTTAGTTAGTTTTTTTAGTTTTTATTAAGTTTATCCCTTCTTTCTCTTACCTCAAACCCTCTACCTCCTCACAAGTCTTTTACTTCTGATCACTGCCTTCCTTAATATACCCTCCCTTTTATTAGTCCCCCCCTTCACCATCTATTTTTCCTGTCCCTTTTTACTTCCTTATAGGGTAAGATAGATTTCTATATCCAACTGGGTGGGCATATTATCTACTCTTTGAGCCAATTTTGATAAGAGTAAGGTTTAAGCTTTGCTTGCCACTCCCATCCCCCATCATTCCCTCCATTATAATAGCTCTTTTATGCCTCTTTTATGTGGGATAATTTACCCATTCAATCTCCCCCTTCCTTCTTCCAGTGCATCTGTCTTTCTCTCCCTTTTATTTTGTTTTTTGGGGTATCATCCCATCAAAGCCACCTTATATCCACACCTTCTGTATACATATACTCCTTTTAATTGCTCTTGTAGTAATAAAATTAAGAGTTACAAATATTAACTTGCCAGTTAGAAACATAAACGGTTTAACCTTATTGAATTTCTTATGATTTTTCTTTCTTGTTTCTTTTTTACCTTTTTATGTTTCCCTTGAGTCTTGTATTTAGAGGTCAATTTTTTTTATTCAGATCTGGTCTTTCAATTAGAAAAGCTTGAAAGTCCTCTATTTCATTAAATATCCATTTTTTCCCTGAAAGATTATATTCAGTTTTGCTAGGTAGGTGATTCTTGGTTGTAATCCTAACTCCTTTACCTTCCAGTATATCATATTCTAAGCCCTCCAGTTCTTTAATATGGAAGCTGCCAAATCCTGTTTAATCCTGACTGTAGCTCCACAGTATTTGAATTGTTTCTTTTTGACTGCTTGTAATACTTTCTCCTTGATCTGTGAGCTCTGGAATTTGACTATGATCTTCCTGGGAGTTTTCATTTTGGAAGTGATGGATTCTTTCAATTTCTATTTTGCTTTCTAGTTCTAACATATCAGGGCAGTTTTCTTTGATAATTTCTTGAAAGATGTTGTTCTTCTTCACTCCACCATCTTGACATTGGAAGTCTCACATAATACATTTTTAATAAATGATGTTTGCTTTGCTTGACTCTATATTTCATTTTTTTTCTTCATAGAAGGAGGGAAAGAAAATAAGTGCTTGTTGATGGGAAGAAATAAAGCTACAACAACACAATTTCATATCTTTGGGATTTTTCCCAAAATGCTTGTTGGAAGTGTAATAGAAACATTGATGGATTTGGAATTAAGAAACATGTTTATATCCTAGTTCTGCCATCTATTAGTTATTAGACCTTAGATAAATCACTTATCCTCTCTGGGCCTCAGTTTCCTCATCAGTACAATGAAGTACTAAATGTTTTCCAAAAGTCCTTTCCAGCTTCAACTCTAGATTGAATTTCATTCTGGTGTGTGGGTCAACACTGGAAATATGCTGATGCCTACTTACACCCACCATGCTGGAGAACAGCAGAATTCATTATTAAATAGTTGGAGTATAACAAAAAATGTGATTATCTGTGATTAAAACTTAGAATTAAAAACAATAAGATCTTTGTGCTAGCATGTGTTCAGATGACAGTTGGTACACTCAGCTTAACCTTTCACAAAACTCTACCACTGTGTTAAATCAACTGCAAAAATTGTAAGGTATTACACTGTGAATATGATTTTGAAATGGGAGCCTTGTTGAACCACACTGGATCCTTTATTTCACTCAAAACCCACTTGCAGAGTTTCCAACTAATTATTCAAACGTCCTTTTTGCCTCTTCATTTTCCCGATTTGTAACTATAAATAAAATATTTTATACTGTGAATAAAGACAGTTGTAGCCAATATGAATATGATTTTATCTTTGTTAAAAAGTATTCACATCATTTTCTGGGCTGCAAAATAAATATGTGTTTTGTTCTTGGAAGGTGTTCTGTTTTTTTAGTTATACAGAGCCATGCCACGACTTGACAAAGTAGTTTTTTCTTTGAATTCATAGACTCTCATGTGATTCTGGAATGTTGACTACATGTGAAATTTTATATTAATTAGATAAGATAATTGGATGCAGCCCTATTTAATTTAACATTTCTTTGTTTAAGTGAATGCATTTAAAATAGGCGCTTGTTTTTACAAAAAAAAATATTCATAGTGGTTTTCAGGTTGGTTTGGAATTTTTCTTGTGGTTCCATCTTCCTAATTTTCTAACAGAATCTTTTGTGAATTTTTTTTATCATTTTTTTGAGGCACGGATACTAAATCTCCCTATCTGATCCAGGATAGAATTACAATGGCCACTCATTGTAGCCAGTCCCATTACCGACGAGCACAGAAACTTTGACCTGCTCTGTTTCCAATCTGTGCTGGTCCACCCCTCCTTAGGCAGCCTAGCCTGGTGACCCCCTGCTCCTAAGGTACAGCACACTGGTGGCAAATAGCAGCCACACATGATCAGCATAGCTCAGAACTTGAGCTCAAGAGATCCACCAGCCCCAGCCTCCTCAGTAACAGAGATAATAAGCATATGCAACCATGTCCAATCCATCATTACTTTATATAAGGAGTGTTTTTCATCTTCTTTAAGAATTTCTAATTTCATGCCAAATTTTGCTGTGTGGGGTTTTAATTGAATACACTGGGAAGTACCAAATGGTAGCAGTGGTCCTTTGCTGCTTCAGTGACCACATGTCCCCTACTGTGGCAATATGAAGAGAATGCCCAACTAACAATACCTGTTCATATTTAAGGAGTGTTCATAAGTCAGATTTTTGTATCCTAGAGAATGTCTTCTCACATAGCAGCTTTTTGTCTTATGCCTGTGATAGCCATTTGTTCACATGCCCTCTCCTTTACAAGACTGTAAGCTCCTTCAGAGTAGCAATAGAATCTTGTTTATCTCTGAAATCACTTTCAGCCTCTCTCAGTGTTTCATGTATAGCAATCACTTGATAAATGTCTGCCGAATAAACAAATACACTTTGGTTCCAAATACAGTAGTACTTTAGAGACCAAAGACTTACGTGAGACTAACTGCTATCAAGCACCTGCTAGAAAGGCAAGCAGGTACTATTACTATCATAGTTTTAGTTATATTCTTTCAGTAAGAACAAGTAAAACAGGTAGGGGGAATGGAAATGGCCATACTAAATTACACCATTGCCCATTACGCCCTGTTAGGAGCACAACCAAAAGATTCAGAATAATAATTTACATTTATAGAGTTCTTTAAAGTTTGCAAAGCATGTTGCACACATTATTTTGTTTGATCCTCACAACCTTGTGAAGTACAGTAGGTGCTAGAGTATTAGCATCCCCATTTTATAGATCAGAAAATAGAGGTTTGTATAGTTTATGTGATTTGACCCTGATTATACAACTAGTAAGTCTCTGGGGTAGGATTTGAATTCAGATCTTTCCCGATTCTGGATCCACCAGGCTTTTTTTTTTCCATTGTGCCACCCTGACCCTCAGAATAAACATAAAAATGAATGGACCTCATAACAAAAACATAAACATAAATCAGAGCTTTAATGCCACAGATAGCAATGGTGCTGTAGCATTTAATATCTGAATGAAAAACACAAATTCTACTAGAAACAAATTACAACCACAGAATCTATACCTGTGTTCTAGAAGCTCTGCTCAGTGTAACCAGATTAGCAAGTGAATTCAAATTTGTAACTTTGATCTTCTCTTTGATAACCGACCGAACTAAAGTATTAGTTCCTGAATTTGAAGTACGTTCAGATTTGAACTTTCTCATTATTATTTACAACTATATTTTCCTTTATATACTATAACAATAAATGTGGTAAATATTTGTTCTGATGATATACAGGGTTGAGCCACTAGAGCTTAGGTTGATATCCTGTGCCACCACTACCACCATTGTTCTGTAGCTTAAAAGTGCACTAAGACTTTGTCATACCCTGTATAAATATGGAATCAAAGATATTATCTAGGCTATGAATGATTGGAAAGGGAGCTAGGCCAGTCATGAGTGGTATACTTGAATTCATGTAATTTTAAAAGACCTGAAGTAAGACCCCCAAATATTGGGTGACGTTTAATTGATCTGCAGAACAAAGGCTTGCAGTTCTGATGGAGCTTCCCGGTCACCTAAGACGTAAAAGCCTTAACCTTTTTGTTAAAGGTTACACAGTCTACAAGTGTCTCATCTTGTTCCAATCCCAAGTCTGTAGTTTGTAGTACTGAACCAGCCTAAGTCAGACATGGCCGAGAACACCCCGATCCAAACTAATGTCAGTAATGAAAATTCAGAGGTCAGAATTTGAGTGTCTGTGCCATGTGCCAGTGATGGAGAATAGTAACAGAATATTTCTGATGGCTAGAGAAACTCTTATGTAGGCCAGAGATTATTGAGGACCACTGTATAAATTAGAAGCTTCAGCAAGGCTATATCTTGGTTAGGTCCCGTGTTTGACTTGTAACACAGCTACAACAGTTACTCTGAAACCTTCCTTTACAATATGGAAACCGATGTCATTGACCGAGAGCTAAGGAGAGCTGTGTAGGATAATGACTAATCCTCATAACTGGGGGCTACGGAGTGCACCAGAAAAATGACGACATTTCATTTGCTGGCATCTGGAGAACTGTAGTGCACAATATAGGTGCTGTGATGGCTGGGGAACGTCAGCTGGAAGACCCACATAGAACATAAATTAATATAAATGGCTAAGACTATACAACTCTTAGAACAAGAGTCGCTTATTATTTTATCTTCCATAAGATTTCTATTTTCTTGAACTGATAAACTCATTTGTTTTTCTCTTTTGAGTTTTGTGAACCATGTGCTTGCCAGGAGAGTTGGTAATGACACACTGGGTGGGGTCATAGGGTGAATTTCTGACATTTTCCAGAAGGCACAAGAAAATAGAGAAGAATTCCTACAGATTGTTAAACCAAGCTCTTTGTATTGTATGAGGGCTTTTGACACAAAGATGACATTGACCAAGCATCTTTTCCATGCAAAGAACTAGGCTAGTTTCTGGGAATACACACACATACACAACAAAAATTACATGGTCCCAACCCTAAAGAAATGAATAATCTATTCTGTGGGGTATGATATGTATACAGATAATTATAATACAAAGTAGCCTGTAATGTAGACAAAGGAGAAATACAGACAACAGAACTCAACAACTTGAGGATTCAGTCTACACTGGGGTTGTGATATCTAAGCTGAACCTTAAAGAAACAGAAAGATTTTGTTTTACTCTATGACATCAAACTGCATCATTAAGACCCTACCAACCACCTCAAAACTTGGTGCTGTCGGTAATAATGGGAGGGAGGAATTCAGGTGTCAAATTACAGTTAATTCAGCAAAAAATCAAACCTAGAAAAATAAACTGCAAGGACTTGTACCCCTGAAGGTAAGTCAGTTACGTCATTTTGTATAAAAAGGAAAATATAATAAAAAATATGATTTTATACTGAGCAAAAGTAGAAGAAAGAAGAAGTTAAATGACTTGCTGGGAGCATAAAAGAAAATTCTAATGAAACAAGGAACTAATCATCAAGTACTAAGACTGGCAAACCAGTGAAATATTATGATTAAAGCATAACTATACTTTACCTAAGAATCTAGATGAGGACTCAAAATGGGGCAATTCCAATGAGGAAAAAATGGAGTTGTTTGAAGAGACTAATGCAGATGCACAGGAAACTGATCAAATCATTTACATTCCACAGATTTAAATTTCTCTGAACAGAAAATGGAAGCAAGGGCAGGTAACAGGATGGATGTGACTGTGGCACAGTCCTGTAAAAATGTGGTGGCAATGCTAATGCTCAGAATGAG
Source organism: Trichosurus vulpecula (assembly GCF_011100635.1). Taxonomy (NCBI): domain Eukaryota; kingdom Metazoa; phylum Chordata; class Mammalia; order Diprotodontia; family Phalangeridae; genus Trichosurus; species Trichosurus vulpecula. The sequence continues at coordinate 489,833,846 of NC_050573.1, forward strand.
CTGAAGTTGGAGAAGGAAGCTAAGGATTAAAAAGGGTGGTTGTTTTTTAAGCTACATTGGGTAAAAGAAGTTCAAAGAAGAGAAAGGCCTGGCTCTTAGCCTCATCAATAAGCAATGGAGAACAACAAGAAGAAGGGAGAGCTTTCAATTTTCTGTTTGCTTTTGTTTTCACTGCCAAGGAGAGAGAAAAGTGTCCTTTGCTTGGGAATTAACAGAGCAAAATATACAGTAAGAGACTATTTTCTCTTGAAGAATTCAAGTCACCTAGACCAAATAAACTTCATTCTATGAGTGGATCTGATTGCTGAACCTGTGTCAGTGATAGCTGAAAAATTATGAGAAATGGTTGAAGTACCATAGAATTGAAGAAATGAGTGTTCTGATCTTCCAAGGCCCTTTGAAAGTAGAGATTATTCCATTCTTTGTGTTAGTATTCCCAGCACTTAGCACAGTGCTTATCATGTAGTAGATACTTAATAAATGCTTATTGATTGACTGAGAGCAGAGACTATAAACAATAGGTCACTGAGCTTGACTTCACTTTCTAAGAAAATTATAGTGCATACCATTAGAGATGGCACTGGAAACATTTTTTAAAAAGTCAATAACAGGCCATGGAAGACTAACCTAATTTCCTTTTTTTGACAGAATTATTTAAACTAGTAGATCAGGGGACTGTTGAAAATATAGCTTACCCAGATTTTAGTAAAGAATTTTCATGAAGTATCTCATACTTGTCAAAAAGATGATGAGATGGACACTAGACAATAATAAAATTAAATCAACTCAGAACCTATTAAATGACCAGACTTAAAGAGCAATCAAATGAGATTCAATATCAACCTGGCAGAAGATCTTCAGTGGAGTATCCAAGGAATCAGTGCTATTTAACATTTTAATCAGTGATTTGGAGAAAGTCAAGGATGGTATTGTATTTATAGATGACACAGGAGAGACAGATAACATACTGGGTGATGGTCAGGATCCCAAAAGATCTTACTGGACAAGATTATATAAATGCATATATATATGCTTATATATATGCATATATATGTATAAAGTCTATACTTGGGTTCAAAAATCTACTTCAAAGCACAAAAAGAAGAGGTATGGTTGGTACAGCAGCTTGTCTAATAATAATTTTGGAGTTTTTGTGGACTGCAATTTTTGCATGAATCAGCAATGATCTGGCAGCCAAAAAAGCTAAGCTAATCTCAGACTGCATCAGAAGGCATAATTTCCATTAATAAGGAAGTGATAATCCTCTATATTCAACTCTGATCAGACTATATCTGAAGTATTGTAACAAATTCTGGATCCTAAAATTGAAGAGAGAAATTAACAAGCTGAGGAGCATATAGGGAAGGCAACCAGGATGGTGAAGGACTTTGAATCCATTTCATGTGAGGATTCATTGAAGGAACTTGGAATGTTTATCCTGGAGAAAAGAAGACTCAGGAAGCACATGACAGCTGTCTTAAAGTATTTGAAGGACTTGCATGTAGAAGAAGGATTAGGCTTGTTCCCCAGAAAGAAGAATGAGGATCAATGGGTGGTAGTTCAAAGAGGCAAGTTTCAATTTGATGCCAGGAAAAACTACCTGACATTAGAGCTCTCTAAAAGGGGAATGAGCTGCTCAAGAGATGATGGGTTCCCCATCACTGGAGTTCTGCAAACAAAGGTCATATGTCCACATACAGGCTATGCTATAGTGAGTGTTCCTTTTGGGTTAGAGTTGAACTAGATGGCCACCAAAGAGCCTTCCATACTTAAATTCCATGATTATAAGCTCCTTGAGGGCAGGGGCTGCCTTTTGCTTCTTTGTGTATTTCCAGCATTTAGCCCCATGTCTAGCACATAGTAGGTGCTTAATAAATTGATTAAGTCTATGATTGCTCTAAATCACTACTGTCATTTCCTCGACTAGAGTTCTAAAGTCTGTGAGTGTTGTTTCTTTTTTCATTACAACAGTCATCATGTAAATTGTTTTCCTGATTTTGCTCTCTGCATCAGTGTATCACTTCACATTGGTCTCCTTATCTCTATTCACAGCAAACCATCCTAGACCACCACCTTCATCATGTCTCACCTAGACTACTTACAACAGCTTCCAAATTGATCCCGCTGCCTTCATTCTTTCTCCTTCTTCACACCATCTTCCACAAAACTGACAAATTAATATTCCTAAAGTTTGGGTCTGATCATGCCACAATTTTGCTCGAGCTTCAGTGTTCCCTCCCCCCCTCCATTACCTTTAGGATAAAATAGAAACTCCTCTCTTTAACATTCAAAGCCCTTCACAATCTTTTCTAACCTCTATTTCTAGTGTAAGAAACCCTGCCACCACGTCCCCCAGTGGCCAAGGAATTATAGTAGACACTGGAACTTTGCACCTATGTGCCAAGACAAAAATACTCAAAGTGCTTTGAATCAAAGACTAAAGAAACGGGACCATATCTGAAAGGACAGTCTCTCCATCTCTCTATCTCTATCTGTTTCTCTGTCTCTCTGTGTCTCTCTGTGTCTGTGTCTGTCTTTCTGTTTGTCTCTGTCTGTCTCTCTGTCTCTCTATCTCTGTCTCTGTCTCTCTCTGTCTCTCTGTCTCTCTGTCTCTCTCTCTCTCTTCTCCCTTCCCCCCATCATCCCTCCCTAAAGGAGAGGGAGAACTAAAACCTTATGAGGATGGGAAGTGAACAAGTACATGGAGTGTAAGGTGTGTCCCAGAAGACATACAGAAGACAGCATGACTATGATAAGCTTTGAATCTGGGCCACAATCACAAATAGAGGTATTAGTCAGAGAAGCAAGAGGATGCTGTGACACCAACAGAGAGATTAAGTGATTTCTACTCTCCCAATCTCTACCCCTTTCTCCACCATCTTGTCCTTCCAAGGGAAAGGTGAGCCATTTCCCAGTCCTTCTTCTTTGAGAGTTTATTTGCTCCCTATGTTCCATTTGAAACTAGATTCTCTAAGAAAGTATGGGTATTAATTGATATGTTGATTCATGTGTGCTCTCATAAGTTAAAATGTAAACAAGAAGGGAGCAAATGGGTGATGAGATAGGGAAAGAGAGATTTCTGTAACTGTTTGGAACACAACCAGCATGAGGGTTCAGAGGTGAACAGAAAATAGTCTTCATTGATTCATAATTTATAACTTTCCCAAAGCAGAGAAAAACCCAACGAACCTATACCCCCATCTAAGTGCAAGTGAGTCTGTAGCAGCCCCTCATGGGGGTGGGGGTAGAGGAATAGGGTGGTAAATGAGCTGGAAACTCAGCCTTTCTGAAGTAGCTGACTTAGCTGCCTCTATTTCCCTTTGATCTTCCTGTGGCAGGTTTAAAAAAAACCCATCCCCCTGAGGGACAATGCAGAGGGAATCCATAATAGCCTAAAAGGCTATTAAAGTGCTACCTCCTATGATCTGATGCAATACTTTTGTGCTATAGTAAATGATGAGCAGGATGCTCTCAGAAAAACCTGGGAAGACTTACATGAACTGATGCAAAGTGAAATGGGTAGAACCAGGAGAACATTGTATGCAGTAACGGCACTATTGTACGATGATCAACTATGAATGACTTAGCTCTTCTCAGCAATACAAGGGTCCAAGGTAACTGAAGGACTTAAGTATGAAATATGCTATCCAACCCTGGAGAAAGAACTGATAGAGTCTGAACACAGACTGAAGCATACTTTTTTTTTTTCACTTTGTTTCTCTTGGAGGGAGGGGGGTTTGCCTTAAGTTTTCTTTTACAACTTGACTGATACAGAAATATATTTTGCATGACTACTCACATATAACCTATATTAAATTGCTTGCCTTCTGAGTGGGCATGAGGAGGGGAAGGAGGGAGAGAATTGGGAATTCAAAATTTTAGAAACAAATGTTAAAAATTGTTTATACATGTGATTGGGGGAAAATAAAATGCTAAATAAATTGTTTAAAATGAAGTGCTATCTCCTATATCAATCCCCTAGTTATTAGGGAGCTATCTCACATCCCCCAAATTATTATGTATATATTCTGTATTTCTTATCTGTGTGTATGCTTCCCCCAAATAAGATCTTTGAGAGCAAAAATTGGGTTTTTTCCTTGTATTTGTGTCCCCAGTACTTAGCACAATGCTTTGCACACAGTAAGTGCTTAATAATTGCCTTTTTGTTCATTCCTTTGTTTTGTTCATTCCATATCCTTTGCCCCACATGTCCCACTCATAGGCATAGACTCCAGTCAGGTAAAAGATGAAAGGAAGTTCCCATGTCCATCAATAATATTTATAACACCACTTAGCAAATAACTGGAAAGAAAGTAGATGCCCATCAACCTGGGAATAGCTAAATAAATTACGGTATGTGAATGTATTGGAATATTAGTGTACTGTAAGAATCATATTTTCTTCCATATCATAGTTGTAGTAATTGAGAAAAAAAGGTAGACCTGTGATTTCTTTGGTATATGAAATTCCCAGATAAAGAAACTCCCAATGTGTGTTGGCACCTTCTGTGTAACTTACATTCTTAGAAAGTTGCTTAGAGTACTGAGAAGTTAAATTGTTGCCCAAGGTCACACAGCCATTATACGTCAGAGGCAATACTTGAACCCAGGTCTTCTTAGTTCCAAGGCTAGCTTTTTATCCATTGTATGATACTGCCTTTCTTCATATATACTAATGTCATAAATTATTATGTCACAAGAAATAATAGCTAACTGTTACATAGTGCCCATGATGTGCCAGACACCATTCTAAGAGTTTTAAATCATGATCTCATGTGACCCTCATAACAATCCTGTGAGGTAGGTGGTTTTTGTCCCCATTTTGCAGATGAGGAAACTGAGGCAAACAGAGGCTAAGTGACTTTCCCAGGGTCACACAGTTAGTAGATGTCTTAGGGCAAATTTGAACTCAGGTCTATCTTTGTGACTCCAGGTCTATGGTACTATTCACTGTAACACCCATTGCCCCATGGGGAATTTAGAGAAACATGGAAAGTATAAACTGAGGAAGGGTAAAGTCATGAGAACCTGGAGAATAATATACACAGAGATGTCAACGAAAACAACCCTAAACAGAAGGAAAACTCTGACGATTATCATGACCATGATTGGACTTAGTCAATATATCACACACGCTTCCCTTTTCTAGCTAGAGAGGTGGGGGTCTAACAGTACAGAATGCCACTTACTTATGATTTATGAATTAGTCCTATTTAGCTGCTTTTATTTGTTACAAGGTAAAGTTCAGTGGTACTGGAGAATGGCATGCAAAAACACAAATGCATTAATAAAAGATTTTTAGCTAAAAAAAAGACTAGACAGGTTTTAGCTAATTACTTTTTACAACAGAACATATCTTGACAGTCACATGATTGAATGGAAGCTGTAGAAAACATAAGACACCACATGTTTATTTTTACCTAATTACAAAAAGGCAAGCATTTGACTTCGTAAAGCAAATCATCTGTAAGAGGTCTCCTCTAAGCAAGATGTTTCCCGTGCTTATGTGAAGCTTAGACAAGATTCCAGCTTTATTCAACAGTGTTCTGACTATGCATCTCCAGTGAGTCATAAAAGTGAGGCTTGGACTCACCCGTCAGGAAGGACATCCAGCAATGTCCAAGCCCAAAAAGAATTCCGTATAGACAGTGAGTTTCTCTAGATACTCCTGCTCGCAGATGGCTTTTGGAAGTTTACTAAATGCTTTCTTCACAACAACCTGTGAAGTATTGTTTACATCTTGTATTCTCTACTCAGTTGTGGGACTGTTGAGTTGTGTTGTGTAACAGAAAGTAATTTACTTGAAACCTGTCTGGTCTTTTTTCATGGTTTTTGTTTGCTGTTGTCATTGTTTTTAAGTTTTAAAAAGTTTTACTGATGCATGTGGTTTTGTACATAACAATCATTCCCTTTGCATCACTGAACTTTCTCTTGTAACTAATAAAAAACAGGTAAGTGTATAGGCAATGCAAGTGTTTATTGAGATGAGAAAATGAGGCTCAAAGAGGGTTTAAGTGACTTGACTGTGCTTACACAACTGTTCGTCACACAGCTGTTTTTATGAAACCAGATCTCCTGATTCCAAGACCAGCACTCTCTCCAATACACTATTCTGTGTTTCATAATTTACTTAGTTTTCAAAGGAAAGAGGAGAAAAAAAGAATACCAAAAATATCCCACAAAAGCTTCCTGCAGCTTGACACACTAATGGGAGAAGGGAAAGGCTACAACTTGGGTGATAGTCCTGATAGCATAACTTACAAAGTGCTTTAGAGGAAACAATTCTTTGTAAAGTAAGCTTGCTACAGGGAACACAGAATACTTAGCCCTTCACTGAAGTTTTCTCCTTTGCCCAGGTATTGTTCTTGCCCCATTCTGTGAGGGCCAGGTAAGCTACAACTCCCACTTGGGGTTATCACGTACTCTGAGGTTTTGAGGGGTCTCTTTCTCTACTACCCCCAATGTATATTCTCCAGTGATCAGCTCCCCTTTTTCATTTAACTACTTAATATCAAGTAATTTTTGCAAGAAGATATTTACATCACAGATACAGCAAAAACAAAAAAAACATTAATCCCCTTCCCCTAACACTTCAGAGACATAGTCTCACTTCTATAACTCCCTCAGTCTGGAGGAGAACAGAGTTTGGCTCACAACATAACTCAATTCCTACATAGCATTGGTCCCATAAAATTCCAAAGCTGCTATTGCTCCTGGTTTCTGCTGAGCTGGGGTCCTAAATGTCACTCCAGGTGATTGATTCGTGCTAGGCAGGTTGCAACACTTGGACTGAAATCTTGGACTCCTAGATTTCTGTGGTCACTGACCTTTCAATCTCCCAAGGTCAGAGATGACACTCTCTGCCCTAGAATGGAAATGAATGGAAAGGCCAGAGATTTGGCCTATTTCTCAAGGAGCATAAGACCTCAGAGGGGAAAGGCCTCCTTATCACAGGTTCTCTCACCCAAAATTGCGAGTGAAAGAGTCACCTCCCTCCTCCCACATTCAAAAACAAGGAGAAATGGGTCAGAGCAGACTCAGGCCCTTGTGAAAATTCCAACAGTTCCAGGTATCCAGTCAACAGAAAAAGGTCCCTCCCAAGCATGAGATAAGCCAACCAGAACTGGTTCCAGAATGTGCACTCATGCAGTTCCCTCACATGGCATCATTCTACTTCTTCCAGAAGTAACTCCATGTCCATGTGGTAACACCATCTTAGGAAGCTGATGGAGTCTATAATGAACAGGGCCCCCATTTCAGTGGTACAAACTAAACATCTCTGGCACTTAGACATCCACCAGCATTGCCAAGGGACAAGGGTCCTAAACTAATATATTATATTGTTGGGAAAGACCTTTTGTCCAGAGAGAACAACCCAGAGAAGTCACTGGGAACAAATAAAGCCTTGTCAAGATGGCATTTAGTTTTCAGGCTACAAAACCAGAAACTATGTAATCTTGGAGGGGAAAAAGCTTGCAATACTTACCTTCTGCAGCCTGCAGTACCAGCACAGTGTTTTGGGGTCTGTGTATAGATGCTCAGTTAATATGGGTTAAATTGAAACAGCCCACATATTTTCAAGGAAGGGGAATGTTGTATATTGGAAGGAAAATTGAATTTGTAGTCAGGAGGACCAGGTCTCCACTGCCAACTCCTCTGCTACTTGGCTCTCCTTCAGTCCTTTTTTTTTCTTTACCTGTAAAATGGGGGTAATGTTACCTTGCTATCTGCTTTACAAAGCTGTTGTGAGGGAAGTGCTCTCTCTAACCTGTAACTGATAAATATAAATGTAAATTTCTCCAGATAATACACTCATGTGGCCCCTTCAGTTCTGCCTTCCCAGGGTCTACCCACCATAGGCCCAAAACTTAATCCTAAAGCTTGACTATAGTTTTGTGAACACATATGCATTTACATATGGCTTATGGATTTTAAAAAATTATTCTATGAAAAGTAAAAGATGGAACCTTAAAAACAATGCCTCCTTGTATTTTGCTCAGTGTGGTGCTCTTGAACCAACTGTAGAAACTCAGAGCAGAACAACAGTATGAAAATCTATGAATTCCTCCTACTTGATTCTTTCACAGAAGAGAGTGACATAGACTGAAAAAAGAAACCATCTTATTTTTAAATCAAGACTCTTTTGAAAAATGGAACTTTAAGGAGAATTCGTGATTTAATTAACCCATTTAATGTTTTATTAAGGTCGATTTAGCTTGGAGTTCCTGCTTAATTATAAGATTATCAATAAACCCTCTTGTTTGTCTTTTCCCAAAGAATTTGTATTTATTATATGGTCAGTGTTCCATGGTCTCTAATTATTTTCAGGAAATTAATATGTGTGTGCATTTTTCTTTCTTTTTTTTTTAAACAGTCAGAACATTTCCATTAGGGGAGCACAAAATACTACTAAAAAGAAATCAGGTCAGGTTCTGAAAGCATGATTTATTCAGCTGGGTTACTACCCTCCAAAAGGAGTTCTATTTCTGCTCTATTCAGCAAGATCACTGCTGAAGTTTTGACAGCAGAGGAGGGACTGAAGATCATCAGGGTCAAACCCACTTGAGGTTAAGTTATTCAGCAATAAGCATCAGAACACGTTTCTGTCAAGGACCCATTCGTTTCTTCCCCTTGTGAGGGAAAACCATTCACTTCTTTTCTTTCTCTCTGTATCTTCCTGGGCTTCTGTCCCTCCCAACCCCATCATCCACCAGTACTAAGTATGCCAGGAAGAAGAATATATTACTTTGTCACTGTTGGGGGATAGAAAGGAAGGAGGAAAGGTTCTTCCAAGGTAAATGACCTAAGTGGCAATGACTGTCAAAGCATTCACAGTAAATTCTCTGAGTCCATGAAACAGTGCAGAGCTAAAAACAAAGAATATGGAAATAAAAGAGATCCCAACATGGATTTGGTTGCTTTATTTTTTCCTTACTCTTATTTTGCCATTTTCTTATTCCTTTTCTTGACCTTTCAGGTCAAGTCAAGAAGCATTCATTAAGCACCTATTACATGTTTGCCAGGTACTGCACTAAACACTGAGGATACAAAGAAAGGCAAAAAAAAGAATAGTCCTCGTACTCAAGGAGCTCACATGGAATGACGCAACATGCAAACAGCTATGTATAAACAAGATATAAATAAGACAAATTGGAGATACTCAGCAGAGGGAAAGCACTAGAATTAAAGGGAATCAAAATGGAATTTTAGCTGGGCCTTAAAGGAAACCAGTCCTTGTGAGAACAAATAAAGCAATTCAGCAATTGAATTAAATAAACATTTACTAAGGGTCTACTATATGCAGAACCTTATTCTAGGCCTGGAGGAAATATAAATGCAAATAGATCAGAAGTGTTTCTTCCAGGGCAGAAATGCTAAGCAAAGACCACTAGTGTTGTCATTAATAGGTATGTTTAATAAAGCCATTATTGGAAGAAAAAAAAAGTGACCTGAGTCTAACCAAGAGCAATGTGGTAGCTAAGAAGTCTCCTTGTCCCCGGCCTACATAGCTTCTATGGAGTTCTTGAAATGGTTTCTAAGTACATTGTCAGAGAATCAAGATTTGACTAGAGTTAAAAAAAGGTATTTTCTAACCCCAAATGGGACCTCAAGTGAACAAACTAGAAGAGTTTATTCAAAGAAAAGACTTTATTACCCCATGAGGGAAAATTCGGCAATGCAGAATAAAAAGTTTTGCACTTTCCTACTAGGAAAATGGTTTCCTAGAAGCTGCTGGAGAGTAAACAATAGTAAAGAGCAGCAGATTGGCCTGCTTAAGGAAAACTCAGAAAACGGTAGCACAAAGCATCTTGGAAACCAGAGATCAGCCAAGATATCCAGCAAACAAATGCGAAGAGCAGAGTGCTAGCATCGCCAGAGTTCATCAGAGGCTCTTTCCTGCCAGGAGTGTGAGTTGCTCTGGCCATGTATCTATGCTGGCCACAAGTCTCTCCATACATGGGCTTCCTTTATGAGTGTGCCATGGTTGTACTTGTTCCTTAATGTGTACCTCTCCCCCAGTGGTGACACTGTGGTTGGGGAGGATATTTCTTGTCACTTATTTTGTGATGTTGTTTAATTAAATACCTTTTGCTTGGACCTAATGTGTCCCTTTAGGTTGACTTAAGTAGATGCATCAGTGGGGCCTCAGGATCCATGCTGGCGAACAGAATGCTTCAAACACGGTGGAACTACCTATGAAAGGGGATCCAAAATGCTACAAAGATAAATAAGACACAATGCCTGCCTTTGTGGAATTGACACTATCACTTAAAAAGGTAGTGTCTTGATACCTTAACTGCTCATTTGCAGGCAATAGACTCAACTTCTACATACCAGCAGGCCCTTACTCTTTTACACATTGTGTGATAGGTTTATTATTTTTACTTTTGTTCTGGAACATATTTCCCTCGAAGGCAGTTTTCAAGACAAAACCACTTTGTGCCTGCCCTAGGTCAGACTATTAATCACTGAAACACTGACAATTCTGACCTCGTGATCTGCAGGTCATTTTCTCGCATTCTACTTCCCAGACTGGTAACGTGGAGGGAGGTAAAAAGAGTTCAGTCAAAAATCTGCAGTGTCTTTTCAGAGACCCAGACTTATACTGTCCTATTTTCTTTGGTCCTTTTCTCTACATGATGCTGCTCTAGCATCAGCTCACATATAAAACTTTCAATAAGTCAACCTCCATACACGGCATTGACTAACTTCATTTTATCACTGAATTGGCGCACTTTGGTGAAGACATTCCTCTAGTTCACCTGCTTTTACGTGTTCTCCTTTTTCACTTCTGGTGTTCGTTTGCTCACTTTTCACCATTCTTTCCATTCCTTCTGCTTTCTAGGCCTACATCTTTCCCCTTCTCTCATACTAGACAGCTGTTTTGGTCTGTTTGTTCTTGTGCATTCTCTCTCTACGTGAAGGCTGTCCCTGAGTTGTCCTTGCCTCGATTCCTCTACCTCTAAGTCATTGTTTCAATACCTATTCTCATTTTCTCTTGGCCTGTTCTATTTGTACTCCTGAATTGCCGGCTCTTGGAGGTGGAAGGTATCTTTGAGGTCTCCCAATTAGAGCTTTGTGAACCTAAATGACATGACTACAATGGTCTCACCTTTGAGAATTTCATTTTACTGATATTCAATAAGTACAGTAGAAATGGAACATGATTGAAGAATTTTTCCCCCTCATCAATCAGTATCCATTCATGCCTTCAGCTGGACAGGTGAACTAAATTTGCTGCAACATGTGCTTTTACTATTTACTAAGCATCTCCTCACTCTTTCCTCTCCCTCCCCACCTCCCAATAGCCTGACACTTGGAGAGTAAGGAAAGGAAAGACACTCTGATCCATCTTTATAGTAGAATTCGTATTTCTCATTAAAATACAAATTGTTCTTTTGAAAATTAAAATATGATGGTAGTTTTTTATTCTCTTTATTCCATCAGTCAACAAGCATTTACTAAGTACTTCCTATGTGCCAGGCCCTGAGCTAAACTGTAAAATGTGTGTAAAAGGTGGGGAGGTGGGGGAGGAAAGACAAAAGTACCTGGCACAGAGGCACTGTAGAAAAAAAGTCTGGTGTTCAGTTTGGAGAATGAAATATAGCTGGCTTTACTATCTTCCTTAAATGGAGGTTCTGGAAAGAACTCAACTTGGAAAAATTAAAAATCCAATCAAAGAAATTTTTTGGCTTTGGGTCCATAGCTTTTTCATGCAATTGTGAATTTGGTGCATAGTCCTTATATGCTCTCTTGCTCCTTGGCATCTTGTTCTTTACAAAGACTCAGTACGGGGTCAAAAGTAAGTAATACTGGCTCTTATTTTGGCTGTTTTTTTTCCATCTAAAGTTGTCTTGGTATTTGCTGATAGATCGCCAGAGAATGTGTAAGCAATGGGGCCACTTTCCTATAGTTCTGCTTCATTTGTTTTAGCCTTTTTCCCCTTTAGAATGTAAGATCCCTGAAGGCAGAGACTTTTTCCTTTTTCTTTTTTTCTGTTTTTTTTTTATTTATTTTCAGTTCCAAATTCTCTTCCTCCATTCACCCCCTCTCTCACCCATTGTAAAGGCAATACCCATTATACATGTGAAGTCATGCACAACATAATTCCACATTAACCAAGTTATGGAGGAAACAAAAAGAAACAAGGAAAATAAAGAAATAGAAAATAAATATGCTTCATTCTGCACTCAGAGTTCATCAGTTCTCTCTCTGGAGGTGGGTAACATTTTTCATCATGAGTCCTTTGGAAGTGTCATGGAACACTGGATTTTTCAAAGTAGCTAAGTTTGCTTTTTCTTTGTATCCCCAGTACCTAGCTCAGTGTCTGGAATATAATCAATCAATCCATAAGCATTTATTAATTTTTACTATGTGCCAGGCCACACAATGGTGATTGAGCAAAAATATGTTTTGAAGCAAAAATAGTCCCTGTCCTTGAAGAGTCTACATTCTAATGGAGGAGATAACATATGCACAAACCGGTACATACAAGATGGTACAGTAGATGGAAGGTGGTCTAAGTGGGAAGGTACTAGCATCCTGTGAGAAATGGAATTAGACTCAAAGGAAACCAGGGCTTTTAAGAGTCAGATGTAAGGAGGGAGACAATTCCAGGTATGGGGGACAGTGAGTAAAGGCACAGAGATGGAACATGGAGCATCATGTGTAAGGAACTGCAAGTTAGCCAATGTGACTGGACTATAGAATGAGTGGAAGAAAGCAATATGGCTTGTTGTTGTTCAGTCATTTCAGTCGTATCCAACTCTTTGTGACTGCATTTGAGATTTTCTTGGCAAAGACACCGGAGTGGTTTGCCATTTCTTTTTTCAGCTCATTTCACAGATAAGGAAACTGAGGCAAACAGTTGAGTGATTTGCTTGTCTCACACAGAGATTTGAACTCAGGTCTTCCTGACTCCAGGCCCGGTACTCTTTGATTTCACCACCTAGCTGCCTCTGTAATGTGTTGGATGAAGGCTAGAAATAAAGGTAAGGTCTAGGTTTTGAAGAAATTTAAACAGAGTAGTATATATTAGGACCAGAGGTAATAAGGAGTCACTGGAGTTTCTTAGGTAGGGGAGGTGACATGACCCACATTTTAGAAAAATCACTTTGTCAGCTCTGTAGAGAACAGATTTGAACGGGAGGAGAATTGTACTTGTTGGTTGGTTGGTGGATTCTCCTGTGTAAGCCCATTCTCAGTTGTTGTTTTTTAATTGATGCTTGCCAAAATAATATCCTAAAAGATTTAATTAAACCCTTTCCCTAGTCACTGCTATTACTTTAAGATTTTTATTCTGGACTGATCTACCTGGATTTCTTTTTCTGTTTAGTTTTTTTTAAGACTCTTTTCTTTATGCTCAGCCTAAGTCAGATCAGTCCCTGATCAGTTCTATGTCCCTACTAACTTCTCATCTTAGCTCCATTCAAGGTATCACACAGGCACTCCACTTCATGGTACTGATACCCACCTACTCCCTCTGACACAGCTGTAGCAACTGTTAATAACCTGCCATAGGAGCATGGGACTTAGAGCCAGAAGGGGACTTAGCGATCATCTAATCCAGCCCCCTTTCCTTCTCCTACTAGTACTTCAGTGATTCAAAAGTATAGTCTTAGAAACATTAGTATGAGAACTGATAGATGAGAACAAGAGTCCAGAAAAAAAAGACTCAATCTAGATATGTTTGGATATGCCTAGATAGGGAGGAGTAGAAAACATGCTGGTTCTGGGGTCAGAGGTTCTGGGTTTGTATGGTGTCTCTGATATTACCTGGCTGACTTTGATTCAGTCACTTAACCTCCCAGGACTTAGTTTCCCCATCTATGTTTAAGAGAGGTAATCAGAAGAACCACGTGATCTGCTGAACTGGAACTGGTCTCCTCAAGCTGGATATGCAGTGCTTTTAGCTCTCTGAGAAGTGCCTTCATTCATATAATGAGAAGATTAGACTAGATGGTCTCCAGAGCTATAATCATTTTGGAAGTGGGGAAACCGAGGCCGAGATAATATTAAAATATAAGTTCCTTGAGAGCAGAGATTGTTTCATTCTTTGTATTCATATACCCATCTCCTAGCATTCTGTCTGAAACTTAGTAGGCACTTACTGCTTATTGCTTGACTGATCAATTGGTCTGCCCAAGGTCATGTAGGTACAGAAGACTAAACATATTCAATAAAATGAGCAGCTGGAAAAAGTAAGGATGCTTCACCTGGCAAGTGAACATGCTAGGTTTTGTGACTTGATTATAATAGCCATTTAATAAATTCTTGTTGAATTAAATTATAAGATTCCCTGGACACCAGAGTTTGTCTTGCCCTTTATAAGTATTTTTTGCACTTTAATAATATGTCTTTTTCCTCCTTCTACTCCTTTAGTCACTCACAAAAAGTCTCAGAAAAATATTGGAATGAGAATGAATAATAAATTAAAAGTCCAGAAAACTGGCTTAATCTAGATATGTTTGAAAGTGCAGTATTTAGTACAAAGAAATATATGTAATTCTAGTTATAATTATAGTTATAGCTGTTATAATTAAAGCTGCAGCTAGGTAGTACAGTGCACAAAGTATTAGACTTGAAGTCAGAGAGATTTGAATTTGAATTCTGGCTCAGGTACTTACTAACCCTGTAACCTGGGCAACTGCGCTCTCTGAAACTCACTTCTTCATGTATAAAATGGAGTTATTAACAGTATCTATTTCACAAGGTTTCTCTGAGGATCAAAGGAGATAATATATGTAAAGTACTTTACAAACCTTATATTGCCATATAAATATTAGTTGTTATCATCATCATCTTAACATCCTGTACCCCCTCCAATTTGTACTCACACTGGCAGTTAGAGTCCCTAAAGGGAGGCTAACTACTTCAGGGATAATCCTGAAGGGTTGAGTTTCTAGGGCTGTTGCACATGAGCCTCCACCAATGTGTTTCCCGTTGATAATCAACTAATAAGACTGAATTAGCTTTTAAATAATATATTTGCTGAGGAGGTTTAGCAATAATAGTTGGTACAAAAACATTCATCCCCAATTGGGAATGCACTATCACCCTGGGAAAATGGAAAAGTACACAATCTCACTTTTCAAAGCTGGGAAGGTGGAAGGATGGGGTAAAGAGACTGTTTTACAATATTCTGTCTTCAGTGGGGGGGATTTCTATAAATATAGAATTATTCTACTTCTCAGTATATCAATATATTTATCAGAGTTCGTCATTCCCTCTGTGGATACATGGCTTATAATCCGATTAGAAGTTTAAAAAAATTCCTATAAGCTTCTTTTGGATGGATATTTTGTTGTCTGATCTGAAGATGCTCAGACCTTAGAGGTTCACATAGACTTCTTCCAATAATGCAATAATGGTTTTGTGTAGCTTTGAATGAAAAAGTGAGTTTCGTCAGTAAAAATTACCATTTCTAACTTTTAGTACTCCAGTCTTTGTATTGTCTTGTTCATGACAAGTGTTACATTATAAATGAGTCAGTAGCAACCTCTTTAGCTGCCAGGTCCTTTCAAAAATCTTTTTTTCTCCTGAATATTAGAATGTTTTTGTAGCAATAGTTTATCAATTCTTGGCACTTTTAATTTTTTTTACCAAACTTTCCTTTGAACTTTAGTGTGACCGATCCAGTTTTTTTGTGAGCTCCCTTAAGGTACTTGGTTTTCCACATCAAAAGCCAGTGCAATATATCTGTCAATCATTCAAATATGTTCTTTAAGCTCTGCAACTTTTACATTTCCTTGAAGTAATATCTGTTTTTAAAACAACAGACTTAAAAACACAACAAAAGAGAGAAATGAAAGGCATATATGTCATGAAATCACCATTCAACCGACAGAGAAATAAAGATGGGCCTCAAGGTCAGTTGTTATAAGAAAAGGACTCCTAGTAACCAGTTGCTATGTGGTATTCCTTTACCATATGTATTTTACAAGTGCACATCCCTACCTTTTCATGTTAAGTTTTATCCTACTCATTCCATATTTCAACGGTGACTGACAAATCAGCAAGCAATTACATGTAGAATGTCGTTTGGGAAAAGTCATTTAAAAAGAGAGGTACCAAATAAGTAGCCTTGAATTGCAGGAATAAGTAACTTTGTCAACCCACAAATTCCTGTCTTGTCTAGTTGGAGGAAATATGTGTAGACAAGGCTACATGAGAGATCTCATTGTGGTCATGGAATTGGGGGAAGACATCCCCATCTCTGTACTAGTAAGTCACCTTCACCAAAGGCAACCAGAGAGGTCATAGCCACCCCCAACACTCTAGCCCCTAACAAGAGAGTGACAGGAAATGGGAGAAGGAAGATTTTAGAAAGGGGAATATTATTAGCATGAGAGGCAAGACAAATTATCCAAACCAGGAAGACAGGAAGGGGGTAGAAGCAGCTGCTTCCAACAGGAGAGTGCCTCCAGTATTTCCACTAGGGCTACAATACAAGGAGCCACAATCTGATGGACAGTCTAGTCTTTGTCATGTTGGTGTGTAGTACTGGATGCTGTACATACAACATCCCTGGTCAGTGGTTGGAAAGCAGCTGACAGCAATGCTCTCAGTTTAGGTGCCATATGTCTCCATTAGGACTGGCCATGGATGGAGCATGTTGTAGCAAAATTCATGACTCCAGTGATCCCAAACAACTCTTTAGTCAATGATTCAATGTTCAATGTTCAAAGCTCCTGAACAATTGTGGAATATTATCAGCCATTCAGTAAAGCAGATTGGCCAGGAAAGGTTACAGACAAGTCAGGTGCCACCTACCAGAGTAAGAGTTACATAAATAAATAATCCTCACTGGGTAGTGGTTGAAGACAGCATACTTATTTTCTCAAGGAGGATGAGACCAGTAGATATAGATGAGACCAGCAGATTATAACTACTAGGTATAGCCTGAACACAGAAGAGAGGTAGGAAAGCAGCAGAGTCCTGAGTGACCCACTGGCATTTTCTGCTTTGTGTGAGTTGGAATTCCCTCCCTCTAGTAAAAGAAGCCAGCAGGGCATGCCACATCTGTGTCCCAAGGGGTGCGTGCCATGCCAGGCTTAGCTAACAACCCAGAATCCTAGAAAAAGCTGGAAGGGGCCCAAGTAATGTGCATTGAGAACAACCTCATCATTTTCTAGGTGAGAAAACAAACTCTGGGGGCAGTGGGCAACTTGTCAAATGTCACACTAGATAGAAAATGACAAAAAGCCAACTTGAAACCAGGTCTCCTACCTCCTGGCTCTTCACATAACAACAAATTGCCTCCCAATGTCTTCTGAAGTCATGCCTGATCTTGGAAAAGTACTGGCAGGTGTGACAATGCCCCTTCTGTCTCTATATCTTTTTGCAGGCTTTGCCCCATGCCTGGAAACGACTTCCTTCCTCACCTGCGCCTTGTAGACTAACTAGATTCCCTCCAGGCCTGGCTCAAGCATCATTTCCTAAGCCTTTCGTGATCTCCCCAGCTATTAGTGCCTTACCCCAAATTACTTTTTATTTATTCTATATTTATTTTTAATATGCTTGTAGATCTACATGTTGTCCCCCCCGCCATAAGAGTATAAGCTTCTCGTGAGCAGGAACTGTTTCATTTTTGCCTTTGTAAACAGAACTTAGCAGAGTGATTGGTGCATAGTAGGCACTTAAATAAATATTTGCTTGCTTGTCTGATTGCTAGCACAGACAGGAAGAAGTAAAAGCTTACTAGCTGATGGATCTACACAGAATCCTAGACTGTTAAAATTTGGAAAGAACTGCCCAAGCCCCTCATGTCCGTGTTCCTGACACATGGCATAGATAGACCTGCCAGGCTGGCACTGTAGGCCCTTCCAAGGGAATAGACTGATTTCAGCAGTTGGCAAGACACCAACCAAGAACAATTTTAGAAGAATTTCCCACAGGGTACAAAAATGACACCTCTTACACAAGCTTAAGCTGCTCCTGGCAGCAAGTCACACTAAAAAGACTCTGAAGTAGACCTTATTCTGAGACATAGCATCAGGAGCAGATGTTTTTCTCTTTCTTGTTTATCCTCCAGTTCTTCTCTCCCCTACACACCACACACACACACACACACACACACACACACACACACACACACACACAAATATAGCAAGGAGACCTACTCCTCATCAAGAAAACTCTTGTTCGATGTTAATCAGACACTTACTGAGGCCTCTAATTAATCATTTCTTCCATGAAGGGCTTTTAAAAAAATGTTGGATGTTTAATACTAGCCTGAAGGTTCGTCAGTCTGCAGATTTCAGTCATCTCTACCCCGCATCTTTTATCTTTCAAGAAAGACGGTGAAGAGCTGAACACAAAAATGACAACTTGACCAAGACTGCCATAGATAAGGTCCCTATCAAGCATTCATCTCATCAGAGAAGACATCAGCATTAACATGGATCTTTGGGGTGCTAGTAACAACTAAGCTAAAATCCATAGAACTAACATTACAAATTTTGTTTACAGTAAATTTCAATACTAAATACCACCCTTGGTTTAAAAATCACAGCATCAAAAATCTTGGGTTTAAAAGGAAATTTTAGGGGTCGTTTGGTCCAACCTCTGTCTGATACAAAGTTCTTATGGGATCTGTCCTTAGCCTACACTGAATCTTCCCATACTGAAAAAGTGTACAGGATACACAAATATCTCCTTGGCTCAGGTTTTTTAGTGTCTGGCCTACCCAGAGTTTTCTTTAGAAGACCTCAGAACAAACCAATCAATCAATCCACAAGCATTTGTTAAACAACTATTTTGTGCCAGTCACTGTGATAGGTGTTGGGGATACAAAGACAAAAATGAAACAGCCCCTGCCCTCAAGCAGCCTTATAAGGCAGTAGAAAGAATGCGCATATATGAGAATATAGAGATTTCATAGAAAATGGATACAAGGTAGCTTTGAGGAGGAAAGGACTGGAAGCTGGGGGATCTGCAAAGACCAGTACAGTAAGGAGGATAAAGATAACTCATGTCTAATTCTCCACAGATGTGAGCAAAGCAATTGCCCAGCTCCCATGCAAACATTCAAGGTTTATTGAGTACAGGATAGCCTTTATTTTACCTTAGAGAAAAGGCAGAGAATAGGTAAAGAACTCACAATAGGCTATAAACAATTATACCACTCTCTCTAATAGTTCTACCTTTCCTCCAGGGTCTATTCCCCAGACTGGTAACATGATCCAGTAGTTTGGACTCCCCTCAAAGGGAAATGAACTTGGAATTCTTAGAACAGCATAGGGCATACCCCTGAGATTCCATTCAAGCACACTTTTTTTGCATGAATATTGAGTCCTTCAACCTTATAGCTCTACCCTAAGGGCTTGGACTTCTTCCAGGAAGAAAATAAACTTTGAATTGCTAGAGAGATAACCTTTTGCATATTAGATATGCACTGTCCAAATAACTTGTGGTAGTAGTGGGAAGACAGAGTTCAGATCTTTGGCTTCTCTTCCAGCCTTAGGTCCGTATAGGCAATCCTTTTCTCCCCAAGGAGGGTAATGTTGCCGAGGAATTCCCTTTTTCTCTCTAGAAGGTTGGGCCATGGAATTTTCCATCCATTTAACCTATTCCAGAAATTCCCTTTCCCCTATCCAGTAGACTAGGGTTCAAAAAATCTCAATACTCCCTGAGTGCTTTCTGGAGGAGTAACCAAATCCAAGCCCTTACCTCTCAGACGACATGCTCAGAAAGCATGTACAACTACAATGGGGCCATTCTACCCCATTGGGCCATTCGTGGCTCCAAGCAGGGAGGCTCATGCCTCATGCACAGCTTCTTCTCCACCAGAAATGAGGCCTGCTGGTCTTCAGCTTGTGTTGTCCTCTCTTAGGACCTTTCTGAGAAAGAAAAAATGACTAGTTCTGCAATGAGAACTCCTTTTGAAAGGCCTAGTGCAAAAAGGTGGCTCTGACTGACAAGAGCCTGAGCAAGCCATAGCATTGCTATTGCCCAGGAGATGGGCTGAATCTTTTCAATCAGATTCCAAATGGGCATGCTCCCACACCCTCTTCAGGGAGACACAATCAAAGCCTCAACCACGAATATCCTTGTAGTCTCATCAGATTGAACAAAGAACACCTCTAATCTAAGAATTATATGTTCATGAAAAAAACAGAATATATTTTCAAGATAAGTAAGCAAGTTTGACTCTGGTCAAGTTTGGCTATGCAACGGCAAGTACAATTAATAATAATAGCTAACATTCATTCATATAGCACGTACTGTGGCCCAGGTACTGTGCTAAGCACCTTACAAGTATTATTTCACTTGATCTTCATAACAATCCTGGAAGGTAGGTGCTGCTAGGATCCCTTTTTAACAGTTGAGGACATTGGGATAAACAGAGGTTAAATGACTATCCTACAGGATCACTGAGTGTCTGAAGTTGGATTTGCAGTCAGGTGTTCCTAACTCCAGGCCTAGCACCTAGCTGCGATTAATCTACAAGGTAGCAACCAGTGCCAGCAGCCTTTAGGAGGGCACCAGCCTCTACTTCCCTTTCAGGCTGCCTTTAGTCATCTGATAAATGTAGATCTGGCTGAGGCTTCTGGACCAATGGTTCTTAATTGGCTTCATCCTGAAGAGCAAGAGAGTCAAGCTAGACGCCTACATGGCAAAGCCATGTAACTCAGGGATTTTCCCTGGGTGTCTGTATTTGTGTGGCCTCATATTGGGTTTGTCTCTAGGGGTACTATTGTGCGGTGGACTGTCTGGCAAGCTGCTAGAGAGGATAAGGCAGTAGTAGTGCTGGGTGGCCAAGTGTGACACCATCAAAACTACATTCACTACCGTATCCCTAAATCCTGCACCAGTATTCTCAGGGTGCCTTCATAAAGGTAATGAGACTCTAATAGTCAGGGTCAAGTGAGGCTATGACAGCTACTAACCAGATATTATTATTAGATTGTAAACTGCTTGAAGAGCGAGACTATATCTTATTTTATCCTATAATACCTTGTACATAATAGGCACTTAATAAGCATTTGTTGAATTGAACTGAGCAAACTTTTAGAAAGTCACTTACCCTCTCTAGGCCCTCCTTTGTGAAGTGACTAAATAAAGTTCCAGTGCTAATATTCAATGACTCTCCTATTTTCACAGAGAACAAGTAAACAATAAATCACACAGTTCACTTTGAAATACACCCTTTCTCTTATCAAATATATCTCTATATCTAAAATTCCCTTCTCTTTAGGTACCAACATCTGTTAATGCTTAGTTAATGCTTGGAATAGACCACTCACTGACTCAGATCTTGGTTGGGATGCCACAAGGTGGGGAAAGAGGGTAGGTTGGGTGCAGGGGAGGTGGCACCCTCTGGGGAACCAGTATCCAATATAAGGTTTCCAAAGGGCCTGGGGTAACAGGATGCTGCTGCAAGGGAGGGAGAATAAGGGAAGGACAATAGAAGTCAACCACTTTTTTTCATAGTTCTGCTTATGGTCAGCCTTACTACTGAGCTTCAAAGTTTAGCCTGAGGAAATTTCATAGTACCCTACTACTCATTAGAGCTCCGATGGGTGATAGATGATGAACCCGCAAACCCCTTCCCTCCTCCAAACATGATCAAGTTCAGACAATGGTAGCTGACCCATAAGCTTTTGGACAAATCCTGCCAATGGTGTTGAGTCAATAGAGGAGACAGAAAAGTAGACCATGATTAAATTTTCTGTGGTGTGTAATTAACAGCACAGGCCATTTTGTTTTACATATACTACCTCCACTAAGATTATTAAAATTCTACTCCAGTGTCTCATCATAGGGTGAATTTGAACCTACGTTCTTAAAGAGCATAAGCACAGAGAGATTTTAGCAGGGTGGAAAGTCTTTACATTTTAATTACTGGACTGGTAATGGGTTCCATGTCTGCTGTCCAAGGACCAAGCTAGCTAAACTGAGGTAAATGGAACATCAGCTACCAAGTGGTTCCCCCTGCACATACCACGGCACTCACTAAGATTTGTGTCTACTCAGATTACCAAAGGAACCAAATAGCCTTTTTCCATAATATGAGGAACTCACATCCAAAGGGACCTGAGTGATTCCAAGGGAAAATGAGTATTTTTTTTTCCCATTATGCACTTGGAGGAGGAAGAAGGGGACAAGTGGTCACTATAACTACCTAGTTTTTGGAGAACCAGTACACAATGATAAGTGTGCACTAAGGGCTACTGATTTTGAAAGGGCTTAAAGACTGAAAGGAGGCTATCAACAAAAAAAGATGTTGCACAGAGCTAAGGGCTCTTAGAGGAAAATGTGAATTATCAGGGTGTATATACAATTGTATCCAGAAAAGAGGGCAATGCAAACGCAGCTTTTTTAGGAAATGAAAGATTGTAAACTGTATTGGTAGAGAGCGTCAACATTGGTTCTTTCAAAGGCAGACATTTCATAAGTCTACCAGATCAATATTTTTTACTATCTAAAATAGAAACTAGAGACAACCACCTACCTGATGTTCTATGGCTGGTAAGCTGCCCCATCTCTGACCTTTATCCAGACATTGCAGTTTACCCAAGTTCAGCCCTAGGCAACCTGATTTCTCAGTATGTATAATAGACTTCCCATTCCCCACATTCACTGGCTTAGCACCAAATCTCTGCACCCTAAGGAAAATTGCTAATTATAGTAATAGAATTACATCTCAAAAAGCCTCCCTTTAGAAAATAGAGAAATAAAAGAAGTGCCCAATACACAGTATAGATGGGGATAGCACGTTCATTTAACCCCTACTCAGAAAGCAGCAATAATCATAAAAGGATCACAGCATGTATTAATGGATCGATTTAAATAGGAGTTAGCATATTATTACTAGTACAGCCTTATTAAGACATAAAACAATTTTGGCAAGACTGCTAATTAGCCATTTCACTTTTTACCCACATTGGCATTATCTGATTGAATAGCCAAACTTCGTCTTTCTGATGGCCTCTCTCTGACACTAACTCTTCCCCTGGCTCTATCTCACTCTTGTCACTGTTTGGGCTGCTCAAGAAAGAGAATACACAAGCTAACTTCACTATAGGCCATTCAGTGCTCAGAACATTGGTCTTAAAGGTAACACAAGAGAAACAGAGTTAGAAGCCCAACCAGTAGATTCCACATTTCCTTCAGGGTACGGCAAGCTCTTCTACCATCTCGCTGGAGTAGAAAATGGCTTGTCTTCACCACTCTTTGGTGAAGTCACATCTATTCACATGGAGGACTTCATCTAAAAGAAGCCCATCAGCAAGAAACTGAATCTTCTTCTTCCTAGTACGATAACCCGTGCCATCAACTCTTCTAGTTCAGAAGCAATTTTAGAAGATTCACCGCAACTGAAGCCAAACCCCAAAGTTCCCACATGGTCTACCAGAAACAGGAATGACCTTATTACAGCCACATTACATTCAATTAAAGCAACTGGTTTGACAGATTTCTCCTTCCCCCAACCCATGCACGGGGGAAAAAAAATAACCGTAGTTCTATAATGAATCCTTAATGCATTATAATGAATTCTAGATGGTGACTAAATGTTTTCTTCATAGTGGAATTTTGTTAAAATGAGTACACTGCTAGAAAATGAACTCTCAGTCTGAAAGATCGGAAAAGATAACACAGATGATGCATTAGCAAGTGAAAAACACTTTGAACACAGTAAAAGAAAGGGGGAGGTGTCATGCACAAGCTTTCATGCCCCACTTTTTTTTCCCCCTCAGGCTCCCGATCAGTTTTTTTTTAACATACAATATTTTCTTAGGGTAGTTTGTTGAGAAGTATGAATGTTCTTTAGGGTGTTTGAAATATAGGAGAAGATAAAAGAAAATGAAGGCTAGTTTCAGCTTGATGGCAGGAAAAATTTCTATAAAAATCTATTTTAAAACTTGGCTCATCTCTCTCTCTCACCATCCCTGCCTAGTAATAATAGCTGACATTTAAATACCACTTTGAGGTTTGTGAAGCTCTTCAAGTACATTATCTCGTTGAAGCCTCACATCAGGCCTAGGAAAGAGGTACTAATATCCATATTTTAATAGACGAGGAAACTAAAAGAGCACAGTACAATAGGAAGGGTTGGATTTGGAGTCCAGAAACCTGAGTTAGAACTGCAGCTCTGGTGCTTACTACCCACATGTCCATTGGACAGTGATGTCAATCTCTAGAACTTAATTTTCTCATATGTAAAAAACAGGGCGTTAAAGTAGTAACAAACTATCCCTTCCAGCTCCATAATCTATGACTTATCCATAGACATGTAGCTAAGAAATGCCTAAGGAAGGATTCAAATCCAGATCTTCTTGACTCCAAGGACAGCATTATATCCTTTATACAAAGCTGCCTTCTATAATGTGAAAAAGACAAGTATCACAGAGGGACATGAGCAGTCACTCAAAGAAAGCTCTCCATCTGCCTAGAGCATCCTATTCTCTATCGAAATCTCACCTACCCTCAATGACTAGATCAAATGTCATTTCTTCAACATCTACTCTAATCTTTATGCCAGATAAAGGCCCATCCATTTGTATTCTTACAAATTATACCACTCAAATAGCACTTATAGAATATTTTCTGGTATTATATATATTTTATCTCTCATAATAAATAATAATCTACTTTGAGAGGAGATGCTGCCTTATACACTTTGGGGATTTTGCTTAGAGTTGGTCATTTTTTTTTGGTGGGGAGAAGGCAAGTCAATTGGAGTTAAGTGACGTGCCCAGGGTCACACAGCTAGTAAGTGTGTCAAGTGTCTAAGGCCAAATTTGAATGCAGGTCTTCCTGACTCCAGGGCTGGTGCTCTCCTCGCTGTGCCACCTGGCTGCCCCAGTCATTTTTTTTAAGTTGAATTAACTGAATCTGTTTCTCTTTCTCTGTGTCTCCCGCCTGCATTCCAGCCTCTCAGTCTTTTCTCCCTAACTCCTTCGTTGCTTGGGCCCTGATGGCTCAGAGTGAGTACAAAAAGTAATTGTTTCTCTTTTGACCAGAAACCTTGAGGGTCTTCTCCCAGATTGATTTTTTTTACTAGGTAAAAGAGGTCACTCTTGCCTCATTTCTTACATAGCCTTAATCACTGAATGGGTGTTGCCGCAGTCAAACGGAGACCTGGGAAAGACCTTAGCTTAAAAAGGCCAAGGTCTCATACTGCATCCGGGGTCATCTCCAGTTGTCCTGATCTGAATCTTGCCACTGGACCCAGATGGCTCTGGAGAAAAGAGTGAGGCTAGTGCCTTCCCCTCCCCCACCCTACTTAATTCCAATTCACTTCCAAGTCATGGCATCACCTCCCTGATATCAGGTCCTCTTCTAGAACGAAGGACGGTCAATAACAACAGGCACCATTTATCTCCACACTCCCACAAACTTCCTGAATATATGCTCTATTGCTACATATCTTGTTTATATGGACCTGTCCACTTTTCCAAATAAACTAAGCAAGGACAGAAGATTTTGAAATGGTACACTTTGATGAGTCTGTGAGCACACTAAGGACACAAATCTATATATTGATCAATGCAAACTGAAGTCCCTCCATGCCTTCTCTTTCTATGCATGTTTTCCCATAAATTTTCCATAAAACATCCACCCTATGTGCTAAACCCTGTTCTCTTATTCTTTTAATATCTCGGGGATAAGAAAGTGTTAGTTAAATTGTCCGTCTTTCGTTTCACCTTCACTAGTGAAATAAGAGCTCTATCCCTGGACCATTTTCTTTTTTTAGTCAAACATGTCCATAAAGAGTATCTTCTGTGCTACTAAGTGTCTTTTATGTCCCTAGAGGCAGCTAGCTGGTGCAGTGGATGGAATGCTGAGCCTAGACTCAGGAAGACTTGAGTTCAAATTTAACTCCAGACACTTAATAGCTCTATGACCCTGGGCAAGTCACTTAACTTCTGTCTGCCTCAGTTTCCTCTACTGTAAAACGGGAATGATAATAGCACCTACTTCCCAGGGAGAGTAGTGAGGATCGAATAAGATAATATCTGCAAAGCGCTTAGCACAGTGCCTGGCACGTGGTAGGTACTTAATGAATGCTTGTTCCTCTCGCTTTCTCCTTCTGCTTCTGATGTTGCTATGGGGACAGGGACTAGACCTATCATTCCATTGTAGTAAGGAATTCCCAAATGAACAAACTCCTTCTACCAAAGCACACAGGCACCTTCTCTGAAACTTATCATCATATGGAGTTGTCTAGAGCCCTAAGTGGTTAGGTGACCTTCCCAGGTCACCCAGCCAGTATATGTCAGAGGAAAAACTCTCTATCCACTACACCATAATGTTTCTTCGCTCCTCATCCTAACTTGACTAAAATTTTTTTTTCCAGTACTTCATCATGGTATGGGAGTGTTCCTAGATTCTCAAAGAGTAGGCCAGAGCAGCGAAAACTTTAGCAGGTGATAGCCGGCCAAAAAGGCTTCGAAATAGGCCTCCTCATAAATGATAAGTCTGCTGTCTGAGAACTGGCCTAGATAATCACTTCAGAGAGACTCATCAACAGATTGGCTAAGCGTAGATTAATTTTTCAGCTTCTGCAACTCTCAGAAACCATCTTCTTAATTTATTGGGATGCTGTGAATGGCATCAGTGGAGGAAATACTCACACTAACAAAATTACAGATACCTCATATATTGAAGCATAGAGTATAAGCTTCTTCAGGACTAGGACTATTTCATTTTTTCTCTGTATCTTCAATGCCCTGCTTCACAGATGTTAGTGGAATTGAATTGAAGGATGCTGCCTACCTCCATCATATATTACATTCGTAACATTCTGCGAGCCCACTGTGTGTTTTTCCTTAGATCACTGGGTTTTAACTCTTCTGAGGTCATTCTGTTCCACCTTACATAGCCATATAAGATCATAGGAGGATATTTGGGACCACAACACATTTTCTCCAGTGCTATCCAGTCCAATTTCTTACTTCTCAGCTCAGGCCCAATTTATTGTCCAGTTGCAACACCTGTCTTATATCAGAGGCAGCTAGGTGGTGCAGCGTATACAGAGTTGAGTCTACCAGCTCAGACTTGATTTCAAATCCAGCATCAGACACTTAGTAGCTGTGTCACTTAAACTAAGTATGTAAAGTAGTAAATGTAAGTAGTAAACTAAGCAAGTCACTTAAACTAAGTATGACTCAGTTTCCTCAACTGTAACATGGGGATAATATTAGCACCTACCTCACAGGGCTACTGTGAGGATCAAATGAGATAAGATTTGTAAAGTGCTTACCACAGCACCTGGCACATAGTAGGTACTTAACAAATTATTATTCCTAATCCACCAGTCCCCTTTCCCTCCTATACTATCTCTTTAAGCATTAGAAGCAGTTTTGAAAGTGAACTGGAAGTCTATAAACTCCTTGAGGGAAAGCTTGCTCATTTTTGAGTCCTCCTACTGTGCCTAGAACATTTTCTTACAAATTCTAGGCATTTGGTAGGGTTTAATTTAAATCGGCTGGCACTCATTCAACTCACTTTTATTAAGTATCCTAAATTACTTACTAGATATAAGCCACTACACTAGGTTTTAGAAATTAAAGATTCATTGGGATTTTAAATAAAAATCCCTTACATTTGTGAGACATGTTACAGTTTACAAAGTGATTTCGTGTACAAAAGGTTTTTGAACCTTAAAATAACACTGAATTACTCTAGATAATTATCCTCATTATTTTTACAGATAAAAATTTGAGGCTGAGTAACTTGCTTAAGGTCACAAATAAATCTTCAGTCAAGACTTATACCTACTTCTTCTTGATTCTTGGCCAAATTGTTTTTTCCTTTTTTGAATTAAATTTTATTCAGTTAACAGTCATTCATTTTTTTTTCCTCTTCCTTTCCCCACTGGGGGAAAAACAAATATGCATGGTCAAGTAAAAAAAAATTCCACACTGGTCAAATATATGTCTCATCTCCACACTGAATCCATCACCTTTCCTTTAGGAAGTAACATGCTTCATAATGAGTTATCATTACATTGATCAGAATTCTTAAGAATTTTGAGAGTATTTCTATTCATAATATTATTGTTATAGTATAAATTGTTCTCCTGGTTCTGCTCACTTCACTCTGCATCAATTCAAAGTCTTTGCAGGTTTCTCTGAAACTGTTCCCTTCCTTATTTCTTATAGCACAACAGTATTCCATTGCATTTACATGCCATAATATCTTTAATTCCTATTTAATTTCCTCCTTAGTTTCAAATTCTTTGCTACCACAAAAAGAACTACTATCAATATTTGTGTACATACAGAACCTTTTTTATTTGTTTGCTTTCTGAGAGTGGTGTCACTAAATCAAAGATCAGTAGTTCAGGTTTGGGGGTTTATAGATACTAATTACTACTTTTTTTTTTCCTTCCATTAAATGCTG
Organism: Trichosurus vulpecula; assembly: GCF_011100635.1. Lineage (NCBI taxonomy): Eukaryota > Metazoa > Chordata > Mammalia > Diprotodontia > Phalangeridae > Trichosurus > Trichosurus vulpecula. Next base: position 489,862,198 of record NC_050573.1, read on the forward strand.
TACCTAATCTGTTCCACTGATCAACTTCTCTGTTTTTTTAACCAGTATCAACTACATTTGATGATTATTACTTTGTAGTATAGAGATCTGGTACTATTAGGGCATCTTCCTTCCCACTTTTTCCCCCCATTATTGTCCTTGAGATTCTTAATCTATTATTCCTCCATATGAATTTCATTTATTATTTTTTCAAGTTCTATAAAAATAATGCTTTGGTAGTTTGATTGAATATAGCACTGATTAAGTAAATTAATTTAGAGAGCATTGTCATTTTTATTATATTGGCTCGGCAGCCTCATGAGCAATTAATGTTTCTGCAACTATTTATGCCTATCTTGATCACAAAGATTGTATTAGAGTTGTATTCATATAGTTTCTATATATATTTCAGCAGACAGCCTTCCAAGTATTTCATAACTTCTAGAGGTTCTCTAAATGGAATTTTCCTATCTCTTTCTGATGAGTTTTCTTGGTAATGTAGAAAAATGTTGATGATTTATGTGGATTTTTATCCCGAAATATTGCTGAAGTTATTATTTTAATTAACTTTAGTTGGCCCTGTAGTGTTCTATAAGTACACTATCATGTCATCCACAAAAAGCAGTAATTCTGTTTCTTCTTTGCCTAAGCATATTCCCTCAATTTCTTTTTCTTGTCTCATTGCTACAACTAGCATTTCTAGCATCATGTCAAATAGCAGCGATCACAGTGGACATGCTTGCTTTTGCCTAGATCCTATTGGTACGTATACTAGTTTATCCCCATTACACTTAATGCTGGATCTTAGTTAGATTTACCATATTTTACCATGCTATTTGCCATATTAAGGAAAGGTCCATTTATTCCTGTGACTTCTAGTATCTTTTAATAGTATTTTCTCAAAAAGCTTTTTCTGCATCTATCAATATAATCATATTATTTTTTTGTTTTTATTATTAATATGGTCAGTTATAGCTATAGTTTTCCTAATATTGAACCACTATAGGCATTCCTGGTATAAATCCAACATAGACTCCAGTGCTTTTTCAACACCATTTCTTTCTCAGCTTTTGGTGACACAGATTCTTAAGAGTCTCTAGGTCAGGGCAGGTAGATGGCACAGTGAGTAGAGTGCTAGCCCTGGAGTCAGAAGGACCTGAGTTCAAATGTGACCCTAGATACTTGACACACTTACTGGCTGTGTGCCCTTGGACAAGTCACTTAACTCTAATTGCCTTGCCTTCCTCCGTCCAAAAAAAAAAAATAGAGTCTCCAGGTCTTCTGAATGTCCAGCTTTCTTTCTTAAAGTGTTTGTAAGTGTTCTTAACCAATTATTAGTTGATGTTCAGCTTTTAACTTCAAAGGATAGAGAGGCTGATGGGGAAAGTGAGACAGGAGGAGAATAATCTCATAATTAGAACAGTCATGAGCTGTGAACTTGGTATATTTCAAATTATAACCTTCCTTCTTCTCTGATTATTAAAAAAAGGAGAAAAGCCCTGGAAACCAAAGAAAAGGTGAATACAGATTCTCTTTGAAAGGGATGTAAACAACCAGCTTAAGTTCTATCCTGCTAGTGTGCAGTATTTATGGTATGATTTAAAAAACATTAGTTTTTGATGACAAGGTGCTCTTAATCCCCTAAATGCTAGAGCCAAATGTATCACCCCAAAGACTTCTAAATGTTAGCAAATGTTCAAGATGAATTACTTGCTCAACCTAAGAGGTAAAAGAAAGATTAAATGCTTACATATAATATATATGGTGTGTGTGTGTGTGTGTGTGTGTGTGTGTGTGCCATATTCTACCTAGATAATTAGACATCTAGATGGCAGTGGATAGAGCACTGGGTCTGGAATCAGGAAAACCTAAGTTCAAATCTAGCCTCAAATATTAACTAGTTGCATGACCCTAGGTAAATCACTTAATCTCCGTTTGCCTTGGGAGAAAGAAAAGGCAAAACACTCCAGTGTCCTTGCCAAGAAACCCCATGGACAGTAATGGCATGATATGGTCCATGATGTCACAAGGAGTCAGCCATGACTCAACAACAACAAAAACGTAGGTAATTGAAGTTCTTTAAATCTTGCTCTAAATGCTTTGTTACTTCTTGTGCATAATGCTTAGTGATTATTTTACTAATTGAATAAAACATTCATTAACTAGTTATATTTTTCTAGGAAAGAAGTCATTAATTTGACTTATTGCTCTCAGATAATATTTCTATTGGAAGAGTAATAGGATACAAAAGTACTATTGAGTAATGTACAGGTATTATAATTAGGCTTATTGGACCAAATTTGGGGCATGCCCTCAAATTTCAAAATATATATGGGCTACTTCTTCCACTTATTACATATGACTAGGCTTTGTTGACATTGCCTCCTGTGAAAATGCCCCTAGGTCATGTAATGACTCCACGTACATAGCTTCAGTTGTAGGTATCTTATGTCGACTGGACTGCTCAAGAACACGACCTCCAAGTGAGCAGACATAACGTATGTTAGAAACAAGTTGCACATGAGGTAAGAAATCACAGTACATGGAGAGCTCTCACATCACATCTATACTCAACTGCTTCTCGAATACTTTGTTACTGTAAATAGATGTATCACTCTGAGTCTAGGAATTATCAGTTAGTGAAAATGAGAACATTCGAATCCTTCAAATGTTTTCTCTCACACTTTTTTCTCTCACAAATGCTTAAAAAAGAAATGCTAAAGGTGTCCATGGCAAGACTGATTTAATTGTCTAAATTCACATGAATTTTTAGACAACTTCAATCGGCAATGGCTAATATTCTACTTGGACCCCAATTTAAATATTACCACATGATTAGTGAAGGATCCTCCAAGATATGTGAGGCTTTTCAAAGTCCTCTTTGTCCCCTTAAAAGTTGAAAGACTGGGCTGGCAAAGATAAGCAATTTCTAATACTCCAATATTTTATCCTGGCTTCAAATTGAATTTTTCAGACAGAGTCTGAAGTAAGCTAAATATATTCCCTGAACACCTTTCAGAAATACATGCTTCTCCCAGCAAAGTGCTAAAGAAAAGTATATCTTGGTGACTTTATCCAGAAGTCACCTCTTTTAATAGAGAGGTCTGGGGAAATGTATGATATTCCTCAGTATACCACAGATTATTCCACTCCAGAGAGAAGAAAGAAAAGTTGCTATTTTTTTTTTTGCTTGTTTTTGCTTGCTAAGAAGATAAGTAAGCAAACCAGGATCAGACTGCAGGTATCCTTTTCAGACAGTTACTACCTTGACTGCTTTTCCTCTCAGCTCATTGATATTCAAGGAGGAAAGTGTTTTGACTGGATTGTACTATCCTTTGTTAGAAGATGCTCAAGGGGTTGACTAGAAAAGTTGCTTTGATTCTATAATCTAGACGTTATTAAAACTGATAGACAGTGAGATCATTGCCCAAGGTGGAATAATAGGGTAGAGGTAAAGGGGAAATCTTGAACGAAAAGCAGTGTTTACATTGCTATCTTTGGTGGCAGAAGGGAAAGGATTCAGCTGAAGGGAGGAAGGAAGATCATATGAAGGTCCTTCTTTTTGGGCTCCTGAAGAACCTGCAGTAATAAAGGACTGTGTTCAAGTGTCATGGAAGTTCAAGTGTCACATAACTAGTGACTGTCAATGAGTTTCAAGAAATCTTACTTAGGAAATAAGAGAAAAATTTAAAAATATGCTTCCCCCAACTTCCAGGGGGAATACTCAAAGTTTCTTCTTAACACAGAATGTGGAAGAAATAATTAAATTTAGGCTTTTAAAGTTTCAAAGAATAAGCTGAGTTACCTTTTTAGCTGTTGAAAGAAATAACTATTTCAAACACTAAATTGCCATTAAAAATCAAGTCAAAAGGGAAAAAGTTTAAAATATATATATATGTATATATATATATATATATGTATATATATATATATATTTGAGAAGCGTCTCCATAGGATAGTAATAGTCAGATACCGCATGACTCTGTGGTTAACATGGAACATGGGCGGCGAAATGAAGTCAAAAGATCAAGTGCCTGAACTGGAAAAGAAGATGCTTTCCGATTTCAGCATGCCTTGGGAAGCTCTGTTTTTCAGAGAAATTAATTATCTGGAAATTCCAAAGAATTGCCGCAAGACAAGAATAAATGAAAAGACTATAAGTTTGCAGTGTAAAAAGAAATGAGCTGCAAACTCTCCTTCCTTGGGGCTGAAACACAATAGCCACTAAAAGTTATGAGCTTGTACATATAGACAGAGCCCTCCAATGAACAGATGAGCAAGCACCAATATCTGCAGTTATTTTGCAACTGTATCTCATTCAGCTGGCCAATCTTTTTTACTGAAATGGTGGATTTCAGTTTAGTATTGATTACATATTGAGATTACCTGGACCCATAGGCACATGCATTACAAAAATAACACCACTGTCACTGACTTTAACTTGAATCAGACAAGTCACCTCAGATCCTGTGGGATTCAGTTTTTGTTTACTGTCTAGTAGCTCAGACTTGATGTTCTCTGGAGATGGTTGCCCAGGAAAAAAAAAAAAAAAAGCTTCCTACCTACAAAATGGAAACTCTGCCAAGAATTTCCTGAGGGAACAGTTCGCAATTTTCTAGGTTGGCTATTAAGAGGAGGTTTAAAAAAAGTGTTTAGGATGACACTACCAAATCTTACTTGCTATTAATAAAGGTGGCTACAATTTGGTTCATATGGAGGGCGGCATAGGGCAGACTGTCACAAAAACTGCAGAATCCAAAACCAACCGCTCATTTCAGAAATAGTTTCTATAAATGGCACAGGAAATGAATTCTGAAAGTTTTCCTGACAGATCCGCAACTTTAATCTGATTGTGGAAAGAGTAGAGGAAGACAAGTTTGAAAGAATTATCTAGGCTTTCCTTCCATCCCCTTCCCACATCCCATCCTCAGCAACTACTTGCCTGTGATATCTTATAAATGTCACCTCTGTGAACAAATAGCTCTTCTCATTGCAGAGCAACTCCAGACAAATCCATTAAGTTAACCTAGTTATCAAGTTAGACTCTCCTTCTAATTAAGTGTTTTTGATGTTGTTTTTTAATGGGTGAGACTTGTGGTTTTTATTAATGGTAGGAACTCCCAGTGAGGAAACTCCCTCTACCAATGTATATTAGCACCTTTTTTGTTGCCTATAAAGTTGAGCAATTTGGCCACAGTCACAGCCAGTATGTGTCAGAAGTGCAACTTGAACCTAGGTTATTCTGACTCTGAGATCATTAAGTTAACAAATATTAATTACCTACAATGTGCCAAGTAGGTCATGTCTATATCCACTATGCCATGCTAGCTTTGACCAGTTATGAAATAGAATTGATACAGATGAGGCAGAAGCTGAGCTCAAACCTGTTAGCTCCAGGGCCACATGCCCTGGAGAAAACCCTGCACCTTCCTCTTGGTTGAGTTATTCCCTTCAGACGTTCATTGGCTCTAAATTTTTCACCAAAAGTGTCAATCAACCAAACAAAACACACACACACACACATCAAATAACCACTATGAGATTATGCAATCTTGACTTCACCTTGTTTTACTGTTTTCCAGTGGCTTTGTGATGGCTTCCAGGTTTATAGTCTCTGCTGAACATTGCTCTCTCTGCCAACTTTTGGGCTTCATCTCTTATGGGATAAGCATACAGCCTGACACATAGTAGGTGCTTAATTAATACTCGTGGCTTGACTTGTCTAAGATCACCTGTGCATTGGTAACTAAGGTGGGGCCAATGAAGGGAGGTCTGATTATATCTTCACTCCCAAGTTGGCCCAAAACCTCTAGCCACTAGGCGCTAAACCTACGTGGGCATGAAGCCCCCAGGGTCCTAAGGGGAGTTGCTAAGACTCCAATAGTAAGAGTTTAAGCTCTGGTCGCTCAGATGATGTTTGATGACAGCTAAAGAGTGCATAAAAAGGGAAGACAGAGCTATTTGCTTAGGGCTCTCACTCTTGGTGGTGTGCTGATGTGGAGACTCTGGGCAGCTGTAGTTAAGAACCCTCTAGCTTGTAAACCTGGATGTCAGGACTTTGTTAAACTCTGGTAACTATGAATCAAGATTTGAATTAGACAAGATCTGTCTGTCGATGTTTGTAATTTGTCTGTGTTTGCTCTGAAATTCAGGGTGTTGGCATTTTCCCCTGAACTAAGTGAATGATATTTGTATGCTGGATTAAAGTAAGATTGTTAACCCCTTAACATTGCTTTCCTTAGGAAAGCAGATCAAAAGAACCTGGGCTTGCAGCGTTCTGTGTGCTAGTTGTTGTTGGTTTTATACAGCCACAGCAGCTGCTAGCCAGATCGTTGAAACAACTTGCCAGCCATCTCAGCTCCAGTCCACTAGGGTATAGCAATTAGAACTTCTCACTAATAATGGCAGACCCAAAGATTTCTACTCATATCCACCACATGAAGCTAACAAAAGCCAAACAGAGTGGTCCAAATTAAGATTTGGACCTCTACTACTCCCTTCTCAACAAGCCATCCTTTATAATAAATAAATTTTTGAAAAAGAAAAAAAACAATTCTACAAAAGTGAACATTTTTTAAAAATCTTACATGGTATGCAATGTTTCAAACCTGTGGACCTCAGTTTCCACAGCCAGGTGATACAGTGGATAGAGCACTGGATCTGGAGTCAGGAAGACATAGGTTCATATTCAGTTTCAAATACTTACTATAGTTCTGTGACCCTGGGCAAGTCACTTAACTTTTGTCTGTCTCAATTTCCTCATTTATAAAAGGGGAATAAGGTTATAAGGATCAAATGAAATAATTGTAAAGCACTTAGTGCAGTGCTTGGCATATAGTGGTATATAAATGTGTAAATGTCTATATATCTAGATATCGATATATTATATATATATATACATATATAATCTATTGATTGTGTGAATGTGTGTATGTGTGTGTATCATGACTGAAAATAACTGAACACCAAGTTGTGTGATGAGGTGGGAGCAATAGCCTAAGGTCCCACCCTAAGGACATATAAAATAGAGATAGTAATGGTACCTATCTGGCAGAGTTGTTGTGAAAATTAAATGAGTTACTATCTGTAAAGCATTTAGCACAGTGCCTGGAACATAGATGCCCCTATATAAATGCTTATTCCCTTCCCCTCCCCCCACCCATTCTGCAAAAGATCAGAGCGAGGTATCTTCCTATATCTCTTTTTGGGGACGAGACTTATTCTTTATAATTTCACAACATTCAGTGTCAATTATTTTGTGGTCTTTTTTTCCATTTACATTGTTGTAGTTATTGTGCCTATTTCTTTTTGACTTCTATGTCTGGGTGGAAATTGTAGCCCTCTGTTCCAGACAAACATTTAACTTAGGGATAGAGCTTCCCAAACCTCTCCTCAGTGTATATTTCATTTGATCCAGAATAAAAAGTAATCTAAAGAGGAAAATAATTGTTCTCTATTCATCTAGCCTGCATTCCTGCCTTTATTATATCGTATTTATCTGTACTCAGCAAGTCTCTGCTGCTTAGGCCAATGAAAAAACTCAGTCTCCCTACACTCTGAACCGATCATAGTGATTTAATATAATTTTGACCCTTCCATCCCCTTTCTTTCTCCTATTATAAGACATGTAACTGAGGCATTCTATGTTTAACCTTCCTCAATAGGAATACAAGCCATGTAGTGGCTTCCCATTCATTTGAAATCATTAAGAAAAGGCTAGATGACCACTTGTCAGACATGTAATAAGAGTGATTATTTTTCATTTATATGTTGAAGTAGACAACCTCTGGAGTCTCTCCCAATTCTGAAAACCTGGGATTTTGTGAAACCTTTTAAAAAGTAGATTCCATATACTTTGTGGAAACAAAAGATTTGTCCTCCACCTATAGAATGTTGCAGATACAGTGGCAGCAGGCTTTGAACAGTTGGCCTTTTTCTTTTATCTCAGAAGAAAAGCCTTCTCAAAAAGAATAATAAAATCTTTGCATGATATAAAATCAGCAGAAGTCGAAACTTCAAAAGTAAGACTTTTCATGAAATATCCCTTCTGTTACCAAAAGTTTCGTGGAGGATTTCCAAGGAAATAGTCTACCACTTTTAAAACAAATAAACAAACAAAAATTAAAATTTGCTGTGATTAGGGAGCTTTTTCACTAAATACAAAAAAAGGGAGAAAAAGAGAAAAAAGAAAGAACTCAGAAGGAAAATGAGCTTATTGCTCAAAGAAAAAACCTGGGTTTGAAAGTGGAAATGCTAGCCTGATTAGGGCAAGACCTTAGGATATTATTTCCATTTTACCACACTCCTCGGTGGCAAGGTCCTAAAGATTTTTTAGGGGACCTTCCAGTAGTTTCATGGCTTGCAGGCCATTTTTATACAACGCCGACCTTGGCAAGATAACAAGCCTGGCATAGACAACTCTAGAGGAAGAAAAGAAAAACAAAAACTAAGAGAGAGTCTCCCTCCCCCAATAGACAATAAGCATTGTAATGATTCCCTGAAGGAGTGACAGAATATGAAACAGAACAAAGACCAGAATGCCCAGGCTTCACCTCCCCCCTTTGGAAGGACCAAGCCCCTGATCTTAACAATACGGGCCATGTGTTGGGTGAGACCAGATCTTTGCAGTTCACAGTAGGTCTCCTGATATAAAGTGGTGACAATGAGCAGGAACAATACAAGTAATATCAGGGGTATAGCTCAGAAGATAACCTTTTCTGTACTGTCACTAATACTTACTGAGAGTCAGGATATTCTGTAGTAAAGTAGCTATGAGACCATTATCCTCTTGCAAGCCAAGTCAAGAAAGACAATTTCCCCGTACCACCACTCACACATCATTCCCTGGCACACTAACCACGATCTCCCCCTCCTTGGGAGCCCTGTGAGGGGGTAGAATGAAAGAATAGAAAATCTCTTCCCCTTCAGAGGCCTCTGATGAGGGACTGCCCTGCTCTGTGAGAGCTGATAGGACAGTGTTATCTCTTCTCTATTGCCAGAAAGCAAGCCATTTCCCAACAATGCCACGTGTTGTTCCTCCAAGTCCCCCTGGGAAAGATTTGTCAAATGGCTACAGAATATTTTATTGACCAAACTGTAGAAGGCCCTTATTAGTTCCAGATTAGAAAGCAAAGGACAACAATGAGTTAGCCTTTGCCACTGTCCATCCTACTGGTCACTATACTGGGGCCTGAATCTCTGCCCACTGTACCACCATCAACTCAATTAGGCCCTGCTCACCAGCTGAAGCATCCTCCTCTTTGATAGCTCATTTAGGTGGGTAACACCAAATACTTGGTCTTTTAAATGTATCCACTAAGGAATTGCCTATTTCTTCTACAGTGACTGAGTAAAGGATTCTCCCTCACCTTCATCTAAGAATTCAGGACTGCCACCACGTCTGCTAAAGAAGGCCCTTAAGGCTAGGTGATTTCACAATCACCATAACTGGACAGTCAGTTTCATTTCCCCTACGTTGTTAAAAAAAATAATAAGCCCCCATAACAACAAGGTTGCTAGCAGTTATTGCGGCTGTGTAAGACCAACAACAAGAGCACACAGAAGGCTGCCAGCACAGGTTCTTTGATCTGCTTTTCTAAGGAAAGCAACTTCAAGGGGTTAACAATCTCAGTTTAATTAAACATACATATATCATTCCCTTAGTTCAGGGGGAAAAGATCAGCTACCTGAACTTCAGGGCAAATACAAACGTAAATTACAAACATCAATAGACAGACCTCGTCTGATCAAAAAATAATTCATAGTTACCAGAGAAACACCAATTCATCTGTCTGGGTTATTAAAGCCAGGGGTGCTATTTCAATGGCTTGCCCAGAGTCTTGTCACCGTTTCCATGAGTGCACTTCCCAAAAGTGAAATACTAACCTTCCAGTACATAAAAGCTGTTCAGGACCCTGAGGGCTTGAGGCTCAACATTTAGAGTGTGAGAAAACAGAGTGTGGGAAAGCTACAACTACCAGTACCACCTCATATACAATTCAATGACTCTCAATTGTCTTAATTCTGAGAAACATTCCAAGACAAAAAAGATCCCACTTTACCTGCCCCATTCAAACAAAGGCCAGACTCATTAAAGGCACTTAAGAGAAGAACAGCAAAAAATCCTGTCCTGATTACCATTACAGTCCCGTTCCCGCCCCCCCCCAATAGTTCTATCCCACAGTCCCTGAATCATTTCTTAGAAGAAGGGGGGGCAGTGACATAGTCAGACTTGTGCATTAGCAAAATGACTCTGATAACTGAATAGAGGGTGGATTTCAGTGACAAGAAACTTGAAGCAGAGACTAATTACAAGACTATTGTAATAGGCCAGGCAAGAGGCATTAGGGCCTGAAACATGGTGGCAGTTGTGTGAGTGGAGAGAAAGCAACTATTTTAAGAGATGCTATGAAGGGAGAAACAAAAAAAAAAATTGGCAGCTGATTGAATATGTGGGATGAATGCTACTCTAGAGTCAAGGATGACATAATGATTGCAAACCTGTATAATTTAAAGTCTGGTGGTACCTTTGGCAATAATAATAGGGGAAGCTCAGAATAGAAGTGGGTTTGGGGGAAAGATAATAAGGTCTATTTTGAGAATGTTGAGTTTGAGATGTCTATGGCGCATCTTCAAAATGTCTAATTGGCAGTTGGTGATGTGGGATGAACTGAGGAAAAAGAATAGAGGTGTGCATGTGTGTGTGTGTGTGTGTGTGTGTGTAACTGATGAGGGCCCAGTCTCTGGGAACCCCCTTGAATCTGGAATACAGTCTCTGGGAGCCCCCTTGAACTGTCCTTGAATCTTCCAACTGGATCTGGCCTTCCCCTAAGGCCACAAGCCTCGCATTATCATTAGGCCCAAATCTCTACCTAGCCTCGCCCTTTGTTGTGCAGCCACTTCCCCACCCTTGATATATCGGTATCCATGCCTTCGGCTACTTCCCACCCTTAATCCCATCACCTCACCTTGCCCTCCTTGGACTTCCCCTCAAGACCCTCCCCTAAACCCCTCCTCTAGTCACCCCAGACCACCCCTCAATCCCTCCTACAATCTTTGTGTATATAATCTCCATCTTGCCTCCATGAAGGTGCTCAGATTCAATCTAATCCAGTAGGTTGAATCTGGCCCGCTTGTGGAAACAGGCGTCACAAGGGGGGGGGATTTCTTAAGACAGCCCATTATGGTGAATCTCTAATAAACTTTATCTTTTCCCTTGGCTGAGAAGGCTTGAGTCGAATTCTTTCGGCAGGACCCGGTGCGTCAATATTTCGGGGTGTCGATCACCCCTCAACCTAAAACCTCTTCATTTTTATGGTGCGTTGGCCGGGAACGACTGCTAATCTCAAGTTCTTCTCCAGCCAGGACTGGAAGGTAAGCCTCTCCCTAACCCAAACCCTTTCTTGCTCTCCAAGCATTTTGGAAGTGCTTTTCGGGCCTGACTCCCCAGGTCCCCAGTAGGTCAGACAGCTGCTTGCTGTCTTGGACTCAGCCTGACTCTCTCAGTTCGGTCCAGTGGTTTATGTTCAAGGCCATGGACCTGGGCACACCTTCTGAAGCATAGAGGACAAGGACGGACGCCCTATCCGGAAGTGTGCCCCCAATTTTCCCAATTCTTTCAGCGCTAGGGGATGGGAAAATCTCAGGTACCTTTTTGTGTTTGTTTTTTTCCTGTCTTGCTTTGTTCCTTTTTGAGGCTTACTCCCAGATCCTCCTTGCAGAGGAAGGGACTTCCAGCCCCCTGGGCTTACAATGGGTCAAACCTCCTCAATCCCCAAAAATTCACCCTTAGGTTGTCTTTTACAAAATTGGAAAAAGTTTAAGTTCTCTAAAAAACTTAAAAAGAAAAAGCTGATATACCTTTGCAATACCGCTTGGCCACAATATCGCCTAGAAGGCCATGAAGAGTGGCCTTATTTTGGGACTTTACAATATAATACTCTTTTACAGTTAAATTTATATTGTCAGCGAGAAAGAAAATGGACAGAAATTCCTTACATAATGACCTTCGTGGAGCTCTCTCGGAACCCTGTTCTCACAAAAGATTGTAAGATGCTCATAGCTAGAGCTCCCCCACAAAGGGGCAATGAAGGTCAACAGGACATTTTGGATAACCCCTTCCTAATGGCCCCCAGGGCTTCAGTTCCAGCCCCTCCTCCTGCTCACCAACCTCCCCGGAGCACCCTTGTTCCCTGTGCTCCCCCTTCCGTAGCCATCCCCTCTTTCTCTTGGTTTCCTGTAGTGCAACCCTCCTCTTATCCTGCCTCCTTCACGGTCCAAGTCTCCTACCCTGCATCTCCTCCCATGGCCCCTACCCCCTTGGTGACCCCCGCTCAGGTCCCAGCCAAGGGTCTTGTTGCGGTGCCTCCCTCTGTGGCCCCTTCCCCCGAAGGGACCCCTACTCAGGTTCTGGCCTCACGGCCTGCCCCTATTTCAGGCCCTGCAGTATCTACCACCATGGGCCCTACCCCTGAGGCAACCCCTACTCAGATTACAGTCTCGGGCCCTGCCCCCAAGGCAGTACGTTCTCCCCTGGCCCCTCTCTCTGAGGTGGCTCCCACTCAGGTCTCTTTGGTATCTCCCTCTCTGACCCCTACCCCTCCTCAGGTACTAGCTGATCTCCCTTGCCAGGCAGATGCCCTGGCCTTGCAGTCTAATCTACCTCAGCCGGCAGCTCCCAACACCTCCCTCACCAGAAGCGGGACTTCTTATGTCGCTCCGCAAGCTCCAGGTCCCACAACGCCTTCAAGGCTTTTTCCCCTGAGAGAAATGCCTGCCTTCCCTGCTGGGACAAGGAGAGTGCATGTTCCATTCTCCATTTCAGATCTCCTTCAAATTAAAGAAAAACTGGGGAGATACTCGGAAGATCCCACTAAGTTTACTGAGGGTTTTAGGGATCTGTCCCTGCAATTTGAACTTTCTTGGTGTGATTTGCATATCCTTTTCTCTACCTATTGTACCACTGAGGAGAAGAGGAGAATATGGGAACAAGCCCAAAAATTTGGGGATCGTTTGGCTAGCAATAACCCCATAAAATATCCCCCAGGGACAGCTGCCGTTCCCACTAGTGACCCAGGATGGAATTATCAAAGGAGTGAGGACAGAGAAAAGAGAGACCATATGGTAATTTGCCTGTTAGAAGGCCTAAGAACTGCATTTCAAAAGCAAATAAATTTTCAAAAAATCAGGGAAGTTACTCAAGGAGAAAAGGAAAACCCTGCTCTTTTCCAGGCCCGGCTAGTGGAAGCTATTAAGAAGTATACAAATTTGGATCCCGATTCTGTTGAAGGGGCAGCAATACTTAACATGTATTTCATTAATCAGTCTGCCCCAGATATTAGGAGGAAACTGCAGAAATTGGCAATGGGACCCCAAACACCTCAGGTCCAGTTGCTGGAGACGGCCTTTGGAGTCTTCAACAACAGAGACCTAGTTGCAGCAGAGGAAAGAAAACGCAGGGAAAGAGCTAGAGACAGAGAACATGCTCAATTCTTGGCTGCTGCCATGGCCAGGAAGAGACCCAAGGAGCGCCCCTCCAGGGAGCCCCCTTGGAAGCCCACTGGCTTGGGCAGTGGGGAAACCTGCTTTCGATGCCACAAGGAGGGTCACTGGTCTAAGGAGTGCCCCTCTAGGGTGCCCCCCTGGAAGAAGCCTCCAGGATCCACACCTCCAGGACCATGCCCAGCATGTCCCCGAGGCTGGAAAAGTGGTAGAGCCTCCTCCCAGCACCCTGTCCTCCAGTCTTCTCAAGACTTGGAAGGAGGGGAAAGCCTGGGGCTTGGCAGTGCTCCCACTTTCTCCACCTCTCTCACGGAGCCCTGGGCAAAATCGAGGCAGAAGGTAAGGTTACCCACTTTATCACGGCTATGTTCTCTTGTTTTAACTAATTGCTCTGTCCCCACATGCCCCTCGACCCATCAGGTCATGGGCATCAAGGATCTGTTGTCTGAACACTCCTCCTCTGGCCCTGCCCCCTTGGGAAGGGACCTGAAGGTGAAATTGGGAAGCCAATTTTCTATAGTTAAACCTCATAACTCCCTTTTCCCTCTGTTTACCAGACCTCCCCATGTTCCCCCAGAGGCATGGGAGAAGGTTGAGCCAATTGTTTGGGATCAGGGAATTCCTGGGCAAGCTACTTCTGCCACCCCAGCCATAGTTCCCCTCCATAGCCTTCAATATCCAATTAAGCCCAAGGCTTGGGAGGGACTGCAACCATTAATTGGCACTCAAGGCCCCGACTCACTCCCTCTAAAGTGGGGCCCCTACCCAGCACAAGCTTTTGGGACTTTGAAAACTAAACTGACCACCACTCCAGCATTAGCTTTACCTAATCTAGAAAAACCTTTCACTCAATCTGCTGATGAAAGGAGAGGACAGGCTTTGGAAATCCTAACCCAGTCCTTAAGACCTGACCGAAAGCCCTGTTTTTCAAAACAATTAGATTCCAAGTTTGTCTCCTCCAGACTCCAAGCCATCAACTTCCAGATGACTGTGTACCCCTTGAACTGGACCCATCGAGACCCCTTGAACTGGACCCATCAAGTCAGCTCTACGTCCCTTGCCAGCAGGAAGCAGTTTCAGAAGCTGAGATCTTCGTCCCTGACCCCAAAAGAATTTGGGTCCTATTTGTTTGAGGGGGGAATGATGAGGGCCCAGTCTCTGGGAACCCCCTTGAATCTGGAATACAGTCTCTGGGAGCCCCCTTGAACTGTCCTTGAATCTTCCAACTGGATCTGGCCTTCCCCTAAGGCCACAAGCCTCGCATTATCATTAGGCCCACATCTCTACCTAGCCTCGCCCTTTGTTGTGCAGCCACTTCCCCACCCTTGATATATCGGTATCCATGCCTTCGGCTACTTCCCACCCTTAATCCCATCACCTCACCTTGCCCTCCTTGGACTTCCCCTCAAGACTCTCCCCTAAACCCCTCCTCTAGTCACCCCAGACCACCCCTCAATCCCTCCTACAATCTTTGTGTATATAATCTCCATCTTGCCTCCATGAAGGTGCTCAGATTCAATCTAATCCAGTAGGTTGAATCTGGCCCGCTTGTGGAAACAGGCGTCACAAGGGGGGGGGATTTCTTAAGACAGCCCATTATGGTGAATCTCTAATAAACTTTATCTTTTCCCTTGGCTGAGAAGGCTTGAGTCGAATTCTTTCGGCAGGACCCGGTGCGTCAATATTTCGGGGTGTCGATCACCCCTCAACCTAAAACCTCTTCATAACTAGGAATCATCATCATGAAGATGCTAATTGAAAAAAATTGATGAGATCATAAAGAAAGAAAAAGTAAGAAGAAAAAAAGAAAAGGACCTAGAACAGAGTTTTGGGGTACTAATACAGTTAGCAGTCATGACATAGATGAAAATCTCATAACGGAGATAGATAAGGAAAGGTGAGACAGGAAGGAAGAGGGCTGAGAGAAAGCAATGTCACAAAAACTCAGAGAGGAGAGAGTATCCAGGAAGGAGAGATCAATAGTGTCAGATGCTGTCAAGAGATCAAGAATGAGGAAAAGTGAGAAAAGGTCTTTAGATTTGGTTATTCAGACAACATTAGCAACTTTGGAGAAAGAATTTCAGTGGAATGATGATGGCAGAAGCCAGATTGCATAGGATTTAGGAAATAGTGACAGGAGAGGAATTGGAGTTAACTGATGTAGAGGTTGTTAAGAGTTTCATGAAGAAGAGGTGAAACGTAGGAGAACTAGTGGAGATGGTGGGCCCTAGGAATTATGCCATCATCCGCACTATGCCCTCTGCCCCTGATGTTCTTCATGCTGCTTCTGCTCATCATCCTCACTTTATTTCAGATCTACTGAGAACTGCAATATCTAAACTTTGGTTCACTTCTAGGTTCTTCTCTAATAAAAGGAATTTACAGAGTCCCTTTTGGGAAAGACTATTCAACATACAAAGTAGGAGTCAGATTAGGACACTATTTTCTGCCACCCAAGAAAAAGAAAAAAGAAAACCCTTTTAATAAATATATGTGATCAGACAAAACAAATTCCCATGTTGGCCATGTCAAAAAAATGTGTCTCATTCTATTTCCTCTAACACACACACCCACACACAATGTTTAAGTCACAAAAGCTCATAAATAGGCATTCACTTAAAACACAAAATAATAACTTAGCACAATCATCATTATCCCCAGTCTTTGTGAGACTGCCAACCTTTCTACTCTGATCTGTGAGACCTACACAACTCATGACTCCAGACCTCCTGTGAAGCCAGGCCATGACTTGGGCTTTCTCAGTCCTTTCAGCTGCAGCATCATCTTGGTGGTAATGCATCTTCTCTGATAAGTGAGAAAGTTGCAAAAAGTACCACTAGAGGGCAGCCAGCATTGACTTGGGAGCTCATGACCTCTTTAACTCAAGAGGTGTCCACCAAGGTGAGAAACATCCATCTCCCAGGACTGGTAACCTAGGCTCAGGGAAGGAAATGCAAAGCAGAAGAGGCAGCCAGGGATTTGAGGTCTAGTATCAGCCTCATGTAGGCAAACTCATGTTCCTGCTGCCATATGCTCAGCCTGTCCCTTCATCCACTTCCTGTAAGGCCAATGGAGAACTAGCAGAGTTCTGATAGACATGATCAAAAAAGTGGCAAGCTCCTCTTAAAGCCTCCTGAGCCAGCAGCTAGTCCTGGCTCAGTCACCAGTCTTCTGATACACTCCAGTCTTGGAGACCAAGAGGCAAATTAGAATTGCTCTGTCATGAAAGTCCTTTAGTAAGAGACTGAAGCACCGAAGAGTCCAAGAGTCAGAGTACATGCCCACCCCTGCGGTTTACACCTCCACTATATATATATGTGTGTTAGTAGTAGTAGTGAAATACAATACATTTTATAGATAGATAGATAGATAGATATAGTGTGTGTGTGTGTGTGTGTGTGTGTGTGTGTGTGTGTGTGTGTGTAAGCAAGTCAATAATTCAGTCAACAAATATTTATTAGGTAACTATTATAAGGCGGTTAGTTGACACCATGGATAGAGCACTGAGTTAGGAAGACCTGAGTTCAAATCCAGTCTCAAACACTTACTAGCTGTGTGACTCTCACCAAAACACCTCTGTCTGCTTAGTTACATCATCTATAAAATGGAAATGACACCACTTACCTCACAGGATTGTTATAAGAATAAAATGAGATATGTGTACTTAGCAGGAATACAAAGGAAAAATAAAATTAATGAGTCATCGTAGCTTGGCTATAGGAATTCAATACCAAAAGTTCATGCCATCCCAAATCTAGAATTGCAATGGAGAGGTTACATATTTTACCTATCCTCCTCCTTTCCCATACAGATGTCCTGAAAAATAATTTTCCCAATAGACTGACAACTCCAAGTGTATAGGTAAATTATAGAATAGATAACATAACCCTCTGTCATACCTAGTACAGTGTCTTACCCAAAGTAGATGCTCAGTAAACATTTGTTGAACAAATAGGAAAAATGTCTCCCTAGGAAACAGGAATAGGCATAAGAAGAAAGGTGATGAGTTCGGAATAGGAAAATGGATCTGGTTAATTATTCCTGAAACAAGATTCCAAAGGATGAGCTCTTAGTGTCAATCCAGAATTCACTAAAGCCAAAGTAAGCTTTGGAAATACAGACATCTGTATAGAAGATGTTGTATAGAATGAGAAAGCGGCTCACTTTTTTTTCACTGAAACTTTAGATGTCTATAAAAAAAGATAGGAACCATTATACTTGTACTTTCAGAAGTCCTCTTATCCTGGTTTCAAAAGAATACTGCCCCCCTACTTCAATTCCCTTTTTCATTTAAAAAAAAGCCTCTCCAGAAAAATGCTGAGATTACACAAAACAGGACATTCATCACTAGGGCAACCAGTGAATTCTATGAGAGCTAGAGAGAGCACAAAGGCTGTGCTTGAGGGTTTGCATAGACCTTGCTTCCATCTGGCAGCTCATATTTCAAAGTTTTGATTGAAATCATGGGAATTCTGACTTTTTCTGATAGTGAGAGGGATACTTATCTAGAGTTAGCAAAGAAGGAAGAAAGGAAGGGAGGAAGGGAGGGAGGAAGGAAGGAAGGAATGAAGGAAGGAAGGAAGGAAGAAAGGGAGGAAGGGAGGAAGGAAGGAAGGAAAGAAAGAAGGAAGGAAGGAAGGGAGGAAGGGAGGAAGGAAGGAAGGAAAGAAAGAAGGAAGGAAGGGAGGGAGGGAGTAAGGGAGGGAGGGAGGGAGGAAGGAAGGAAAGTAGGAAAGAAGGAAGGAAGGAAGGAAGGAAGGAAGGAAGGAAGGAAGGGAGGGAGGGAGGGAGGGAGGAAGGAAGGGAGGGAGGGAGGGAGGGAGGGAGGGAGGAAGGGAGGGAGGGAGGAAGGAAGGAAGGAAAGAAAGAAGGAAGGAAGGAAGGGAGGGAGGGAGGGAGGGAGGAAGGAAGGGAGGGAGGGAGGGAGGGAGGGAGGGAGGAAGGGAGGGAGGGAGGAAGGAAGGGAGGGAGGGAGGGAGGGAGGAAGGAAGAAAGGAGCTTCTCTGATTGAAGTCAACAGACTCATATTTCCTGGTATGACTTCACCAAGTAGATTTTCTCATTGATCAAGTACACAGAGCTCACTTAGTTTCCCAGAATGACCCAGAAAGGAGCTAAATTTGCACATTGAGAGGCATTACAGACCAAACACTTCCCTAACCTCTGCTGCTTACTCACTTTAATGCCCACTCATACACATATATATATACACACCCCTAGGACTTCTTAATTAACCAACTAATAAGCATTTTTAAAGTATCTACTACAAGTGCCACTATAAATATTCTTGTACATAAAGGTACTTTACTTCTGTCTTTGGCCTTCTTTGGGTAGATGCCTAACAGTGGTATCAATAGTCCAAAGGACATGCATTATACAGCAATTCTTGTGGCATACTTACAAATTGTTTTCCAAAATAATTAGACCAATTTACGTTTCCACCAACAATTGCTAATTGTACACCTATCATCTGACAGCTCCTCCAACAGCTACTCATTTCTTTTTTTAAATCCTCTTTGTCATTCTTTTTGGGTATGAGATAGAACCTCAGAGGTGTTTTAATTTACATTTCTCATATATTAGTGAGAGAGCGTTTTTCATATAATTTGCATTTCTTCTGTTTAAAACTGTCCCTTCGTGTCCTTTATCTTTTTGGAGAATTGTTCTTATTCTTATAGGTTTGTATCATTTTTCATAGAATTTAGATATTAAATATGTATCAGATAAATTTGCCGTGAAGATTTTTCCCAATTGTTTTCTAAACAAAAAAAAAATTGCGTAATTATCATAATCATACAAGCTTAGAGAAGGATTAAGAAAATGTACCTCTCTCCCTTCATTGCAGAGATGGGAAAGACAATGGATATGTAATATTGCATATGTTGCCAGATACAGTAATTGCGTTGGCTAATTTTGCTGAACTGCTTTTTTTCCCTTTTTCATTTTAAATCTTTGTTGCAAGGCTGTCACTGGCAAAAGGGAGGAGAAAGATATAATCAGAAATCAATGTAGCATCAATAAAAGAGGTTAAAATTTTAAAATAAGTGTGTAAGAAAAATATAAACAAAGAGTTTTGTAAGGTCAGTATTGACAAGGGTATTCTGGGAAGACTTCCAGGAAAAGATAGCATGTAAGTTGAATAGGCAGGATTTCAACAAGCCACATGGGACCTGGGAATGTGGATGTCTATACTCCAGACTCAGGTAACAGCACAAGCACAGACATAGAAACAGGAAAGAGTGTGTCATGTATAGGTGAGAGCAAATAGTTCACTTTTACTATAGCAAGGAGTACTTAGGGGGGGAATAGTGGTAGATGAGGCCAGAAAGGCGAAATCATGCCAAATTGTGGAGGCCTTGAACATCAGAGTTTGAACTTCAAAGTATAATGGAAAGGAAATTAGACTAGGAGTTAGGAAAACTTAACTCTAGAACTGGCTGTACTGCTGACTAGCATTGTAGCAATGGTTAAATAAGTGAATCTCTTTGGTCCTAGGTTTTCTCATCTAAAAATGAAGAGGAGAGGGTAGCAGTGTAGTTTAGTATGAAAAGCATGACCATGGAATTAGAAGACTAGTTTGAATCCAGGCTCTCATATTTATTCTTTAACTGCTCAAAGTCTCTATTTTCTCATCTATATTTGTGTTTGTGTTTGTCCTTTGTTCTTGAAGAGGACAATGACATCAGGGAAATGATGACATGACTTGCACTTGACTTTGATTTAAGTGAGGGAGGACTGTGCAAGGTCACCAGCCTCACTTTCTCCTCCAGAGCCATCTGGATTCAGTGACCCAGGATTCATCAGGACAACTGGAAATGGCCCAGGATGCAATGGGAGACCCTGGCCCTTTCAAGCTAAGGCCTTTTCAGGTTCTCACTTTGAGTGAGGTAATGCCCATTCAGTGAATAGACCTCTTTAAGAAGTTAATCAAGGGATGGCCGCTTTATGAAGGTAGAAACAGCAAGATATGACACAGTGGGGATAACAAGGCAATATGATATCAGAAGGAACATTCGACGTGTTATCAGAACCTGGATTTGAATCCCGATTTAGCTATTTACTACCTATGTGACCTTGGACAAATTATATCACTTTTCTGGACCTATGTTTTCTCATCTACAAAATGAAAGCTGGATTGGATGATCTTTAAGGTCATTTCAGCTTTATGAATCGATTAACTTTATTGTGTGGTCAGTAGAAAGCCATTAAAGGATTATAAGCAGAGCAGTAACGGGACTCAATCCATGTATTTAATTTGACATGCACTCATTCTATACTCACTAGGTACAAAGCACTGTGCTGGTAGGTAGGGTTTGGAAGGCACAAGATGGGAGAGAGTGGGGATGGGAAAACCAGTTAAAGGGTTATTGTAGTAATTCAGATGGGTACTAATGAGGGCCTATACTGTCTGAGTGGCCAACTGTAAAAGCAGGTAAAGAAAGATCATCAGACTTGAAAGTCAAGGCAAAAAGCAATGTTACTAACACCACCAAACCCAAACTGAGCACATTTAGGCCAAGTTCCCAGAAATTCAGGATGGCATTAATCATTGTTTGTATTTGCTGCCAGTTAACTTTGTCTAGCTACTTTGAGGCCAAGACATTGTCCCCGGAAATGCATTACCTTCCTTGAGATTTCATTTTCTGCTTTGCCAGTAAGAGAATTTGTGGCTTTGGTGTTCTTTTACAGAAGAACTTATCTAATTATGCCAAGACCTCTTTGCCTGCTCTGGGTTACTGGGCATAGACCCAGAAACTAAAGCTCATATTACCCTCAAACACAATCTCTTACTTTCTAAGACTGCTCAGAAGGGGATGTTTCTCTGTCGTTTGGGTCACAGCCATGATAAAGGATATCAGCAGGCAATGTTCAGCTGACTGTTCTCTCATAAACTCAGAAGCAATTTCAAAGACATTCTTTTATTGCCCGGCTGACCACTTGTGGCCTAAGACCAAAATAGAAAAGCTTTCTATCCCTTTTCCCTGCCACAAGCCTCCATTTTGATTTCCACTGAGTCTGACTTCATTCCATTCAATTCATTCCCATCAGAAAGTCAGTTTTTTTTTTTCTTTTAAAAGTTTCTCAAAAATAAGCCCTAGCCTGCCTTGACTTTAGCAGAAAGAGAGCGGGACTGAAGTAGCTTCCTCTACCAAGGCAGACTGTCAATTTTTCTGCAAGTTATGGTGTTAGAGGAGTACCTAGGCAAAAACTTTCCCAAGGGTCACATGGTTGTTTAATGCCACAATATCATGTTAGACAGGGTGTGTAGTGGTTAGACAGTAAGCCTCACAATGAAGAAGGCCCGGGCTTGAGTCCTGCCTCTGTCACTTACTAACTGGTAACTAGGTGCCCCCAGACAATTTATTTGATCTCTCAGTGTCCCAAATGACCTGGCAAGACTGAATTGCAGAAAGGTTGCTGATCTGCCTTGGCGAAGAGAGTTTCCTCGTTGGGAGGAAACTCGGGAAACTAAAGGAATGAAATCATTAACTGAGACCAAAATAGTAATGATAATAATAATAACAACAGATTAGATGGCACAAAGTGAAACATTTGTTGCAGTGAGATTTTATGAAAGATTTAAGGCTAAGTAGATTTAGCACCCCCTCTCTGGGTTACTCCCCCAACTTAGACTCATGGGATAAGACCCACAGAAAGCAGCTGCTATTCCCAATACTTCTAAAATTAGCTCACAAGGCAGATTTCAGAAAAGCCTGGAAAGACTTAATGTGAACTGATGCTGAGTGAAGTGAGCAGAACCAGGAGAACACTGTACACAGCAACAGCAACATTGTGCGATGACCACTTTTGATAGACCTAGCTCTTCTCAGCAATGATCTAAAACAATTCCGAAAGACTCATGATGGAAAATGCTATCCACATCCAGAGAAAGAACTATGGAGTCTGAATGCAGATCTAAGCATAATATTTTCTCTATTATCTTATTTTGTTTTCTCTTTTTCATGGTTTTTCCTTTTTGTTCTGATTCTTCTCTCACAACATGACTAATGTGGAAATATGTTTAATATGATTGTACATGTATAGCTTATATCAGATTGCATTTCATCTTGGGGAGGGGGAAAAATTTAGAACTCAAAATATTATAAAATGAATGTTGAAAACTAAAAATTAATTAATTTTTAGAAAATAAAAAACAAAATTAGCTCGCAAACCCACCAATGTGTTTCCCATTAACAGTCATCCAGTAGACACAATTAATTCATAGCAAAGATTTTTTTAATTCATTTTAAACAAATACTAAAACATAAATATATAATAAGAAAAAGAAACATTGTAAACAAATATAAGATAAGAAAAGAAGCAAATATGTCATGTGCACATCAGAACATAGGACAGGATTCAGAATATATAGCAATAACTTATCATTTCAAGAAAGCCTATATATTCAATATTCATTATGTTGAAAGCTGTTCATCATTTCTTTGCTTCCTTGTGGGTTTTCTTTTGTTCTCTGCTGTACACTTTTTACTTTGTTCTTTTTCCCCCCTTCCCCTCCCCTACCCATCACCCCATGGCTACAATTAAACATGAGCATATTCATATATAGGTAGTGAAATATACATACACGTATATACATATGTACATACATACTTACATATATAAACATATACTTTCCCTGAGAGATGCCACTCCTAATCTTGTTTTTATGTTTGTGTTTGTATCTCTTTTTTGCTATCTTTCCTAACTCCTCTTCTTTACTTCTGCCTGCTACCTTGCCCTCCTATTACTTAACCTACCCCCACTCTAGCAATCTCTCCCTTATCCTCCCATTCCCCTAAATTTAAACACCCTTTTGTACACCCCTTGGACCTATTCCATCCCCCTCCCTTCTAAAGATTCCTCCTTTATCCTTTCCCCCTCCCTATCCCCTTAGAGTTTTATTTCTTTGTAAATTTAGAAGACTTTTATACTCTTCTGGATGTATATGTATTTTCCCCTCTTAAACCCATTCCTGATGAAAATAGGTTTCCCTACCCCCTCCCCCATCTAATTCTTCTGTATTGGTTCTTCCTCTTGTACCTCATTTGCATAAGGTAACTATTCTTTTAGCTGTTCTTGAACAGTTTTACATTTTGAAGTCCTATCATACTCAGGTCCACCCCAACCTTTCTTATAAGCTACCTAATTACTAGGAACAATCTTAGACATAGGTGTTACATCTTCCACACGTAAAAAGTAAACATTCTATCCTTATTTAGTACCTTATATTTCTCTTGGCTCTTGCATGTCAAATCTTCTTTTGAGTTCAGGGTGTTTGTTTTTTTTTTTTTTGACAGAGTCCTGAAAGTTGATCGAATATCCATTTTTTTCCTATTCAGAATTACGCTTAGCATTGCTGGGTATGACATTTTCGGTTGGAGGCCCAGTTCCTTTGCTCTTTGATATATAGTGTTCCAAGACCTGTAATCTTTTAGTGTCACCAGTGCTAGGTCTTGTGTGATTCTAATTGTGGTACCATCGTATGTAATTTTGTTGTTGTTGTTGCTTGTAATATTTTGTCCTTGATCTGGGTGTTTTGGTATTTAACTGTAATATTCCTGTGAGCTTTCCTTGTAGGATCTCTTTCAGGTGGTGATCAGTGAGTCTTTTCTATTTCTATTCTCCCCTCTTGTTCTAATGCTGCAGGACAATTTTCTTTAATTATTTCTTGTATTGTTGTATCAAGATTCTTTTTTTGATCAGAACTTTCAGTTAATCCAATTATTCTTATGTATTTTTGATCTGTTCTCTAGACCCATTGTTTTTCTTATGAGATGTTTCACATTCTCTTCTATTTTTTCATTTTTTATCTTTTTTTATTTTTTCATCTCTTATAATTTTGCTAGCTGCCCCTTTGCCCAATTCTGATTTTCAAGGAGTCATTTTCTTCCTTAAGATTCTGGATCTCCTTTTCTAATTGGTTGACTTTCTTGTCATAATCTTCTTGTTTTTCTTGTATTATTCTTATTTTTCTTTTTAATTTTCTCTCAATCTCTCTCATTTG
Organism: Trichosurus vulpecula; assembly: GCF_011100635.1. NCBI lineage: Eukaryota > Metazoa > Chordata > Mammalia > Diprotodontia > Phalangeridae > Trichosurus > Trichosurus vulpecula. The sequence continues at coordinate 489,886,682 of NC_050573.1, forward strand.
ATTTTTAAAGTTGTTTTTAAGTTCTGCAATGAATTCTCTTTGGGCAGGTGACCATTTGACTTTACTCTTTGGGATAGAAGAGGGTTTCTTTGCTTCAGTGTCCTCCTCTGAAGACGAAGCCCAATTTTCTCTATTTTCGTAGTAGCTCTCTATGGTTGGATTCTTTATCCTTTGCCTGTGCTTTTGTGTGTGTGTGTGCATGTGCATGTGCATAATAATTTAGTTTTTATAATCACCTCTAGTCCTGGGGTATGAGGGATGGTGCTTCTGGCCTCTGATCCTCTTCAATTCTCCTCTCTGACCTTGAACTCAAGCCCAGACCTCCAGCCTCCTGTAAGTGCCCACAGCCAGCAGCATCCCCACCCTACTGCTTCTGCACTCACCCTGTAGTGTGCTGATTCCTCCTCAGCCCTGCTACTCTCTGAAGTGCAGCTAGGTCTGGCATTCCTTGTCAACAGAGGTTCCCTTGATCTTCCCCAGGTCAGATGCCCAACTCCCCTCACTGTGTGTGGGGGGGGGGGGAGGGTAGAGGGAGGGTAAAAGTTTCTGTTGGGACAAAGGCAGTCTCCCAACCCAGCTAACCCCAGGGTGTGCCCCTAGTTGTTTAAGCAGCTTGCCACTTGTTAAAGTGGACCCTAGCCTGGAGGTGTTTACTCTTCACAGGGAGGAAATCTCATACTGGGATTTTTCTTCAAGTCTTCTCTGATTGTCCCAAGAGGACTCCTGTTCTGCCCCTACTCTTATTTGCTTTGACCACTCTATGTTCCCCCAGAGGTGCTATTTTATCTCTTTTGTGGAGGAAAATCTTGAGGGCTTGACATTTACTCTGCAATCTTCCCAGAATTCTCTCCTCATAGCAAAGATATTTACTAAGATAGCATAACATAAGTAGTAGCTGCAAAACATCTCTCCTACCTCCCTCCTAGAGACAGGGGCACACTCTCACAAATTCATACAGCAGTTATAGGAAGAGTGGACACAAACTATAATGGTTGTAAGGCAGATATGTAGGAAATGTGGTCAAGGTAACACACCTCTGGAACTGTAGGACCTCAGTGTTCTCTGTCTCTTTATGGAGTGCTCAGGAAACTTCCCAGTGGGTGAAGCATCACTGCTGAGAAGGTGAACCTCAAGGTCTGCTACTCTCGATAGCTTGATTCTACATTTCCATGTCTACTTTGCCTGTGACTTTATGGTTGATTCTCTTCTCTGCTTCCTCCCAGTCACTCAGATTGCCACTCAGTGTGTTATATATGTGTCTGCATGTGTGTATATGTGTCTATTTATGTGTGCACATGTATAATTGAAAAATGTGCGCGTGTGTTCCATCAGATGTATCTCCAACATGCCCCAAACTTTCTTGAACTTAATTCCCAAACTGGTGAACAGAATGCTTCCTACTGGCAAGTACCTCTGATGCTAGTCAGTACAGCTGATAAGGGAGGGAAGGACAGAGAAATTTACTCCTTTCCACCTGCTGCCCTCTGGTATAGGCAATGGGATCGTACTCTATGAAACTGCTCCCCGATCAAAGTCTCCAATTACGCCAACTGTTGGCATTACTGACAGGCTCAACTTCTTAAAATCCACTCCTAAGCTCCCCTTCTGATTCAGGGAAAGGTATTCATACTTTGTAAAAGGATAACATGGTATAAATACCTTGTTAATGCATTAACATCTTATTTATCAACTGAAAGAAACCAGTTTAGGTGAGGCACTAACTCTCTTTTCACTGAACAGAAATAACTCTCATACATTCACCCTAAATCACAGGTAGAAGGTTGTATGCTCTCTCAATTTGCCTCAGTAATGATTCATGGAAAGTGCTTTACTGAAACCTCTGAGATTCTGAAATAATCTCTTACATTACGGGTTGTGAGATCATTAATATCATCGATAACAGCAGCAGCAGCATAATAGCTCCAGCTTTACTTCCATGTGGTCTCACTCAAACAATGGTTTCGTTTTGTATGCATGCTTTTTCTCTTTTTCTTTTTTTTACCATGAACCATTGCAGAACCTAATCTAGATGGTGCCAAAGATTATCCTCAGATCGAATGTGAAACAGAGTGAAGATCTACCATACTTTTTCATCATGCAGAATTTGAGTCTATGTGGTCTAGAGGAAAGAACACTGGCCTCGAAATCAGAGAATCTGAATTCAAATCCTGTCTTTGTCATGTATTATCTATATAAAAATAATAATAGCAGATAATAAAAAAACACCTACTATGTACCAAGCACTATGCTTACTGCTGTGAGGTTGATGCTATTGGTTACCCCATTTTATAGTTAAGGTAACTGAGGAAACCCTCTTTAAGGAAACCCTCTTTTGTAGACAGCCACAGATCCATGAAAGATTGTATTTTTATTACTATTTTAAACAAGTGATTACACTTTGTCGGCACAGTGAGTGAAGGCTTACACACATCCTTCTATGCTGCTGGAATTTTTTGTGCATCATTTAAGACATTTTGTATGTTCTTCTTATTTGTATATACCATCTATTCTTAAATAATGTTTGTTTGTCAAGAGAACTGTGAGATGCACACTATGTGGATACTGTCAAAAAACTATGTAAAAAACCCCAAACTTCTTAACCTCCACATAGAGGTTAAGTGATTTGCCCAAGGTCTGAGGCTGGATTATGAACTCAAGTCTTCCTGACTCCAGGCCTAGCCATCTTTCCACTGTGCCATGTAGCTGCCACTACAGTTATGTGACTTTAGGTAGGTCACTTAACCTCTCTAGGCCTCTCTGATTTGAGGGGATTGGACAAGATGGCCACAGAGTTCCTTCCAGCTCAAATTCTACAATCCTATGATCTTCAGTAACTTAATGTATCTGGGTCTCAATTTCTTTGTCTGTAAAATGAAGATATTGGACCAGATGATCACTATGCTTCCACTTCTAAATTAATGGTCCTGTAAGTCTTTGCATAACAATGACAGAACATAACAATCTCTCCTGGATTTTATTCCTACTTTGTCCCTTTTCCTTACCCCGTATTCCGGGGCTTTTCCACTTCATCCCCCCTCAACCAAAGCAGATCCATGAACAAGGGCCTTGTTTTAAGCATCTATGCCAGAGAAAAGGATGATGATACCCTTCAGTTTACAAGCACAGGAGACAAATTTGATAAGCTTGTATCTGGAAAATTTAGAGAACTTTTGGCCCTATCTGGGCCTTCATGGAAGGAGGCAAAACACATATATTTTATGGTCTTCATCAGGACTTCCCCAGTATGGTTGCAGCTGCCCTGGCTAAAAAGACATCTGGAATGGATGAACTGAAAAACTGGAACGAAGGCAAAGAAAACATCTGAGTCGCTGTTGCAGCTGCACGCAGGCAAATTCAGGACCTGGAAATTACTTCCGTGGAAGTGGATCCCTGTGGAGATACTCAAGCTGCTACAGAAGGAGCTGTTCTTGGTCTCTGTGAATTTCATGAGCTAAAGCAAAAAAAGAAGACTGAAGTTTCCGCTCAACTCTACGGGAGTGGTTATGAGGAAGCTCGGCAGAAAGAAGTTGTGTTTGCTAAAGGGCAGAATCTAGCCTGACACTTGATGGAAGCACCAGCCAACAAAATGACTGACCAAATTTGCAGAAGTCATTGAGCAGAAGCTCAGAAGTGTAAGTAACAACACAACAGTCCACGTAAGGATCAAATCTTGGATTGAGGATCAAGCAATGGGAGTCTTCGTAAGTATGACAAAAAGGGTCCAATGAACCACCAGTTTTCTTAGAAATCCATTATACAGGCAGTCCAAATTCAGATGACTCACCATTGGCGTTTGTTGGAAAAGGAATTACCTTTGATAGTGCTGGCATCTCAATCAAACCTTCTGCAAACATGGATCTTATGAGAGCTGACATGGGAGAGGCAGCCACTATATGTTCAACCATCATCACAACAGCAACTCTAAACTTACCATTTAATCCTATTGGTTTGGCTCCACTTTGTGAAAATGTGCCCAGTGGGAAGGCAAACAAACCAGGAGACGTTGTCAGGGCAAAGAATGGAAAAAGGATACAGGTTGATAATACAGATGCAGAGGGGAAGCTCATATTAGCTGATACTTTCTGTTATGCCCACACATTTAATCCAAAGGTTACAATAAATGCTGCAACATTAACGAGAGCCATGGACATAGCTTTGCGGACAGGTGCCACTGGAGTTTTTACCAATTCAACCTGGCTGTGGACTAAACTCTTTCAGGTAAGCACTGAAACGGGAGACCTCTCTTTGAACATTATATAAAACAAATTGTAGATTGTCAACGTGCTGATATTAATAATCTTGGGAAATACTGATCTGGGGGAGCTTGTACAACTACAGCATTCCTGAAGGAATTTGTAACCCATTCTAAATGGGTTCACTGGATATAGCAGGAGTGATGACAAATAAAGATGAGGTTCCATATCTGAAGGAAGGAATGACAGGAAGGCCTACAAGGACCTTGACAGAGTTTCTATTTCAAATGAGTAAAGACAAAGAAAATTCTCAATGAAGTATTGATCTTAAAATTCTTTTGTTTCATCTTAAATTGGATAGTTTGGTTAAAACCATGTTTTAATAATGGCTTCCTAAGCCTGGAATAAAATGAAACACATTTTGCCAGGATCATGAATACAACCATTTTACTTTACACAAATATTCAGTGATGAAAAAGAAATCTTATATAGTACCTGACAACAGATCTTTAAAAGATGTTTATAAATTAATGTTGTTTTTTAAAAGCCATAATAACCTTCCAATTTATGTAACTGAATTAAGAGGTAAAATGCTAATTCTTTTAGATTTTCTACAAGAAACCATGAACAAAATTATTATTCACTGTTCTTAAGCAATAAACTCACCTTTGTTTGCTTTCTGGAAAAAAAAGAAATATAATATTTCCATAGGATAAGAATGCGTTCTCATAACATTATAAGGAATGCTCCATACAGGATTAATCACCAGTGCTTGACAAGTAGTAATAGACATCAGCCCTCTATTCCTAAATGCAGTTTCTGATGCTGGCATTATATTATTATTCCTACTTATCTCAAGTCTTAGTTGTATAATTAAAATCAGGGCAACAAGATTTCCTAAGGCTTTCCTGTCAGCATTCTCCTCAAAAGTTACATTTCTTTATTTCTAGAGCCAAGAGTTAATTGAAAATCCTACTACTTTTCTCTTATTTAACCTGAAATAATAACATACTTTAGACCAGAGTTATCCAGTTGGGAATCAAGGCTTCTTTCCCCTTGTTGACTGTGGCCTGACCCTAAGAGGTGTGTGATAAACAAATTGGAAGATTGGTGAGAAGATCAGTCACATCCCTTCCTTGCCATAATAGTCAATTGTGAGACTTCTCTCCAAAAAACCCACACCTATAGTTAGTTATTCCCCAATACTACCCTGATCTGTCTTCTCCCTTTGCTGTTCAAGCTCCCAACCTCTCACCTTTCTGAGCCACGTATAAGCTCCTCAGGTCAGTTATAACCTTACAGGGACACAGGCACCCACAATATGAACTTCCCAGGAACCATTAGGAAAACCTCCCCAGCCCTTTAAGCATTTCTACTTTCTACTACCCTCCATCACCTCAAGGCTGAGGCAGGTGAAGGCTCTAGGATATGCCTAGTGAAAAAGAGCCCTGACTCCCTCCTTTCACTTTGGATGGGGCAGGGTGACATAGGATAAGCAAGTATGGATAGGCTGTGTCTGCATTGCTGAAATCACGACCTTATTATTTCCTCCAAATTCAACTCTCTTCTAAATTTTCTTATCACTATGAAAATCATCACCATCTTTCTAATCACCCAACATCACAACCTCTGGGTGACCTTCAACTTCTCCCTCACCCTTTATACCCAATCAGTTGCCAAATTTTGTCATTTGTACTTCCACAACATCTCTTCCACCTGTCTCCTTCTCCCTACTCATGTAACCACCACCTTCGTCACCTTTCACTTGAACTATGGCAGTAGAGTCTTGCTCATTGATCTCCCTGCTTCAAGTTCTAACACATCTTCCATTCATCTGCCAAAGAGATCTTCCTAAAGTACAGATATGACAATATCATCCACTCCTTCACTCCACAAACACTCATGGTTCCCTATCACCTCCAGGATTGATTATAAAATCCCATTTGGAATTAATAGCCCCTTGTGACCTGCTCCTTCCTATCTTTTCAGTCTTCTGTTTGATTCTCCTCCACATCCTACAATTCAACCACACTGGCCTACTTGATGCTCCTCAAATATAATGTTCGTCATCTGACTCTATTCATTTGCACAGGCTGTCTGTCGGGCCTGAAATGCTGTCCTCCCTCATGTCCAACTCCTAGCTTCTCTGGCTCCCTTTAAGACTCAGCTCAGATTTTACATTCTACAGTAGACCTTTCCTTCTTTTCTATCTCCCACCCCTGCAGCTGCTGGTGCCTTCACTCTGAGATTATCTCCCATATCTCTATGAGTCATATATCTTGTATGTACATATTTGTTGTTTATGTTGTTTCCCCCTTTAGAATGTAAGCTCCTTGAGGGAATAACCATTTTTTTTGCCATTCTTTGTATCCCTAACACTTAGCACAATGCCTAGCACATAGTAAGCACTTAATTAATATTTATTGACTGACTTTACAATCATTGAATTTTCTATCCAGTCAGGTATTGATATCATCACCATCATCATCATCATCATTTTCAAAAATGTATTATGGATCCATAATGTGCATAAGAGTAGACATAGTATTAAACTTCAAGTATCTGTTAAGTTTCTACCAGGTACCGTATATACTAAGACAAAAACGAAACCATCTCTGGCTTAAGAACATTTTTTAGAAGGAGACAATACAGACACATAAAAATAAATATAAAATATATGTAAAATAAATACAAGCTATTTTGGTGAGACACTAACTGCTAAAACAACCAAGAAAATCTTCAAGTAGGTGATGGTGCTTGAGCTGACCTTCATGGGAAATTAGGAATTTGAAGGAGCAGAGGTTGAGAAGGAGGATATTCCAAGAAGGGGGACAACCTATACACAGGCCCAGAAATAGGGAAATTAACATTGGTATAGAACCTATTGTGAGGCAGGCACTGTACTGAATGAAACAGAATGCTGTGTGTAAGGAACAACAAAGAAGTGAGTTTGTCTATCTATGCCATAAAGTGAGTAAGGGGAATAATATGTAATAACCCTAGAATGGTTGGCTGGAGCTAGAGTCCCAAGGCTTCTTAAACTTTTTCCACTCGTAACCCCTTCAATACTTCTTAAACTGTGGGTCACGACCCCATATGGGGTCATGACCCACAGTTTAAGAAGTGCTGACTCGACTATGAAGAGTTTTAAATGGCAGAGTAATTTGTGTTTGATTCTAGATATGGTAAGAAATCACTAGAATTTACTGAGCAGGGGAGTGACTTGGTCAGCCCTGTGCTTTAGGAATATCACTTTGGCAGCTGTGTGGAAAATTGATTATAGAAGAAAGAAACTGGAGGCAGGGCAACTAATTAGGATAGAGCCATTTGACTCACTTGGATACTCCAAAGCCTGCATACCGAGCACCCTCTCGAGCATCTGAGGGAGAGGTTTTGACCAAAAGCAAATAGCATTATTATCATCATTATTATCAACCATTGCCATTTGGGATACAGAGCTATCTACAGCACTTCAAACATAATAGACGTTGTATTGTATGGGGTAGCTGATTGAGTGAAATAAGCTTGCAGCTGACCCCCAAAAGAATCATCTCAATAGAAAAAAGAGGATGATGGTAATGACCATAATCACTTTACTTGGCAGAAATTCAAAATGATCATCCTATCTCAACAGTTAAAAATGCAGCTAATATAAAGTAGAAGGGAGGAGTGGGAATCATCAGCAGTTGGGTACAGAAATGATTATTAAAGACTTAGATTGCTAAATATAGGTCTTTTAGCAGGGAAAAATCATGTGCACTAAAAAGTCTTACATTTTACCTGATGATTTATATATAGTTTTAACTTCTGGATGAGCAAACTAGTATTTGAGTGAAACAGGGTCATCTAGCCTGTGACCAAAAATAACCCGTACCTGAGCGAATGTTGATGCATTTGCACAGAAAAGTCTTATATTTAAAAAATAGCTCAATTTAATTCTATAAGGTTTATCCTAAAGCAGTTTTAAATTCCCAGGTAGTATAAAAAAATCAGATTTTTATCGATGATAATACATAGTTTAAGTGACATTTAGTAATTATTTCACTTTTTTCATATAAATTCTTATTTATCCTTTTAAGGTTGTGCAGTTGCAATAAAAGAAACAAACTTCAGGGAAATGAAGGGAGATAATACCAATAAAATATAGGAAAAAATGCATTCAAATATAGAAAAAAGCCAACACTCTCCAGTCAACCATACTGTATCCCATAGTGCTCTGACCAAAAAAATAAGTAATAGCTTTGCAACATAGCATCTCTAGAAACTGAGATAAATTTTCAGTGATGTTAATGTAAGATGAAAGCTGATGTTATGATTGAGGCCATAATGCTTCTGTTATCTCTGGAAAAAAAAATCTATTCGAACATGAATAGGGGCGTTTATAGATTAGAATGGAAAACTATTGGAATGAAAAAGATGACCACTGACCTCTCCTGTAGTACATCACCTTTTCACTTCTCAATCAATAATTCCCCATTACCAGTTCTGGTGCTAGTTATTCTGTTAACCAAGGTAGAGAAAAATCTTTATGGCAAGCTATAATGTTGCTCATTAGCCCAAGATTTTATTAATCACGTTCTTTCCAGATAAGTTGTAGGGGGTCCCAGGTGATTCAATTCAATTCCATTCCACTGAAAAATATTAGTGAAGCACCTACTACATGCAAAGCTCTTTGCTAGAGGTATACAAAGATATAAAGATGAAAAATAGAAAGGTCTCCATCCTCAAACAGGATTCAAATTCTGGAAGTTTACAAAGAGGTTAAAAATTATCTCTAGATATCCAAGGTTACCTATGATTTAGCCTGGTAATTACTTGTCACTGGTGTATAGTTTAGAACTGATAGGCCTAAGTACCATCAAAACAGTGGGATAACAAAAGGAAAATTCAATGGCAAATTTGCGTGGCCTTCACCAGATCCCACAACTGATTACATTTATTTTTACTTGAGTTGATACTATTTTTGTTTATACTACATTGGCCAATTATTTTGATGCCAAGTAAGCGCAGCAGAATATCTTGCTATCTTAACTAGAAAATGTCTTTTTAAAATTTATATCTCTATTAGTCATGCCCCACTATATAGACAACAGAGACTAACATTATTAAATAATTAAATTTGTGGGAATCAGGAGATTTCACTTGTTCAATTACTTTAATGCTACAATTTTATTTGTGTTTATCCAAGATTTATCCTTATACATTCATTAGAAAAGACATATTTTATGAAATCTTTGGTAAGGGAGTGAAAGGAACTCTAATCAAAGTAATTCAGGTTTAATTGGACTTGTTGGGAGTGACATTTAATTCTTGGGAGCCAAGGGAAATTGATAAGATATTGCATGTTTAATTCTTTCTGGCTGCATGATCAAATCATTTTACCACATTACTAATTTAATTTATTTACAGCAACCTATTTTCAAAAAATTTATTCTATAAATTAAGACTATCGAATTGTTATTCTTTCCTTTAAAAACGATACCCTCCTTTCTTTTCTTTTCTGATTTGCTTTCCCAAAACTGGCCTTCCTGGCTCAGTCCTTCCTCATCTGACAAGTATTGATTTTCTGGTGCATAAAATAAAATGGAAAATAAAAAGGCTGTGTCATTTAAAAAGAAAAATATTAACTTTCAGCCTCTTATTTTGTTAAAATACATAGCGTGATACCATCATTTTCAATTATTTCAGCTGAGGTCTATAAAGAAACATGATTTTTCATTAACCCTATCAAATTCCATAGTGCCAAGAATAAATTATATATTTTTATATACGATCCATCAAACAAGTGTTTGGTTTTTTTTTTCTTTCATGCTTTTTACATTTTTCTAGCCACCAGAGGGAGTTCACAAGCTTCAAGCACTGACTATCTCTAGGCTAAAGTGGATGCCTGCACAGAAGAGTCCTCCAGCTCAGACTATGGAATATTGATGAAGTCATTCCTCTCCAATAAGTGCTACATTTTTTATTTCAAACTGGTTAACAAGAAGTGGCAAAAGAACCCAGGGATCCCATCATGTAGATTTTCTAGGGCTCATGGGATCTAGGGGTATCGCTTTGAGGAAAGAACACTTGGTCAGGCTTGGCTCCCAGCATATCTTCACCTAACAAAGAAAAGGGTACCATTTTCAAGAAGTGTGATCTCCTCTTTCTTTATCTCTATGCATTTAATAATGACAGCACAACGCTCGGAATTGTTGGCTAACAAGTTTTAACACAGTTTAATAGCCTACAAATGAAAGTAAGATTTAGAGGGATAAAGCTTCCCAATTTGGCTGTCGCTCAAATAGCCAAGAAAGGACAATAGAAACAGGAAGTAAACGCAAGAAGTAAACAGGAAGCAGCTCCCTTAAGCTCTGTGGATGGGGAGGGGAAAGGCAGCATTGTATGTCTCATCAACCCCATGGACTGCTACTTTTCACTACTCACATTCCTACTTCCCTACTACAACATCCTTATTCTAAAAAAAAAGACAAGAAAAAAACCCTCACTTAATCTTTGTATCTCTACTACCTCTCATCCTATATCTCTCCTCCCTTTTGTTGCTTAAACTCCTTGAAACCATCTGCAACAGGCGCCTCCACTTCCTTTCTTCTCAGGCTCTTCTTAACTCTACAATCTGCCCTTTAACGTTATCATTCAACCAAAACTGTCCTCTCTAAAGTTCCTACCTCTTAATTAACAAATCTAAGAGCCTTTTCTAAATTCTCATCCTTCTTGACCTTTCTGCACCCTCCTCTCCTTAAAACTCTCTTCTTCTGACACTACTTTCTCCTGGTTTTTCCCCACTTTGACTGTTTCTTCTCAGTCTCCTTTGCTGGATCTTCATCCAGATCACGCCCACTAACCTTGGGTATCAAACAAGGCTATGTCCTCATTCCTGTTCTCTCTATATACTATTTCACTTGGTTCTCTCATCAGCTCCCATGGGTGAAATTATCACCCCTATGCTAATGGTGCTCAAATCTATTTATCCAGGCTTAAACTCCACTTCCTATCTTTTGCTCTTCCAGGTTTCAATTCTTGGGAACAAGATGCCCCTCCCAGGATAAGCTCACCACTTATAATTTCATCACCAAGCTGCTAATTCAAGCCTGAACATCACCTCCCTTAGCCTGCTCTCTCCTCTGATTAGGGAGCTAGAGGGTGGAACACCAAACTCCTGCCAAAGCCTTCCTTGATAGAGTGCAGAAACTGGACTTTCAGCTCACTCCATTTTGCATTTGCTGCTCCATCTGGTATGACCTCCACAGAACAAGATGCCCCTGAGCCAGGTGCCCTCTTGGTGTCCCCCACCCCTTCCTTCTCCTGCCTCCTTTTGCACATTTTCTTCCCCCACTAGATTGTAAGATCCCCGAAGGAAGAGACTGTCTTTTTCTTATTTGTATCCTCAGTGCTTAGCATAGTGCCTGGAACATAGCAGGCATTTAATATGTGTTTACTGAATTGAATTGAACCTCTCTACTGGTGTCCAGACTCACATCTCCAACTGCTTCTTGGACATCGGTAAAGCCAATCAGTAAGTGAAAAGATCTTTCCCTGTGCGTTGAATAGGCTTCAGGTGGGGCTTCAGGTGAGGCCAACAAAGGGAGGTCTGATTAGAGACAGGCCCACACCCTTTACTAATTAGGTGTGAGGCCCCAGGCCAGCTTGAGAGAAGCTGCTAAACACTGATGACACCTTTGACTAGCAATTCTTTTATTTATTTCACTTCATTTTATCATTCCGAATTGCTTTCCAAAATGTCTGTACCATTTCACAGCTTCAATGTATTAGTGTGCCTATCCTTTCACAGCTCTCCAATATTGAGTATTTCCATTTTTTTGTCAGCTTTGCCAATTTACAGGGTGTGAGGTGAAGCCTCTAGATTTTGATTTGCATTTCTCTTATTACTAGTGATTTAAAGCATTTTTTATGTGGTTGCGAATACTCTGCAGTTCTTTTGAGAATTGTTCTTAACTTTTGACAGTTTAACTTTTAGGGAATGGCTATTAGTGGTTAACACTCGTAACTGTTTATATAGCTAAGATACCAAGCCCTTATCAGATCACACCCACTTATCTGAGCTATTCGATTCAAAGATTTTTTCCTATTTGACCACTTCCTTTCTTATCCTAGATGCATTAATGATGTCTATGCAGAAGCTTTTCAGTTTCAAGGTCTCTCTTCCGCTGTAAACACAGCATTGTGTTCCTTCAGTTATTTTACTTTAATCTTTTTTTAAGGTGGTCTGTTCCCACTGGCTTACTTCCCCTTGTTCTTCATTCCCCCTTCAGCTAGTCTTGTTGCTTAGCTTTTAAATTTCATTTTTGTACCCCTTTTCAAAAAAGATTTCTCTCACTCTCTTCATTATTCATCTCCTCTTTCTGTTTACTCTGATTCATGGCTCCTATAACTATCTTGAATCTCTCTTTTCTCTGACATCCATTATAGGTTCTATCTTCTAGGTGCTTTCTGCCACTGCCTTGTGGGGCTCACCCCATGGATTCCCCTTGTCCATTGTGCCTCAATGTCAATTATTATTATTATTATTATTTATTACTCTTAGACATTAAAATTTATATAGCACTTACTATGTGCCAGACACTGTGCTAAGCACTTTACAGTTATTATTTCATTTGATCCATACAACAGCCTAGGACGTAGGTGCCATTATTATCCCCATGTGACAGATGAGGAAACTGAGGATAAATGATTTGTTCAGGGTCACATAGTTAGTAAGTATCTGAGGCCAGATTTGAATTCATATCTTCCTGGCCCTGTGTCACCTAGTAGTGCCCCATAGTAGGGCCCCTCATCCACCATGTCCTTGATTAAATAGCCCACCACTAATCTATCTATACGCTCTCTTGACCATTTTTATCTACATTTGCCTGGAAATCTCCTCCCTCTGTTCATACTCTCCCACTCCTCAGAGATTCCAACTTCCCCCTCCCCAAATCCCAGGACAAGTATACTTTTTAAGCACTAAATCCCCCAGATTTCATCCAGAGTAAGGCAATCTCCCTTAACCACCCACCCCTCTTCACTCATAGGAACATTCTCAGTGGAACCTCTTCCTATTTCCAAAGTGAAATCTCCTTCTTTTCCTCCCTTTTTTTCAATCTTCCCCACCCGCCACCCATCCCCACTCCTGCTCACCCACTTCCCTTTAGGTTCTTCTCTTTCTGAGACTATAGAGGTCACCTTCCCGTCATTGCTACGCTTTGACCTTGGCATATCACTGACTCCTCTCTACCTCCTTACTCGCCTTCCCCCTTTTTATGTACCCTCACATGTTATAATGTAGTCCCACAAAAGAACCATTCACCTATTAGTAGGGTGTTACCAAGTTCTGTCCATAAGATGCCCTCTTCACTGTTACTGCTACCAGATTTCTGCCTTCACATCTGTCTCCTTTTATACATTAAGAAAGTAGACTCTTACTGGTCTCTCTATGGTCACTATTGGTGTTACTGTCCTTGCCTGCTACATTCCTCCTGCATTTCTGTTGTCTGAAGTATTTGAGAGGCAAGTAATCTCTTCAGTTCTGGTTTTCCTTCTAAAAAATGTTTCAAACTCTTTTTATTATTGAATATCAATCTTTTGTCCTCTATGGTTAAGCTCAGATTTGCAGGATAAGTTATGCTAGGCTGTATTCTGAGCTCCATTTTTCTTCAGAACACATTATTCCATTCTCTCCTGTTTTTCCTAATGGGTATGGAATAGTCTTATGCTACTCAAAGGTCCTCTCCTCTGTAATTAAAGGTCTTTCTCCTGAAGGTTTACAGAACTTGTTTTTGAATTGAATTATTCAATTTAATTGCTCTATGTCTTGGAATTTATAGACTTGGGTTTTTTTTCTTTTTACAGAAATGATCTACGAATTCATTCCATTGAAATTTCATTTTCTGTTTAGAAGTTCTGGGCAGTTCTCTTCTATTATTTCCTTCAGTATAGTGTTTAGTATTTTTTGTCCTGATGTGTTCTTCTGGGAGACCTATGGTGGATCTGGTTGTCTCATGTCATCTTTAAGTTATAATGTTTTGCTTGCATAATAAGCATGTTTTCTTATAATGTTCTTCTAACTTTTCTTTTACTTTTATGTATTTGCATTCCCAACGTATTGTTCTCTCTTTTATTTCTTTAATGAGACTGGTCATTGTAGATTCCAATTTTTCTATTCTGACCATTATTTTTGCTGTATGGACATAAATTCTGCACCCAAAATTCCCATTTCTATTTTAAATCACTGAAGAATAATGTATTGTGTTTCCATGTTCACCTCAAATTCCACAGGGTCCTCTGTCTCAACAAATTTTGGATCATTCCACCACACACCCCCTCCCCACCCCTGCTTTTTTTTCATATTTATTCATAGATGCCTGAACTCATTTACTAGATCTGGAGGCCAAATTTCCTTCTGCTGTTAGCATTTTTCCCATTGATTTATCTGTTTGTGTTCAAGGTCTTTAAGTTTTCTTCTTCTTGAAATATTTGGTACTTTCAGTCTTTTTCCCCCTCATTTTCCTTATCACTCACTTCCTGACTTCCTCCCTTCTTATTGTGGTTTCCTTGAAGGCTGAATCTCAAAGTGTCTCAGCCTCCCCACAATGGGCATTTCACAGTTCACTAGTCTGGGTCTCTGCTCCAACTGATTTTTGGGTGATCAGTACAGCCCCAGCTAGAGACTATGCCCTTTCCCTCTGGCTTAGTGGAGTGCTGCACAGTTCCCTACACACAATGGTGCCCCATCCTGGTGACCTATCCCACTCTTTCTGGCCTGGCACCAACAGTTCAGAGCCTGCTTTCCCCAGCATCAATGCTTCTGTGTTACAACCCTTGGAAAGCTTTTGTTCCTAAAGGGCTGTGGCCAAGCTTGATGTTGTGGCCCAAGCAAACTTCCACAGCCTAGAGCAGTGTCTCTATAGCCATGGAAGGGGGACGGGAAATGAGATACAAGGATGGGTTTTGATGTAAGCCTGTGTCTAACTAGTACAGCCTCAATGCTGATAGCATCGGAGGTAGAGAAGGGGTGCTGAATGGGCTCAGAGGCAATGAGCCTCAGTTGCTGGGTTAGGGGGGATTTTAACCTTCTTTTGGCTTCTGGGTGTCATAGACCATGGAAATAACTGAAATTGCTTCATCTTTGGCACGTAATTTCTGTTTGGGAGAGGTTTGAGAGGTCATGGAAATTGGAAAAAATGTTTAGTCTGCCATGTTGTTCCTCCAAGGTATCTTTCTGATGCTATTAGCTTGATCACCCATCCCAGCGGCCTTCTTGTAATGATTACTAGCGGATACCAATTAGTCAGCCAGACTTAATTAGACTTTAGAAATGGGTATTTACTAAGGTAATATGGTAAGAAGAATTGGTACAAAACATCTCCCCAAATGTCTAACACCGATATACACAAAGTTCAGGGGAAAGTGGGCCCAAACTTGTAATACATGTGACAAAGCTCTGGAAAGTCCTTTTGGGGACTCTTCAAGATAGTCGCCTTCGTTACATTGTAGATTTTCTGCTGGTCTTTTTATAGAGCTTTGAATATATTTACCTCATCACATTCAGCCTGCTCTCTGTTCCTGATGCAGATACTGCTATCCACCAATACTATCTCAGGGAGGAAACCAGGATCCTGACGGAAAGATAGGAAATCCAAAATCCTCTGGGTGCTTCAAAGCTCATAAAGTGCTCCTCCAGACAAGGGCAAATAGGGAGAGGAGACCAACTCTGAGGTCAGGGCTCTGTTCCTCTCATCACCCCACCCAATTATATTCTTTCTCAGAGGATTAGCTGGAATGATCTCTCCTCTGCACTCCCAGGCATTCAAAATCTCTCAGGCTTGGCAAGACTAGTTATTTTATATGCAATTTACAGTATATAACATATACTGTGGTACTGGAAAAATCAGTTACTGTTAGGAACCCCTGAGAAACCCCCTAGTTACTGACAAGCACCCCTAGAAAGAATGGACTCAGATCTCTTCAGCATTTAGCAGATATCCCTGGGGCCCTGTGACTCCTCCAAGGAATGTCAATAGATAGGACCATCCCACTGAAGGATAACCTGGCAGACAGTTTCTGTCTAGTAGATATCCCTGGGGCTCCGTGACTCTACCAAGGAATGTCAATAAGATTATCCCACTGAACGATAACCTGTCAGAATCTTTTGATCAGTCAGGGCATTTTGTTCCTGTTCTCCAGGACCACCCACCACCC
This sequence comes from Trichosurus vulpecula, assembly GCF_011100635.1. Taxonomy (NCBI): domain Eukaryota; kingdom Metazoa; phylum Chordata; class Mammalia; order Diprotodontia; family Phalangeridae; genus Trichosurus; species Trichosurus vulpecula. Next base: position 489,903,073 of record NC_050573.1, read on the forward strand.
TGTGACCTGGCCTGTAGGTTCCAGGAGATAACTAACCACTGTACCCCTTATGTCCTATATAAGCCACACCTTCACCCCAACACGGGGCCATTTGATCTGGGTAGCATACCCCTAATGGCCGCTGGCGAATAAATTCTCCATTTAAAACGTATACTCTGTGGCGTGTCTCACTCGCTTCTGGTACAACAATACTACATCACCAAGTTTCCTCGGCCAATCCAAACACACTTCCTGTGCAGCATCATTCCAGCTGATCAAAGACTTTGCCATACTTATCCTAAAGCCTCTAACTGATTAATTGAGACGCTTTCTCACCTGATAATCAAGGTATAGCATTTTACAACTTACTTCAAGTGCAGTAATTGTCTAAGCTGACCCCCACCCTTATAGAGGAAGTACTGATCACAGTCTGAAAATCAAAACTCAGCTGCTAAAATTAAGGTATCAATTTTCAAAATGCTCTCTGGAGGACCTGTGCCTATGGGTATGATTTTGAGGAGCAAAGGAAACGCCTTACAATTTGACAACTTTGTTGAGTCTCTGAAGTGTCTGGCATTTATGCAAGTCTAGGGAATTTAAATGTAGTTACAAGGACATGAGATGTGACTGGAACACATCGTCTGACACACTGAAACACTAGACACAAACATTTTGAAAAGTGAAATGCTACCCAAACACATCAGGAGATGAAGCAAACTTCATGCACTTCTGAGGGAGAGCTATTAACTATAGAGAAAATACTGAGGCTTTGCCTCCACCAAGATTTTCAAGGCTGAACAAGATATCTCAAATCTTGCAACTTCCTCCACTGATCCTGATAAGTAGAAGTAATATCACTTATTATGACTGCAATTTGTCACCAAGTATTATATAACCCATATCATTTCATCTTCCTGCCATAAATTATTCATACCATTTGGGGATTCATTCTGGTACTGCAGGTCAAATGCCCCATTTGCTGTGAAATTGCTGTGAACATTTTCCCCTTTCTCTTATTTATTAACTGTTTACACAGAACATTGCTTGCATGCATTTTTTCCCCAGGGTATTTTTGCCTGAAAAGAGATCATTGTTTGCTTGTTTTGGTTTTTTTTAAAGGCTAAGACAGAGAAATCATCAGTTGCCTTGCAAGGAATGACTTCCCTGAAACACTGCAATTCCTGTATTGAAATACAGAATTCCTTAAATTATGACTTCTAGATATAGGTTGGGATCACAAAAGCTACTATTGTGACTTTTTTCTGCTTTAAAATATGTCATGTATTTTTTTCCAAAGGAAAATATCAGAGCTAATGCCAAATGACTCAAAAAACAACTTGAATTATACAACTTTTCACACATATGTTGAAGATTGTATATAACCAAGGAATTCAGTTCAAGTCAGCAAATATTTTTCATTGTCTATTATGTGTTAAGTACTAGGTCAGGTACAGAATAAATAAAGGTAGTCATTTATAGAGATGAAGGGTAAAGAAGGGCATGCATGTTTGATTTGAAAAAGTGTGCATTGGGGGGGATGATGCAAAGTTGGTAACTACATACTTTTAAAAAATAATTGAGCATTAAAAAAATGCTTATTGATTGATGGGGAAGAGAAATAAGCTTTTATATAGTATCTACTCTGTGCCAGGCACCATGAGGGAGGTGCTGTTGGTATCCCCATTTTACAGTTGAGGAAACTGAGATAACCAGGAGTTAAGTAACTTACCAGAGTCACACAGCCAGTAAGTATCTAAGGATGGATTTGAACTTTAGTCTTCTTGACTCCAGGCCTAGCACTCTATCCACTGCTCCATCCAGCTACCATAGTCCCAATATCTGTTGGAACCATACCCAATGTTTATTTAGTTATTTAACACAAAGATTTTCTCAGTCATTTCAGAATGATTTTGGTTTTTCCTTTTTGAAAAAAAAATATACAATTCAATCTAACGAACCTTTATTGAGCACTTTCTGTTTGTCAGGCACTGTGCTAGGAGCTAAGATTACAAGGACAAAAATTAAATTAGTCTCTGTCCTCAAGGATTTTACATTTCTTGAGGAAGCAACATATATAAAATAAATAAATAAATATAAAATGATCACAAAGCAGTGGGGCTTTGGTGAAAGCATGTACATGAGTCATTATCTAGGATTTGATAGGAGTTTGAAAATATACTATCTCCCTCATTTTAGAAAATAGCTGATATCTATTTTGTGCCCGATTCATGGGTCAAATTTTTAATGTAATAACATTTTGGACAAAGGTTTGCCCACACATTTTTGATCTGCAATAAATTGCTGGTAGGAAATAACATTGCTTTGACCTTCACTGAAGGGCAACTTTTTTTTAACTTGAAAGAGATATAAAAACTTAGTGTCCTCATTCTTCCATTTCATTTGCTGTGTTGTCAAGACAAGACAAGATGGGAAACTTCCTACCCTTCTATTGGCATCCCAATATACCTCAACCACCCATCATACTTAATGGCACACTTCACGGGGACACTTCACTTTATAGGAGCAAGACAAGTGTAGAAGGAATTAAGGTGAACATACATATATCTATATCTATATCTATAGCTATATCTATACACACATACGTATATACACGTATACATATATATATATATATGTGCATTTATATGTATACATGTATGTGGATATCAGAAATCAAGAAGAGCAGGTCAATACAACCCCGAGATACACACACACACACACACACACACACACACACACACACCCATATGGAACTTACAAATAAAGTACATTTTGGAGATAGTGAAGCCATACCCTTATTAACCACTAAGCAAGAAGACTCAATGACTTGTTAGACCTTTAAAAAGGGAGTGACTCTATCATTTCTTTGTTTGACCCTCTTGTTGGCATCATATAACTCTGAGTCTCTGAGACTTGGCATGAGAGGATGGTGAAGGGCCGCCCCACTCCAGCCACTTTGTGGCTGCTAAAGATAATGGCCCATTTAGGCAAGCTGGACCCTGAGTTTTGGGTTGCCTCTTATGTGCCTGTTCTTTCTTGATCTCAGAGGAATGAGTATTAATCCTCAGCTTGGATCTGTCCAAGTTTGAACACTATCTTACGAGTTAAGAGTTTTTAGCAATCTTATATCCTTTAGTTGAAGCTGACTGGCAGCAAGGGGAAGTGTCCCCGGAAAATTTTTCAGCATTCTTGGAGCAGATGTTCACCAATAAGAGGAGGAATATAAGCTCTAGCCTGGCTTTCTAGAAGATGGTTACCATGAGGGAAATACTTCAGAGACAAAATGAAATATAAAATACCTACTCAGCAGTCCTACAAAATGCTTTATGTTTCTATGTGGTTTAAGTATTAACTTCCGGGGAGAATTGTAGTTAGAAGTTAAGTTACTAAATCTTGTTTTCAGTCATTGTCAATGTATGCTTGTATTTTGTGGTTATCATTTCTTTTCTGTGTAGAAAATACTTAATTTATATTGTGTATTAAGTACATGTCTACACGTCACTTAACGAGAGATCTACCTAGCCAAAATCTAAGCTTCGAGTAAATGATCCCTGGGATGTCAATGTAATGAGCTGAAGAGGCTAGAGGCTAGGCTTCCCCCAGACTTCACCCAGTTTTGGACTACATGCATGGGTGCAGAGCAGAGGTGTCCCTCAGTTGTGAAGAGGCCCCTTGGGCCCAACCAGAAGCACTTCTATTGCTAGATATATGCATATCAGATTCAATTACAATTCAAAGCCCAAGGGGTTGTTCAGTTGTTGTTGTTGTTGTTGTTGTAGTTGCACTGGAATTGGGTGCATTGTACTTATTATCCCCTTAATTAATCTTTTTAATTGATATTAAGCGTTGAATTGTAAAGTGGAAAGTGGACATTGGCTGGCATTTCCCAAATGCTTTTTATAGGTTGTGTTTTGGTTGTGATGGGTTTAACTTAAAACATCAAATTCTCTCAACTCAGTTTTAGAAGAATTTCAAGGGGAACTGAGCTTCATCACCTACATTCAGATCTGTAACATTTGATTTGGAAGCAAGATGGTCCAGTGGATAGAGCACTGGGCCTGGAGTCAGGAAGACCTGAGTTCAAATCTGGCCTCAGACACTTACTAGCTGTTTGACCCTGGGCAAGTCACATGGCAAACCACTCTAGTATCCCAGCCAAGGAAACCCCCTGGACAGTATGGTCCACTGGGTCATGAAAAGTCTGACATGACTGAATGACTCTACAACAACAAACAACAAAAGGCAGTGCAGTGGATAGAGTGCCAGTCAAGAAGGCTTGAGTTCAAACCCCCTCAGATACTTACTACTCATGAGCAAGAAGTCACTTCACTTACGTCTGCCTCAGTTTCCCCATCTGTAAAATGGGACTATTCATAGCACCTACCTTCCATGGTTGTTATAAAGATAAACAATATATCTGTGAAGTCTTTTGCAAACCTTAAAGCACTATGTAAATGCTAGTTATTATTATTTGCGGTGTTCAGTCTCTTGGAAAGCTGATGCAATTTCCCCACAAGAATTGCAATATTAATTGGCATAGCACGGAATTCATCTCTGTGGAAGTCAAAAGATTCCTGGAAATTCCCACAGGGGAAAAATTTTGTGAAACAGCAGATGATGTATATATTAGCGTACATGGTTTAAGGTTCTCTATTTCTTTTTCTTTTTTCCCTTGAGAGAAATTTGCTTTCCACCAATTGAGTAATGGGGACAGAGAGATGCCCTCTATACAGACAAGTACGTTGGACTTTAGGAGGCAGACTCCTAGATTATTGGCTATTGCCAATGAGCATGGCTGTAGGCAGGAGAACTGAGACAGACTACCGGCTGCAGTGGCAGCCACAGCCTGTACCTTTACCCATGTTTATCAGTGTAAAAACCAGGGCTCCAAAATAAACTAAATCAGGAGCAGAAGGAGGGACCCGAGTGAGGGGACGTTCTGGCATGCCAGAGGCCATCAGCCCAGTGGAATGGTGAGTTAAGGGGAGGGAGACCAGCTTCACTCCTCATGCCTCCTTTTCTTTCCATGCTTATAATCTAAGATCCAGAGATGGGGCCCTGGACACATATACCCACAGACCTCCCCCTCTCCTGGTATTCCCTGTCCAGAATCTGTGTGCGAGTGCCCAAGGGCAGGGAGTCAGGAAGAGATGAGGGGAATGGTTTAGTAGATCTTAGAAGGCACTATGGGAAGAGAGCTGAACACATTTTCTTTCTTCTCTGCTATGCCCTACAGACCATCTGGCTACAGAATGTAAATTGCCAAGGGTATGTAAATGAAGGGTAGTCATTAGAGAAAAGAAGGAAATTCCAGATGCATTATGGGGATAGAAACATGCTTCCTATTTTTTTTTAAATGATTCTGAGCATCATCTCCTATCATTCCCCTGGACCAAATTCTGAACCCAGAAATAATTGGTTTTTGCTTGCCCACTCGTTCAGAGTCATGCATCAAGGCAATATGGAAGTAAGTCTCTCACTCATAAGTGCCAGAGAGACTCTGATGAGACCCCTTGGATAGTAGTGGCTAGAACATAGCACCACCTGGTGGACAGTTCAGATGCTATGACCCCTTGTTCTTCAGAATACCATCTTTATGTAGGCTTAGGGAAGGCAGTACATGATCCAAGTTGTGCTGTTTATATTACTGCAGTAATTACTGAAGCACAGTGACACATGGGAATATGTACCAAGTGCACACATAGACCACAGATATCACACACAGAAATAATACTTCACACGCATTCACACAGAGTGGCACATTGGGGGCATATAGTTCTAATTTTGCTGCTGTTCACTATCATGAGGAAGACATGTGGATATCCCTTCATAATATAGGGGTCAAAGAGGCCCTTGGTTCATCACTAATTTTGTACTATTACAAGTTATTTAAAATTTTCTTTACTGGTAAATTTTTTTTTTTTTACTATGCAAGTGTCACTGAAACTTTGAGGGATATATGGATTATTTTAATGTTCAGGGGAAGTTAAATGATGTCTATAAGAATATAGGAATATATACTTGGTATACTACATAGAAAATTGGACCGGGAATGAGGAGCTCTGGGTTCAAATCCCAGCTCTACCAAATGTGTGATTTTAGACAAATCATTTCACTTTTCTTGGCTTCTTTTTCCTCATCTGTAGCTATAAATGAGGGAGTTGGTCTCTCAGATCTCTTGGGCCCATTTTAGCCATACTATGCTATTATTCTCTACTTTTTATAAATAGAAGCTAAAGATACTGGATCCTACAACACATTTGGCTTAAAACTCATTATATATTTTATTTAATTGCCATTATGTATGGTATAATATCTTTCCTTTCTTTGGATTGGCTTTCTCTTGAAGATCAGCTTATGTAGAAAAATCTTTGATTTAGTTCTAGGTGGTTTATCAGTCTATGACTATTTAAGGAATATCTGGTTTCTCTCCACATTGGTCGTGGATCTTCTGCTGTGGAGTTTCACAGGACAGGCCACTGTAAAGTAGAATATGCTTGGTTTCCTAATTGGAAGTAACCTTTTTCCGAAGATAGAGTGACTAAAGAAGAGAAATATCCGTTAAGCCTGGAGAAGTAGGTTGGAACCAGATTGTGGAGAGCCCTAAATGCTAGAAGTGCATATTTTATACAAAGCAATGGGGAGGCACAGGGGCTTTTTATCCATGAGGACATAGCCAAAACTGTGCCTTAAAGTTATTTTGACAGCTGTTTTGATAAAATTCATACTAAAGTTGATACAAGCTGAAGATTCTATTATAAGAAAATAATGGACCTGTCAATAATAAGAAAAAGAAGAATTTAAGAATCCTACTTCAACATTACTTTAAGTACAATTAATTGTGAGGGCAATGATGCTACGCTAGGTGTGCTACTAAGGAGTGGAAGGATATAAATGTACAAAGAGCTATAATTTCAGTGTGTAAAAATTGCCAACTCTACCCTTCTCTAACATTGTTAATATAAAACTTCAGGGTAATTTACAGAGCACTATTGTAACATTCAAGAGTATGACAGCCATTGAAAGAAATGGAATCACCCAATCCAAAATGTAGGCTAGGCTCAAGGAGTTTCCACTGGGGGCAGGGGGAGGAATCCATTGCAGTTCAAAAGACAGATTTTAACCTAAAGAATTTTTTTTAATCTCCTGGTTAGGTGTGGTTATGTGACTAAATCACAAAATAGTTACAATTTCTTGGGCTTTTGGGATAAGTATAAAAAAGTAAGTACAAAAATAAAACTAAGTACAAAAACAGCTGTACTCCTAGCTGCTGCTATTCAGTAGAAAATCAGACAGCAGGAGCAGGAGCAGCTCACCAAAGAACCAGTAAAGAACACAGCAAAAAAAAAAAAACTAGCAAAGAAAATAGGCTAAAGGATGACATGAGCAGAGCAGCAGATGACATCAGCCCACATTGCCTGGGAGCAGCAAGTGGCAACTTGAGAGACAGAGAGAGGTTCCCGCTAGGATGCAGCCCAATGAATAAGAGGTGTTCAAATTACATATGTTCCTTCTTCCACCGATGATAATAGAAATCTGTGTAAGAGTGCATCTGTGAAGTAAGGAGTGGTTTTTGTTGTTGTTTTATTTACTTTGCTGTTCTGTCTAATTAAATTCCTTTGATTTAATTTAGTGTGCTCTCTGGTTTATGCTGATGAGAAGAAAATATAAGATGGGAACTTTAAACCTAAGCAGTTTTAAAGGCTCACTTTTGAGGAGGTTTGGGCTACAGAAAAAGAGTTCAAGGACTGTTGAATGTCTGTTCTCAGAGAATCTATAAATGCTGAAATGTATATTTACTGGAGCAAGCAATGAAATATGAAACGATTTGATGTGAGGTGATGAGTAATGGTTTGAAACTTACTGACTGCTGAGATAGCTATGGCCACCCTCTGCTTGAGATTCCTATGTCAGACATTGAGAAAGCCAGAGAAAGAGGAACAATACTGCCTCTAAGGATTTAGGAGGCTCCTAGCTGTGCTAGACGCCTTTGTCCTATGTAAGGGCATCTGGAATTAGCTTCTGGGCTAGGTGGGGTGTTAGAAGTCAGGCTGAGTGCTGGAAAAAATGAGTACGTACTGAGAACTTCTAGTTACAGTGTGTACTGTCATGTCATGAAGTGACAGGAGTATAGTGGGAATGTGTGAGAGGGATTCAGCATCATGGGAGAGGAGCAATAATAACTAACATGTTTATAGCACTTTAAGGTTGATAAAGCACTTTTCAAATGATCTCATGTGATCCTCACAACAACCCTTTGAGGTAGGTGCCATTATTATCCCTATTTTTCATATGAGGAAACTGAGGAAGACAGGCATTAAGAGAATGCCCAGAGTGACACAGCTAGTAAATATCTGGGGGTGGATTTGAACTCAGGTCCTCCTGACTTGCGATCCAGCAGCCCATCCACTGTGCTAACTCATGGGTTTCTGTGGTATGAGAGATATGGTTAAACAGAAGTGATTCAGTGTGAATCTTAGAGTGAATAGTCAATGGTCAATAAACATTTATTAAGTGTCTACTATGTGTCATGCACTGTGGCAAGCACCGGGAATACAAGTAAGAAAAGAAAGACAATCGCTGCCCTCAAGGAGCTTACAGTCTAATAGAAGACAATACACAAAAGGAAGCCAAAAGGGGGGAGAGGGACACCACACGATAGCATACATTGGGGCATGATGGTCATGGAGTCAAAACCAAGCAAAGCAGCTGGTGGGAAATGACAACTTGGCTGGAAATTCCAAGCACTCTATAAAGGGAGGCTTTAGGAAGAGTTTTTTGCTCTACTCTCCAGTCCTCCAATTAGAGAGGAGAAGCAACTAAACATTCTAAGGTGGTGTTGAGTACTAAAGCTGAAGCAATCACCAAGAGGATGAGATTTCTGGTGAGAAGTTTATCCTGGGGGAAACAAAATCAAACAGACATCTGGTGGAAAATGGAAAGTAGAGACTAACTAAATGAAGGAGAGTATTCAAGGCATGGTACAGTAGGGAAAAAGTAATGCAGAGTGAATCCTCTGGTCAGTCCCAGTTTTTCATTAAGTCTTGGTTTGAGAAGTATTGTGTACAGGAATCTGGATCCATAGTACACTATACTGTCCCTGCCCCTGCCCATACCCCCACACATGAAGTTTATATAATAGGAGTGATGAGAGACTTTGTCAAATTTATCTTCATAGCATTTATCCAAATAAGGCATTTCTTGAGCTCCTCATAGACTATTTGAGGGAAGGGTTGTGCAGTAGATAGAGCATGAGACCTGGAGACAGGAAAATCCATCTTCCTGAGTTCAAATCTGGCCTCTGACACGTCCTAGCTGGGTGTCCCTAGGCAAGTCACCTAACCTTGCTCAGTTTTCTCATCTGTAAGATAAACTGCAAAAGGAAATGAAAATCACTCCTGTATCTTTGTGGGAAAAAAAAACAACAAGAAAAAACCGAGGTCACAAAGAGTTGGACATGACTGAAAAACAACTAAATGAAAACATCCAGAGAAGGGAGAATGCACCAGAAGGACCTTCAGCACCGAAACCACTCCACTTTAAATGGCAATTAATGTCAATGACACCAGGATGGTGTGGTGGATTGGTACAGAGCTCAAGTGAATACCTGTGGGAAATTCCAGTATGAAATCATCTGGTATAGGTCACCTTGCCTCCTTCCTCAATCCTGATGGTTCTCTAGGAATCAGTCCTCATTTCCCCTTCTGAACTCTAGGAGAAGTGGAAGAACGCAGGACTCTCCAATAGTGAGTGTGGCCATACCTATTTGGAACTGAACGAACCTAGGTAGCATCTCATGGGTAAGCTAGAGGGGCTGTCTTGAGCTAGGTAAAATCCATAGTGCTCCAGAAGTACCACTGGCTTCTGAAGCAGAGTATAAGAGGGTGTTTGGATATCTTCCCAAAACATAGGCTGCTGCAGCATCATTACTAACCATCAAGCAAAGTCCTTGCTGGAGTACCCAAATAACTTCAAGTATTTGAAAGGCATTCGATGCTCAGAAAAGCCTTGTTTGAGATTTTGAAGCAGGGACGGAGGGATGAACTCCAAGATATCCTGATGAATATAATGAACATCTCACTGGCCTGTAATATCAGAGAATGGCACAAGCAGATGACCCAAGGGACTCAGGGTGGGGAAGGACAAGTCATAACACCTTCCCACTACCCCTGCCCACAGAAGGGGGAGAATTGCTTCGTCATTGCTTCCTCAATCATTTGCTTCCTTGTGGCTATGTAATCCTGCCAGATGTTTCAAGAAGACGGCTGTGGTTTTGGAACCTTCTGTCCTTTTGTTATCCCCCCCCCATTGTTGAATTCCTATCTTTAGTCTTTTAGTGTCCTAAAAATGTGGGCCAACACAAACTCTAGCTGTCTAATGCAGTTTACTTATTATGCAGATGTAGAGATGGAGAGATAGGATTCCCATCTTTAAAATGAGATATGTAGCTCAAACCAAAAGGTGGTGGTTGTCATTGTTTGCTGTTGTTGTAGATATTGTTCAGTCACATCCAACTCTTTGTGACCCCATTAGGGGTTTTCTTGGCAATGATACTGGGGTAGTTTGCCATTTCCTACTCCATTTTGCAAATGAGGAAACTGAGGCAGACAGGGTTAAGTGACTTGCCCAGGGTCACAGAGCTAGTGCCTGAGATGAGTCTTCCTGACTCCAAGCATAAAACTCTATGGACTGGACCACCTAGCTGCCCCCCAAAGGGCTGGACCTAGAAGCTAAAGCCATTAGGACAAAGTTAGTATAATGAGTATCGGTCTTTTATAAGCCTGGCAAATGAATCCAAGACTCAAAAATGGGGAAGGGGGAAGAAGATTGAGAAAAAGAGACAGAGAGAGAGAGAGAGAGAGAGAGAGAGAGAGAGCTGATGAAAGTCACAGGAGTACAGTAGGTTTTAAAAGGAAGAAAAGAAGCCATTTGTCTCATCCTCTTGGGATGGGAGCTTGCACTGGGTTCTACCCACATGGAAGGATGGAAGAGTAGGTTCCCTGAACATGCTTACACAGGCTCTTGGCAGTTCAACCTACCTTGTTTGCCTGTCATGGGTTATACAAAAGAACAGATTATTAACTTTGTTGTTTAAATGAGCTGATAGCAATGGGATCCACGTGTAAGATTGATATGGCTGCCACATTTATCAGCTGATTTGGATGGCTAGGAAGATAGATAAAATCAAATAAATAAATAAATAGATAGATAGATAGATAGATCAAGATAGATAAATAAAAATAAGGTAAATGGCTAATTTGGTTGAAATAGTGGGGGAAAAAGCTGTCTGTGTGGAAGGTCTCAATAATGTTCATATTTTTTGCCCAAATAAACTCTATGAGAAGTAGTGTAGCCTATTGGACACAGAATAGGCTACAGAATCGGGAAGACTGGTTTGAGTTCTTATTTCTGACCCACTTTGGCCATGTGACCCTGGCAACTCAGGTCACACCTTTAGTTAAACCTTAGTATCCCAGGCAACTCTCTAGGACTATGAGATGCAGAACAATTTCTAAAACTTTATGAAGGCTCAGGGCAGCTAGGTGGTGGAGTGAGTAGAGCGCCGACCCTGGAGTCAAGAGGACCTGAGTTCAAATCCGGCTTCAGACACTTGACCTACTTGCTAGCTGTGTGACCTTGGGCAAGTCACTTAACCCCAATTGCCTTACCTTCCCGTCTCAAAGAAAAAATAGAGCAATAAAGCAGAACTTCATGAAGGCTCTTGAGCACAGTTGAATCTATTTGTGGAAGTATTAGCAACCCAAATGGTGATGCTGATACTTTCAAGGAGCACTATTTTTCCAGAATGCCAGGATTGTTCAGATGATTATGAATACCTAGAGTTCACATCAGTTCTATTGTTTCTCCTCTTACTTCCTCAACACAAAAACCTTTGAACTTAACAAGACTAAAGCAATGCCTGGCACTCATAGTCTCCAGGCTTAGGAACACGTGCAGATATGAGGTGCCATCAAAAAGTTAACCAGCTACTTCAACTTCTGGCACAGGGCCTGGGGAAGAAGAAGGGGTAGGTGAGGGGGGATGGGTGAATTGTGTCTGGAGTACACTGTAGCACCATGGCAGCCAAGGGGCCTCCAGTGGCCACCATCTCCAATTGAAGAATGGAATCACTGTAAACTAGTACCACAGCAAAGCAAAATCCAGCTAAAAGGCAAAGGGATTATAGAAGGTAAAATGAAGGATTCTTGCATGTTCTTTTCTATCAGTATAAGAATTCTCTGTTGGAGTAATAATTGAAAGGCAATGCAGGTGACATATATTAACAGTCTTGAAAACTCAAGGATAAAGATTTCCATGTGGAGAATGATTGACAGTGAAAATTCCATACACAATGCAAACATCCATTTTCTTCTATCAGAAACTACCTGAGGGACCATATATTATTTGTTGATATTTAAATAATCAGCAACATCCTAAATAAAGTTTACAAAGTGTTATGCAACTGCTGTAGATATTTTGAAATAAATTAAAATAGTTATGCTATGTCCACCACTCAGTGTAGTACCTGGCACAGCACATAGTAGGTGCTTAATAAATGTTTCTTGATTGCAGATATTTGCAGAATATGTGCATCTCTTCCATAGTATTTAAAACTACGAACTTCAACTTATCAGATGTCAGCGGAAAGATTTTTTAGGATAACACTTTAATCATTTTCACACTCTATCATCAAACTTACTTCTCTTGGTTCAAGAAAGAAGGGGACGAATACAGGGTGATCCAAAAGCGTTAGTGCAGTTTTGAGCTTTAAAGCTTTTGGGACACCCTATATGTGGTTTCCTTTAGCTGGAGGGAAATTTGCTACATTTTTCTTTTTCCATTTAAGATAGAAAGTAGGTGGAATACCAATATGTTACTATAACCAGGGAATAAAAGCAATTAATCTGTGGGCCAAGAAAGCAGAAACTAATGTCAATAGCCCTAGTAAGGCCTTCAGCTTCTCTCTAGTTCTATCTGCCTGCATATCACAGGTTAGCATAGGGAGAACTAGAGCCTCTGGGATGTTTGCTTGTTTTTTTTAACTGACTCTTTGTCAGTACAGGCCTGATTTTGTAGGAAGAATGGAGAGCAGGATAGCCAACTGAGACCTCTTCATGACCAAGCAATGCAGATTTGGAGATACAATCTTCCTAGGTGACTTTCTGCTTTCCTCTGTTATGCGTCATTAGGCAAGCTTTGTGTGGTGGGCTGTGTTGTAAAATGTCTGAGGCACACAAAAAAAAGGCTTGGGTCTATGATGACTCTGTGTCACAAAGTCAATAACAACTACGCCCTTTGAAACATCTTCTGAGCCATTCCCTATTCTCTTGACACATAACCTATGTCAGAGGTCAAGGAACCTCTGCTTGGTCCCTGAAGACAGAACCAGGAGCAATGAGTGAAGTTGCAAAGAGGGAAATCTAAACTTAAACACTGAATGAATTAATAGAAAGCCTTTATGAAGCACACTTATCTTGTGCAAAACACTATGCTAAGTGCTGAAGGCACAAATAGAAAAACTTAGTCTCTGTCTTAAGGAGAACGTATTTTAACAGGGACGTAGAAGAGAGTCCAGCTATAATTCATATGGAAAGGGCCAGTGGTGTTTAGTGCACAGCTCTAAGATACGTGATAATTCATCTTCTTTAGTTTTGTTTATATTAATATTTCTGATACGGAAACACTTGACAGAGCCAAGAATTTTAATGGCGAGAACATTTCTTTTTTGTTTTGCTGTTCATTTGTTTGTTTGGGTTTTTTTTTCTTTTTCCTGGAGGCTACAGCACCAGCAGAAAAAATTTCCGGGATAAATCTTCACAAGCTTTATTTCCTTGGGAGGGATGGTAAGGGGCACTCCTGTTCCTGGGAGTCTTGAATTTACCCGCCCTTTAGTGGCATTTGGTCAGTGGTTGGGGTTGACAGGAAAGATAGGGATGACAGTAATTGGTGTCACCCTGATGATAGCTTCAGGGGGGCCAGGCTGGTTGCAGAGTCAATAGTCTGGGGGACACCACTGTTCCAGTGGATCTTGGGCTTACCAGCCTGTCAAGGCAGTTAATTGTCCTATTGGTGGAAGTTAGTTGGTGGTTTGCGTAGGTAGTCAAGGGGATGCCCCCTGGATGTTTATTCCTTCTAGTCAGAGCTATCCAAAAGTGAAATGTCATATCTGAAGAGACTGTAGCTTCCCTTCACTGAGAAAGGTCTTCAAGAAAATACAAGAAGAGCTCTTGACACATATGTTGCTGATAGCATTTGTGTCCAGATACAGGCATTAGGACCTAGTAACAAATATTCTGAGGTCCTTTCCAAATCTGACATTCTGTAGTCCTAGATATGATGGGACCTTCACATAAAGTGAGGCACTTCTTCTCCTGTGCTTCTCTCTGCTGTCCCCCATAACTGCCCCTTGTAGCCCATGGAGAATTCGAGTGCAAATCATCAGAGCACTAGGAAAGCAGGAACTACAATGTCATAGAAAAAGCATTTCTATTAAATAGGGATTGGTTCACATTTCTAGGAGTCAGGAAAAGCCCTGAAGTGACTTTGCAAAACAGAAGCTTGTAGGTGAATCTTGCAATTTTACTGGCTGAATATGGAGAAAGATTCACTAGCCTAATTAGAGCAGTCCTTTCAGGCCTATTGCCTCTAGGAATATAAACTAAAGAGTCAGGTAGGTCTCTAGGCAGCTACAAATAAGGGAGCTCATCTAGCCAGATTCATGCCACTACCTGACTGAGCAGCTGTGCCAACTTCCTAGGGTCAAACACAGACCTATCATAAACTGAGAGGCTCTTTGTTCACTCGGTGTATCTATATAAAGTTTTCCACAAATTCGGCGTCCTATACTTCCTCCCTCCGCCCACCTCTCATCAGAGGAGCACCTTCAGCCAATTCTGCCTTCTTCCTGTTCAACTTTGGAGGGAGTCCCTACTCCCTTCACTCCTTTAAATGGAAGTCAGGAATCAGTGTCTTCCATTCACTCCACCCTGGAAACAAAAGCACACTATGTCCGTCCACAAAAATAGTTAAAAAGGGAGTAATTGATTTGGGGAAGATATTTCTCCCAGGGAGCATCAACATAGAGATTACTATTGGTCAGTTTAAGCAAATCAAAAATCCCAAATGTGAATTTTGCAGTGTTTGTATCTAGGGCCTACTTGTGAAGAGATCACACTTATAGACTTCTTAGATACCCAAGCGCTGATGACACTACTTCCTGTCTTGCTTATATTTTGCTGGCATAGTTTAAATTTTCTTAAGTACTTTCAGCACACAGAAATGAAGGCTCTTTATTTATAAGTCCTGTCATTTGAATGAAGGGAGGCCCACAAAGCTGCACAGAAAACCTTGTAAGCAAATGCAAAGTAATTGGCATATCATTTAGTTACAAGAGCTCTTAATTTGGGAATTTGTTTAGCAGATAAAAGATAAAAAAATGCTGTATGAAGTTAGCAGGACACTTAGCTATGGAGATAATCTATGGCAATTTTTGTAAATGCTATTTAGTTTGTACATATAATGTCACTTTTTAAATAGCTGTGCTAGAAGTTTCATGTTGATGTAGCATATGGAATTACCATGTGGTATTCTGTACACATCTTCATAGAGGCCAGTGATGTCCCCACATGGGGCACAGGATCCAGGGCTAGGGGTAGAGTAGCACACACAGGGAGCCCTATTGGAGCAGGTTTCTCTTTTCATTGGTTCTTTTGGCCTTGGCTACTAGGATCATAAAAGTATAACATTTTTATATAGATTGTCTAGAGGCAATTCAGTTTCTATTATAAACCACCCTCTCTGGTGTTTTATCTCACCTGCTTATAACTTCAGATGTTTTAGATAGCAGTCATAGCCTGCCTTGTAGAGTTGTTAAATTGGGGGTGGGGCAGGGGAGCTTATCGGTCAAGTGCCATGTTGTCACCTGAGCCAGAGGCCAGCTCCTTATGCTAAGCCAAGTGCTGGATGTCCTCTTGCATTAATTCTAGATAAGCTCTACCTCCCCTGCCTCCAGCACTCCCCCACAAATCACATAGCCAAGGTAGCATGCTACGACAGTTTTACATGAATCAGAACAGAGAAAAAAAAACAATACTCAATGAAAAGAGGAGCTGATCAGCACTGTGAAAGTATGGCAGCCAATGATTCTCAAGGGAGCAAGAAGGGCTTCCGGCTTAGAGATCAGAGAGGAGGTAGTAAATCAGTGTCTTCTTTTCTTAATCTCTTACTAGGAGCCCTGAGAAAGGTGGGACATCTCTGAGAGGACCATCTCACCCAAACCACATTCGGTGGATAGCACAGGTGCCATATTTCCTACAGCCACATCCCCACAGTTAGTGGTTTTCCCACTCTTTCTGGATGTGAGAACTAGGGAAGAAACAAACTGAGGGTACCAATACTGCCACATAGTTCCATTTTCCTTAAGATGGAGAAAGCACCCACCCCTCTGGAAGTCCATGCCTCCATCTTGTTTTCTACCTTCTTTTCCCCCAGAATCCTCAGTGAATCGATCCCAGTCACCTACACACAAAGCCCTCTGAGAGTTTTCCTCTAAAATATTTAATACTATGAATTGTGGGGTTGCTGTGCTCCACAAAGTAGAGCTAATTAGATATACATGGTACCAAATGACATTGAACTGGAACAACTTCATTAATGAAATTTGAAAGAGGCTACAGGCTATTAAGCATGACAATTTGTCTTCAATAGACACAGGATCTTACTGATGTGTGTATACCCTCTAACTGTATCAATTATATTCCATCTGTGCCTTTTAAACTTCTGTAATCCTTGTCCATATTCTCCCAAAGAGCCTCCAAGGAGTATCTATCCATTGCACCTTTATCTGAGTCTTTTTTCTAGTTTATGGGGACAAATAAAGAACTCAGATTGTCCATCCATTATCCCTCATTCTTGTGCTAGGACTAGACTACCCCCTTTTCCAGATCATATATTTCCTCAATGAGAATATCTATGCCACTTCGTGCTTATGAAAGTCAATATTGAAAATATGCATCAGCCTACTTTTACATACCATACGTGTCTCCATTGCTCACCAGATCTTCTATAACTTTGACTCTGGAAATGATGGTGTTTTATGTTTGGTAACTATATAGAATCACTTGAAGAACGTTGGATTTTTGTTATTGTAGGTATTATTGTTTTTGTTTGTTTCCTTGGGGTCAGGGAGCAGATTAGGATTCCTGAAAGCAAGTTTCTAAATGCACTCTAACCTTCTTTATGATTCAGTCTAGATCCAGCTCATTGTCCATCTGCACCATCTATGGCAGATAATATGTTGTGGTGTACTAACTCAATGGACTAGCTATCAAATATATGACAGAGTGTGTGCAATAGGCATTTATTATCTATTTGGTTTTCTTCATACAAGAAAAAAGAGCTTGAAGTTGTTCTCTTTTTAGTAATCATGGATTTCATTGAGGAAGGCTTATAATGTCCTGAAGCTTGATGTAATCAGCACAATGGCATCTACAAACAAGAGCATCTGGAGAACTTTGCCATTTATAGCTTCCATTTGGACCCTGTGCAAGCATGATTATTCACCAACAACAAATTTACAACTCATAACTTTAGCTGGATCCTTGATGTTTCTCAACAATCCTACTCTATCTTTATCTCTTCTCCATGATGACTTTTCCAAACATTTTCTTAACTCAACACCAATTTTACCCTCACCCCCCCACACACACACAAACTTACAGCTGAAAGCCTAGACTCCTGAGGCCATCTATATGACAATTTTGAACAGCATTTTTTCTCTTCTGTCTCACAAACAAATGCCCTGCCTCCCTAATTCTATTTTTGAAACCTTTTCAGCAGCATTAGCCTTTCTTTCCTTATTCCCTCTGGTCACAATAGAAGAGACAGTCTTATTTTCACTAAGACTAATTTCTTTATCTATTCCCTAGATCCCCTTCCCTGCCATTTCTTCCAGCATCTTTTTTTAAATAATTTCTGTCTCTATCTCTCTGTTTCTCTCTCTCTCTCTCTCTCTCTCTCTCTCTCTCTCTCTCTCTCTCTCTCTCTCTCATATTCTCTCACTTGCTCACTCAGCAGTTCTAAAGAAATATTTCTTTGACCCTTGTAACCCATCCAGACATACTGCTCCATATTTCTTCCCTTCATTATTAAACATCTTGAAAAAAGTTGAAGCTTCTACTTCTACTTTGCCCACTTTCTCCATTTCAACCCCTTGAACTTTGGTTTCTGTCCCCACTACTACACAGAAACTATTCTCTCAAAGGTCACAAGTGGCCTCCCAATTGCCAAATCCAGAGGTGTTTTTCAGCTCTTATCCTACTTGGTTTCTTTGCAGCTATTAGCACCCACTCCTACTCTCTCCTCTCTTGGCTTCAGAGGTACCACACAGATGATTCTACTTCTACTCTTATTGCTCCTTACTAGTTGTGCATTACTGATTCCTCATCCTCTTCTTGACCCGTTAATATAAGTGCTTCTCAAGGCTCTGTACTTGTCCTGATTCGTTTCCCTAATATTTTGATAGTGTCTTAGCCTGATATCCTTAGTCTCACCTGAATGAAATCCTTAATCTATTTTCCTTGAATAAAAGACTTTGGTCAAATTCAGGTAGGGATTCTGATTCCCCAAGATTAAGATTAAAGAGAAAAGTTTGTCTTGTTTTCAGGGACCAAACTTAGAGTGGAAACTCTTCTTTTTAATCAAATTAAGAGAGGTACCTCTTTGTTCAACTTTGACCACATTGAAAAGAGAATCCTTAGAGGAAATGGTTAAACTGGGAACAGTTGATTCTCAAACTGATCTTTTCCAAGAGTGCACCAACATTGACATTGTCATTGTTTTGTTTTAGAAAAGCAAAATCCCTAAACCCAAACTTTGCTCCTTGTTTTCTCTTGAAGTGGAATTTTATCTTTTGTTTCATGATTACCATAAATTTTAAGCATATATTGCTTGGGTCAGAGATAATTCCAATCAGCAGGGAAAACTGCAGAATCTTTTCCCCAAGTAAGAATGCTTATATATTAGTGAATTGACTCTGACAGATTTTAACTAAAACACAGAATACAGTATTTTTCTTGCATAGCTTCTACCACCATCTCTATGCTGATGATTCTCAAAAATGTATCTTTTATTCCTGACCTTTGTCAGGTGTAACTCCAATGACCTACAGGACATTTCCACCTAAATGTCTTAGTAGGACCTCAAAGTCAAATGTCCAAAATCAAGCTCATTATCTTTGCCCTTAAAATGACTCTTCCTTCACTATTTTCATTTGGTAATATCACCATTCAGTTTCCCATGTTCATAACTTGAGGTTGTCTTTCACTTTCCCCTCTCCTTCACCTCTTAGGAGTCATTAGGTCTTACCAAGCTGATCTCAGAAATGCCTCTGAAACCTATTTTGTCCTCCCCATTCCTACTGAGACTCCCTATTTAGCCTTAATATTACCCACCTAGACTGTTGCGACAGTCTCGCTGCAGAACTTCTACTTCTATTTTCACTCCCAACTTAATTCATGCCATTTCCAGAATGGTCCTTATACATCTGTTAATTCTGGTCATATCGGTCTTTTGCTCAAAAAATGCTCAGTTCCTTCCTAGTTCAAACTCTTCTGCCTGTCACTCGAGGCCCCCCCCCCAACCTCTCTGTTTTTATCATGTATTACTCCTCCATATACACTAGGCTCTAGCCAAATTAAACAATTCTCTGTCTCCCCAATATCCACCACACTTTTTTTGCCACCTTTCCTTCATTCCAGCTGTTCCCTATGCATTAATGCCCTCCCTCTCTTGACATGTTGAATTCTTATCTGTCTTTTAAAGCCAAACTCAAATACCATCACCTTCAAGAAGCCTTCCCTGATTATCCTCATTGGCAACAATTTCCCCCCTCAGACCTCATAGAGCACTTTGTTTTGTACTTAATATAATGCAATTTTATGTATTGATTACAGATTTAGAGCTGTAAGAAACCCTGGTGGATCACAGTGGATGAAATCTCATTTTACAGATAAGGAAATTGAGGCCTAAACAATTTAAGTGACTCGCTCAAAGTCACACAGATTGTAAGTGGCAGAGCTGAGATTTGAGGCCCGGCTCCTCTAACTCCAATTCTGGTGCTCTTTTCACTGTACCATCATTTTTTCCCTATCAAAGTTATCGGGTTTTGTGTTTTATTCCCATTTATAAGTTCCTTGTTTAGAAGGAAGTGACTCATGTAAACGTGTGTCTTCCCCAGTTCCTAGCACAATGCTCTGTGTAGAACAGGCAATTGGTAAGTGCTTGTTATGTCGTATTATCTACAACTACAAACAATAAAAACAATAAACTCCTTTTGATCCAGCAACAGACTCATTATTAAGAACAGGGTCGCTATTGATTAAATATACAAAAATCTATTGTTGCAGAGGGACTCTCCAAGTTCTATAACAAATATGAGAGCTATTGAAATGCTATTGTTAACAAAACATGTAAGATCTATCCTCTGAAATACTCACATCCTGCCATGAATCGGCTACAGAGCTTTGAAGAAAATTACAAACAGGAAATCTCAAAGGGCATCAGCAGGGTTATATAAGGCACCAGCTTAGCCCTGCTTTAGTGGGCTCTACCTGTTCTATATTGATCCTCTTACCACAAAAAGCTAGAATTCCTCTAGAGGAAATATGACTGTAGAGTCATGGAAATGAACCCAGGCTTCCAAGGTCACATAGCCTATGTGAAAATGAGAGGCAAAAAATAAGTGGGAACTTACAAGAGTATACAAAGGTCTTAGTGCAATTTCAAGTCCAATTTCAATAACTTAAAACTGCACTAAGACTTTTGATACACAGCATATATCACATTTTAAATGCATAGAGACTTCTGGTGACTCTATTACCAATAATACCATTTCCCCAGATACCAAACTAAAACCAAGTCCCTGAACAGCAAATATTAATGCTGTTAATATAGCAGGATTCAGTGCAAGGTGCATTGATCTTGGGAATTATGGACTTAGGATTGATAATTCCCAAGAGAGTTCACTATAATACATGTATTAAGAATTTTCCAGCTATCTAATCCATCCAAGATCTCAAGATCTCTTATAGCACAGTGCAATATCATTTTTTTAAAAGTAACACCAAATCTCAGAGTTAGAAAAAACCTCAAAGGCTAGCTAATCCAATCCATATCTCAACATGAATCCCCCATCTACAATATACTTGACAAGTATGTCTTCTGCCTTTGCTTGAATATTTCTAAGGAGGGCAAACCCAATATCTTCCAAGGCACTCCACTGTATGTTTCGATGTGTTTGATTATTAAGAATTTTTCCTTACATCAAGCCTACATGTGCCTTTCTATAACTTCCACCGACTGCTTCAAGTTCCAGAGAACCTGCCTATATGTTTCTTAAACTAGGATCTCTTCCCATCTGTAGACAGTGTTTAGCCCTTTGTTCTACATGCCACTGCCTTCCATTTATTTCATCCTATTCCCCTGGGAAGTATTTACTTTTAGAGTATTTATTAAAAACCAACATATATACATACAATAATTCTATTTTACAAGACATTTTAAAACCAACTTAGGGCATTTTGTGAAAATTTATTTTCTGAAAAAAAATAACAAAATGGAAATTGGCAATTTACCCTTTAGACTTTTTTTTTTGAAAAATAATTATATGCTAGGTGAGAATGGTGGGAGATGACATGTTCATATTCCCCATCTTCTGCTTTATTAATGAATAAATTAAAGGAAGATAAGCCACACAAAATTCTATCAAAACATCATAATATAATTCAATTTTATTTTTTCTATCAGTTATTTATGAAGCCTATTCTTGTGAGGAACAGCAATCCCAAATAGGACAGCAATGTATGGTTTAGAACAGACTCTATGTTTGGAACAGAGAATGTATGAGGGTGGCTAGGATTGGTTCCTGTAGACTTCTCAATAGAAGAGGCCTGAATGTGTAGGCACATATTCCATCTTTAGCAGGAACATATTGAGTGAGACATTGATACAGCCTGGCTTGGTTTAAAACCAATGCATGTCATCCAGAGAATCTATGAGACCAATTGATTGCCTGCTGAGGTACCAAGGGAAGTGTGAAAAGGATATGGTATAAGATCAACCTAGTTTGATGAGACCACATCCCTCAGAGCTTTTCTCCCTCTTCTTCCATGGCTCTGAGCCCTCCATACCATGAAGGAAGTCTTGTGCCAACTGCTCCTCTCTGGTGTCTAAGCAGGGATAGTTCTTGCAGTCAAAAGCATGGCATTTCCAATGGTCTGGTCTAGCCAGAGCATTTTGTTTCTTTCCCTCTTGAGCTTTCTGTCTATGCTCTCTTTGGTAGTGGATGAAATAACCTGGTGTGCTTGGTTATTTGAGGGGGTTGGAGTTTTTGAGAGGGTGAATCTGGACTACAATGTTGTAAACTCATTCACTGCCCATCAGGGTATTACCTGAATAATGATTTCCCCCCACCCCCACCTCCAATCTGGTAACCTCAGTGCAGTACCTTTTCAAAGCCCAGGGAGGGAAAAAAAGAAATAAAAGCATAGAGAGAGATTTTAACCAGAGCCATCTTTCCCCTAGATGAAAGGATCTATTTTTGTGATGTTAGACTCCTTTGGCAGTCTGATGAAGCCTATGGGCCCTCTCAGAATGGTTATAAATTAGTAAAATATAATACATAGGATCACAAAAGAAAACCATTATATTGAAATTATATATATATATGCACATATATGTATATATGTGAATATATATACATAAATATAAAAAACTAGCTTATAGACCCCAGGTTAAGAATCTCCGCCCTAGTCTTTTAAATGTCAAGTGATCATTTTATAAAAGTATTGTTATATTGTAAATGGCAATAACTTTATTATAGAAAGTTGAATACAGTGTACTTCACTAGAGTCCACAGTCCCTGAATTTTACCCCTATTATTCAAATGAGAAGACTAATACAATGCCGTGGAGGTACTTGCCCAAAATCTCATGGTATGTGACAAGACTCAGAGGATGACTTAGATCTCCTCCATGACCGGCTTGAACTCATCAGTTAGAATCTCACACATCTTGTTCATATCTCTACCTCTCCACAAATGTAACACAACAGTCTCTGCCATGTGTTTCAATATTTCTTTTTGAAGGAGAAAGTACTTTTGTTGGAAAAGGAGATGTTTCCTAGTCAGTAAGTATATAATTTCTCAGTGAGACTTGCTTAAGAAAGCAACTGTGAAGATTTGCATGTGATACATTTCGCACTTTCTCAACAACAGAAGCATAAATTCAGACATAAACCTAAGGTGATAAGTACTTGTCCCATCGCATTGTCAGATGCTCCTACCAGGCATGTTTCTGCATTCCCCTGGGGAATTGGGGGTGAGGGGAATGGATGCAGTCCCATATCCATTAAAGTTAATGAAAGAAAATGCCTTTTTTTGGGTCGAACACTTCCTTTTCAATCTAGTCTTGCAGAACGGAATTTGAGGCAATGAATGAATTCACCCAAAGCTCAAGCAGTTGTACGGGTATGGTGGGTTATTTGGGGTTTTTTTTAACGTGGGTTTAAAGAAAGTTGATTTTGAAAGTCAAAAAGAGGAAAAATAAAGTGAAATCCAGCAACAAATAACTCAGGCCTAAAGTTAGGCTTAAAATAAAATTGTCCTTAATAGCAGCATGTCTAGAAATGAGAAGAGATGTACAAATAACTTCAAGTGACAGGCATTGTAATTTATTTAATAAAATGAAACCACAGAAATATACTGTAGCTAAAAAAAAAGATCTGCCCTGCTGACAATCAAGAAAACAGAAATTAGAGAAATGGGAAGTCAAAGAGGGGCTTTTTCCATTGCTGTTCCCTACAGATAACTTTTATAGTGGTCGAGACAATTCAATATTTCATTAGTATTGGGAATTCCCCATGTATAAATTCCTTCCATAAATGCAGATTGCAACTTACAATTTAAAAGAGTTGTTTGGAGGGCACTGAGAGGTCAAGTGAGTGGCCTGTGATCATACACCCAGTATGTGTCAGAGGTGGAACTTGTTCCCAGGACTTCATGACTGCAACTCCCTATTTTAAGACTATTACCCATCTAAGTGAAGATAAAGTAAATAATGAATGACGTTTGTTCCTGATCTGGAAATCAGTGTTTTCTAAACTGGTTCAGAAAATATTCATGCATCCTGATAGCCATATTTTGTCATTAGTGTCATTTGTAGACACTTAGAAATAAAAGGTGCAATTCAAATGTATGTCCAATTCTTTCCTTGCTAAGAAAACTTTTCCTTGCTAAATGCAATGCATCCAGACCTGTCCAACTTATGAGACCCTTGTCCATGGCCTCCCCTAACTGCACCCCAGGAGGGATTCAACCAATATGCTGGAGGCCTTCCTTGATTTCTCCAAACATTGCAAGGATATCAATAGAGCACTCTGGCTGACCACCTGTCATCCTTTACCATCTCCCTCATCATGTGATTAGCCCAGTTTCCCTTCCTATCATACATTTTCCTGATACATCTATTACTCCTATCTTCTTTAAAGTCCTTTCTTAGTCATATGCTGTAGCCTATTTATGCCCACTTTGTTCCACTCCATAGCCCTCTGTGTGATATTTATTTTCAGTTCTTCAGAAACTGTCATGATCCATGCCTCATAACCACATGACAGCACTGGTACAATGTTGACATTAAAAAGATTGGCCTTTTTTTCTAAAAGAAACTAGGAGTCATTACAGTGGAAAGATTCCCTTAGGACTGAATCTATTTCATGTAAGCCTGAACTAAAACCCCTTGAGGGATGGAGTAAACCCTGGGTCTTGGGAGACATCTTGAGAGCCCAGCCTGGGGGGTAAGGTGAGTAATCCCAATCAACAAAAATCAAACAAAAACATGTTTGGAGCTTACCTGAGTTTGATTTCTTATTTAGTTAGACAGTTCATCCTGTCTTGTTTGGAGCTTCATTTGGAATGCTGCATGGTTTTATATGGTCCCCTGGAGAGAATTTGTCCAGACCATCATCTAGATTGTTGTATGCATTGACAGGAATCAATTTGAGGAGAGGGAAGAGAAGGGAGGGAATAAGCATTTTTGAAGCACCTAGTATGGGCCAGGTACTGTGCCAAATGCTTGTAAATATTATTTCATTTGATCCTCACAGCAACACTGAGAGGTATTTTTATTATGTTTTACCATTGTTTATTATTTTAACCATTATTTTTACTTTAAGGTATCTTTTAAATTAA
Source organism: Trichosurus vulpecula (assembly GCF_011100635.1). Lineage (NCBI taxonomy): Eukaryota > Metazoa > Chordata > Mammalia > Diprotodontia > Phalangeridae > Trichosurus > Trichosurus vulpecula. Next base: position 489,928,295 of record NC_050573.1, read on the forward strand.
GGCAGGGTAGCATAGAGAGCAGGCCTTAGAGTTAGAAATACATGAATTGAGGTCCCTCCTCTGACATATAATCACTGTGTGATCCTGACCAAGTCACTTAACTTCTTTGTGTACCAGGCTAAGACCGTAAATGGAAGAAGAGGTGCTGATCCACATTCATAGAAGGAGTTTTCTCTTGGGAGCTTCACCAACAGCACTGAAATCCTTGTTGGGTCAGTAGTTTTCAGTCATGTCCAGCTCTTCATGACCCTATTTGGAGTTTTCTTGGCAAAGGTACTGGAGTGGTTTGCCATGTCCTTCTAAAGCTCATTTTACAGATGAGGAAACTGAGGCAGACAGAAGTTAAGTGACTTGCCCAGGGTAACATAGCTAGTAACCATCTGAGGCTAGATTTGAACTCAGGTGTTCCTGAGTTCAGGTCCAGTACTTAATCCACTGTTCCACTTGGCTAGAGAAATATATGGGTTGACTTATGACAATCAGAGGAATTTTCACCCAGGATAGTTTGGTATCTAGGCTTCCAGTCAGCACCAATTCCCCCCTCTTGGAAGAGTCCCACATGCTCTGGGAGCTCAAATGAGACTAGATCGTCCATCTGAAAGGAGAAACTTTTTTTTTCTTTTGCTAGTGTTGTTTGTTTGGTTTCCATTTTATTCTTTCCTAATTGTATAGAGGTGGGAACAGGCCCTCACAAGCAACAGGCAAGCGATACTTTATAAGAACTTTTAAAAATGCTTGTATGTTGAATTTGCTTACTTTGTATTTGGGGGTTAGTGTAATCTCCAGGCTTATCAGCTATAGCCTTCACAGATGTATTTTACTTTTTGGACTAAGAACTGTACTAAGTGGATAGACGGCATCCAGGAGGTGATCAAGAACAGAGCCACATGAATTTTGTTGAGATTTTATGGCAAGGCACTGGGGAGAGGCATTAGAATGGACACTACATGAGAACCAGAGAACTGCTCAGAACTGCAGCCATTGACAGGTTTGACAAGGGCACCCTAGAAGTCTTGCTCAGGACAGCAAACAGTTAACCCAGAGGAAAGCATAACAGAGGAATCAGGAGAATCTCTTCTGATCTGCTGGTCTGGGGTACTTCCCACGGAGCTGAGCATGCACATAGACCACTTTCAGTGGGTCTCACATTCTGCTTTCTTGCTAAAAACCATTCATGACCAGCAGCAGGTCCTGATTGGTCCTAATGTATCCGATGACTGAGGGGCTATATTACAGATGACTGGCACCTGAGCTAGCAAGAGCTCAGGTCATTAGAACTATGAATTTCAAGGAAAAGATTATGTAGTGAGATCTAAGATCTGTTACAACCTCCTCATGCTTGTTCATCCTATGCAACTTACTCTTTCTGATTCAAAACGAAAAAGGGGTAGACCGTGCTCTTCTTATTCCCCTATCACTGCCCCAGAGTGCAGAACCCACCCTTGGAGAGGTAGTTGCCACAGTCACAAGGAGATCTGGGGACAGAGGATGGATATGTTGGGAAGGGAACAGAATTTTCCCAATGTTATCCAAGAGGTTGTTGCTTTGGGTGACCAGGTAACAGTTAACAGAGAAGCATAATTTCCCAGAGGGACAAGGACTTGGTGCAGAAGGGGAGGGGTGGGGTGGGACATTTGGTAGCCAGATAAGTGGAGATGGGGGGAGGGGAAGAGAAATCATTGGTAAATAAAGGTGGGTGAAATTTTACTGTATTGAAAATAAGCCCCACAATTGTCTATCAGAGGGACGATGGGTTGTGACCCATGTTTTCATACTCTAATTGGCTTATCACACACAACCTTGGGGTCAGTCCATCTGACAACTTCCTTCAGTGTGTCCTATCAATAATACCAATACCTAATACTACCTTTGTAAGGTTTGCAAAATGCTTTACGAATATTATCATCTCATTGATCCTCACAATAACCCTGTGAGTAGAGGCTCTTGCTATACCCATTTTACAGATAAGGAAACTGAGGATGACAGCAATTAAGAAAATTTCTTAGAGTCATACAACTAGAACTTGTTCGAGGCAAGATTCAATCTAAAGTTGTCCTGACTCCAAATCCAACACTATCCACTATGTCATCTACAGGGTGTTCCTAAAGTCTGGACACATACGCAAAAATGCATATTTTCAAGAAATGAAATGATTGAAATTTTCAGCATTTTATTTAATTGGAATGTTAACAAATAACATCTTCAATATGATTTCCATCATTCGTGATGCAAAAGTTGATGCGCTTTGCAAGATTCACCCGAACTCGATGCAATGACTCAATAACTCCACGTTGCCATCAATTTTAGCACATTCACTCTTGGAATATGAATATGAAATCATATGATGAAATCATTTGAAGTTGAAGGTGTTATTTGTTAATATTCCAATTAAATAAAATGTTGTCGAAAATTTCAATCATTCCATTTCTTGAAAATATGCATTTTTGCCTGTGTCCAGACTTTAGGAACACCCTGTAGTTGTCATTTATCTGCCTCAGCTCTCAATGATCATTGAAAAAGGGAAAGTTTGGGTTAGGCTAATCAAAGATCAGTATTCATCAAGTGTAGCAAGTGCTGACATGGAAGGAGACTGGTGGTGTACTGCAGAGAAGAGAGAGAAGCTGTGTGCTAACACACAGATTCAGAGAATCCTCGATTTTTCCGCATCCTTTGTCCTTGAAATGACTTCATACCAGGAACTGGGGCACATAGAGAGAACGACATAGACAGAGCCACACATACTATGGGCCATGCTAGTCACATAGAACAGATAAATGCTACACTCAGGCTGACATATTTGAGAATGGCTGACTCTACCACCATTGTCAAACCCTGTATGTGTTATGTGAGCTGAGACAGATTTCAAGGTGCCAAGATTATAAGCTGGTAAAATGGATGACCTCCACCTTCCCCCAAAGAATCCAGAAGACTGAGGCACCTCAATTCTGAAAAAAAGGCCCAGGACTCCTAATTCCTGCCCCTAATCCTTTCACTTCCTGGTTAAAGTAGGAAGCACAGCAGGAAGAAGTCTTCTGCTTGGAGAAATGGATGAGATGATCAGCTGGAGGCAAGGGAGGGTGTTCGTGAGGATAGGGCTGAGCCCACATTCTCCACTGAACACTAGGTAGTTCTACGTTGATGTCTAGTGCAACAAGAGACTGGTGAGTATGCCTAACATGCTGCGGAAGAGGTTGGAGAGCCTGCTTCCAGGAAGGTGTGATAACGTAAAATGAAACAGTCCTGCTCCCCAATTTAGAGCATGGTCAGACATGCTGTAGCTGGTTCCAGTGGTGCAGCCAATGAACAGTCTATCTCTTCACCATGTGGCTGGTAAACTGAAACCACTTGATCCAAAGTCCATGAGGAGACTGCATCAGCCAGACACAATGCATATGTTCATATTATTATATTATATATTATGTTATAGTATATATTGATATGATATGATATGACGCTACGTTACATTACCTTATGTTACCTTATGTCACATTACATTATATTACATTACATTGTATTGTATTACATTATGTTATGTTATGTTATATTATATTAATCATATTCTATATTCATATTACTAACCAGTCTCTTTTACCCTCCTACTTCTACCTCATGCTCAGCCTTACCAGCCATTACACTCTTCTGCTGTTAAAAAAAATGGCCATCCTGGGTAAACTGACCAGGATGAATTTTGAACACATTCTCCATTTCTCCAATCCTGCTCTGGGGCATTATTCAGTCATGAACTGGCTACAAAACCTGGCATGAACTCTAGTTCCCAGATCTCCAGTGGTTTGCCATTATGACCTTTCCAAACTCACAAGGTCATAGCTATCTCCAAACCTCCTTCACCTAGAATGTGAAAGAATAGCTACAACAGGGCAGAAGAAACACAAGACCTACAATCTCCTGAGCCACATGTCTTTAGTCCCTGAGGGCAGGTACAGGCCTAAAACCTCCTTCCCCACAAAGGGCTTTCAGCAGTTCTTCACTGTAACACACCCAAGCCGGAGGAAAGACTAGCCTTGCTTTCGCTCTTAGTGCTTTTTGAATGATATTTAGCCAGTCAACAAGCTGCCTCTTTAGCATGTTGTCACCGGACGAGAACCACTTCTAAATCATCTAAGATTCTCCAAATTTGGGAGCAACACCCTTTTATTTGCATCTTCATGGCTTTCTGGAAGCAGGCTCTGTAGCATCTCCCACATGAGAGCTGCATCTCTAGCCTTCTGCACAAGCTCACCAGCCCCGTATTACACTCTCCTACCTCTTTAAAATTTTTGCCATCTTTGGCACATTGGTAAATTGAGGTTTACTGCATAGCCAAAACAAGTTACAGAATGTCTAAGGCTACTCCAAAGCAGGGAGCAGAGTCTTTCCATTACGCATCATCAGGTTGTTCTAGAAGCAGATTGCACAGCCTTTTCCACGTGGGGACTGAATCAGCTGAGCATCCTGCACATGCTCACAAGCCCCTTATTATACTATTAAGCACATTATGCATGCTTGTTATGCACATCAAGCGATATATCCAAATAGAAATTGTCTTTTCCTAAAAACTGATGCCTCCTTTCGACCTTTCTCTGTCAGTGGCATCAACATTTAGCCCATTGTCTCAAAAGTATGTTATATTTGCAAAATATGGGGTTTTTTTATTCTTTCTGTTCCCTTACCTTCCACATCTAATCTTTTCCCAAGCCCTATGAGTTCTGTTTTCATAGTCCCTCCTAAGTCTGTCCTGTATTTTTCTTCATTTTCACTGTCATTACACTAATACAGACTATCATTACTGCCCACCTTGGTTTCCTCCCTACTGATCCTTACCCTTCCACCCTGACAGCTCATTACTGCCTTCCACAGATGTGGTGTTCTAGCCAAACTGAAGTATTTGCCATTCTTCTTTCAGTGCTTTTTCACCTCCATGCCTCACTCATACTATTCCCTAGGTAAAGAACACCCTCCTCCATCCTCCTTCCCATCCATCCCCACCTAATCCAATGAATTCTCTACCTCTGATATGACACAGGTCCTTGTAGGCCCAATTAACTGCTACCCTCTCCCTAATGACTCCATTGATTGCCCCACTAAAAAATGATCTTTCCTTTCTCCAACTCCACCTATTTTTCTCATACTGTTGTTATATTCTATTTTATATAGTTGTAATTGCACTGTACTACATGTTTATGTAAAAGTGTATTTCCCCCACTAAAACAGAAGCTCCATGTGGGCAAAAACCACATCTTAACTATCTTTGTACCTCCCCAGTGCCTAGCATTATGCTGTGTGAATATTAGGCAAAAAGTGTTTGGTTACCTAAATGACCCAATGCATGAATGATGAGGTGAACTTCTTATACAAGACCCTCAAACAAACAGTAATGGAAGAATCTCAATGTTTTTATTTATTCTCATTTTTAATCACCTCAACTGTTTATAACCCCAATTAGTTTCAAATGAACTGCCAAAATATGTAATACGTTATTTCAAATATGATAATATGATTTATTGTAATAAAGGTCACCTTGCAGATGGGTACATAAGAATTTCTATGCTAGGCACACTTTTAAAAACCAAAATAAATAAATAAGAAGACTGTTATTCTGTTTGTCCTTCATTTTTGAAGAGGACCATGGCATCAGGGAAATGATGACATGACTTGGAGGTGACTTTGATTTGAGTGAGGCAGGGCTGTGCAAGGTCACCAGCCTCACTTTCTCCTCCAGAGCCATGTGGATCCAGTGACCAGATACTCATCATGATGACTGGAGATGACCCAGGTTGACATAGAAGACCCTGGCCCTTTTGGGCGAAGGCCTTTTCATGACTCAGTTAGAGTGAGGTAATGTCCTTTCAGTGAATAGGCTTCTTTAAGAAGTGAGTCAAGGCATGGCTGCTTTAATTAGAAAAAAAAATCAAGTTGGGAGGGGAAGACCCTCAGGCTTGCCGGTCCAAAGAGAAATGGTTACCATTGACATTAACTCTAAGCCAGGAGGGTCCAAAATAGAGCCATTGAGTGGAGCTTAGGCAGGGACCTATTGTGGTCCAGTCAACTGCAAGTCATGTCATCATTTCCCTGATGCCATGGTCCTCTCTGAAAATGAAGTACAAACACGACCTCTGAGTAGACCAAGCTGCCTGAATGTGGACCCAGCTAGTTGGGTAACTCTGCTCATCCTCTCCCTCTCCTCCTCCTCTGCAAAGGAAGGTAACTTTTGATGGCGAGAAGCTGCCCACTTAACTTGTGGTTTACTGCCTAGATTCCTCTCTACCTTCCTTCCTTCTTTCTTTCCTTCCTTCCTTGCTTCCTTCCCAAAACCTTAAAATAAGAGGTGGTATTATAATGGAATATACTGACAGCCAATTAACTTTTGTACTTGGTTGAGTATTCAAATATTATGTACTCAAATAAGCACTTTGATGTCTCCAGAGGCTGTCAATCAATAGTACCTTCTTCCATTTTGAAATGCATTGGAAATTATTGTTTATTTAACCAGTGATGTTGAGTTTGTTGGACCTGCAACTTTCAAATCAAATTGTTATCATTTTCTAGATTTTTTCAAGCTACCAAGTCATTATTTATTCCTGGGTGTACATTCTGAGAAGATATTTCTATAAATGTGCTTTAATGTCAGTTAATTTATTCCTATTTCCAGAAACCAAAAAAAAATGTCAAAAGGACCGAGAGCCAGCATGTCCCTTGCTCACTCATTCTACAAACACTCTTATTTCTAGCATTTCAGACAATGAGTTGAGTCAGGGAAGTTATTAAGTTTGAGTGCACCCCCCTTTCACTCCCCTCCCTCCACACAAACACAGACATCATCTAGTCTTTTGGATAAAGGAATAGTGTCTCTAATTTCATTTCCCACTTTTATAGTGCCATTAGTGGTTTAATGTATCAGCAGCCATTAGGAGGATTCATTAGGGTTTAACACCAATCGACCAACTGTCACGTTTTTATGCAAACAAAAAAAGGTAACAAGTATAAATACTGTTGCAAGCAAAAAATAAAGAAAACAGCACTAGAGCAGCAGTGCTGGGAAAGTCAGTACCAGTACAAGATCAGCAGCATGGGTAACCCAGAGCAAGTTATGGACATAGTTTGGTTCCAGGCCAACCATACAGGGTTTCCCTGATCTATAGAAGTCAGATTTAGGACTCAAGCTCCAAACAGGGTTAGGCCAACATCTCAAAGTCTCTCAGAGCCAATCATGGACCCAATTCTGGATTCAGAGAAGAGCTAGACCACAATTACCCCAAGAATGGATTGGAGACTTAGTCTCAGTCCAGAACAGCGATAGTCCAGAGCCTGTTTTGATCTTTGAACCTGCTGAGCCACTAGCTGACAAGGGCTGGGACCAACTACTATTTACTGGAGTACCACTCGGGGGAAAATCTGCAGCTGTGTTGTATTTGACACAAAATGGAGTCTGATACCTCAAATTCCAGGAGAGATGTGAATAGGCCATGCTCTTATTCTAAGCACACAGTGCACTGAATGGCTGAAAATCACCCCTGTCTCTGGGTCAAATCATTCCTGTGATCCTTGAACAAAGGGCATAATGGCAAGACCACAGACAAGCTAGGCCAGGATCATACAATGTCACAGTAGACTAGCTAATTATTGAATGATTAAATTGAACAATGTAGAAAAGTGTACACATATTTCTCAGTTGTGCATGACACCTTTACAGAAAGTATACAGAGGGGGCAGAGCCAAGATGGCAACTAGAAAGCAGGAACTCGCTTAAGCTCTCCCCCAAATCCCTCCAAGCACCTGTAAAAAATGGCTCTGAACACATTCTAGAGCTGCAGAACCCATGAAATAGCAGAGGGAAGCAGGTCTCCAGCCCAGGACAGCCTGGATGGTTGCAGGGAAGGGTCTATTGCATGGTGCTGGGAGCAGAGCACAGGCCAGCGTGGGCCAAGCCAGGACCAACCAGACTTGGAGTTGGGCAGAGCAGGCCATAGGGCCATGAATCACTGAGCTGTGGCAGTTACCAGACTTCTTAGCCCACAAATGCCAAAGACATTGGAGCAGGTTAGTGGGAAAACTGTTGGATATGGGTGAGAGAAGTAGGTGATCCAGCCCTAGCCCTGGGGGCAGTGGAGGTGGTGGTGCAGCAGCAGCAGCAGGAAGCTCCTGCAGCCACTTCCAGAACTCCAGGGGCAGCTGCTTCCAGTCCCAGGCCCACCAAGTGGGAGGAATCAAGCAGTGGATCAGAGTGCGAGAGCAGGGATTGCTTTGCTCGTGCAGAGGCAGGGTTCTCTTGCTTTGCCCTGCTTGGATCTGGGTCACAGTCCTGGTTGGCGGCTCTTGGGGGAGGAGGAACACTGGTATGGCAGAGCTTGAGGTGACTGTGGAGTAGAAGTAACTCTGAAAACAGCAGCACAGCCCCTAAAGCTTGGGTCAAAGTACTCTCTACTCTACAAGCAGTCATACCCTGACAAAAAGTTCAAGGGTCAAGTAGTTGGCTGGGAACATGAACAGGCAGCGAAAACAAGACTCAGACTACAGAATTTTTTGGTAAAAAGGAAGATCAAAACATACAGCCAGAAAAAGTCAACAAAGTCAATGAACCTATATCAAAAGCCTCCAAGAAAAATATGAATTGGTCTCAGGCCATGGAAGAGCTCAAAAAGGATTTGGAAAAGTAAGTTAGAGAAGTAGAGGAAAAATTGGGAAGAGAAATGAGAGTGATGAGAGAAAACCATGAAAAACAAGTCAATAACTTGCTAAAGGAGAGTCAAAAAAATACTGAAGAAAATAACACCTTAAAAAAATAGAGTAACCCAAGTGTCAAAAAAGCTTCAAAAAGCCAATGAGGAGAAGAATGCCTTGAAAGGCAGAATCAGTCAAATGGAGGAGGTCCAAAAGACCACTGAAGAAAATGCCACCTTAAAAATTAGATTGGAGCAAGTGGAAGCTAGTGACTTTATGAGAAATCAAGAAATTATAAAACAGAACCAAAGGAATGAAAAAGTGGAAGACAATGTGAAATATCTCATTGGAAAAACCACTGACCTGGAGAATAGATCCAGGAGAGACAATTTAAAAATTATTGGACTACCTGAAAGCCATGATCAAAAAAAAAGCCTAGATATCATCTTTCAAGAAATTATCAAGGAAAACTGCCCTGATATTCTAGAGCCAGAGGGTAAAATAGAAATTGAAAGAATCCACCGATCACCTTCTCAAATAGATCCCAAAAAGAAAACTCTTAGGAATATTGCTGCCAAATTCCAGAGTTCCCAGGTCAAGGAGAAAATATTGCAAGCAGCAGGAAAGAAACAATTGGAGTATTGTGGAAACACAATTAGGATAACACAAGATCTAGCAGCTTCCACATTAAAGGGATCAAAGGGCTTGGAATATGATATTCCAGAGGTCAAAGGAGCTAGAATTAAAACCAAGAATCATGTACCCAGCAAAACTGAGTATAATGCTCCAAGGCAATATATGGATTTTTAATGAAATAGAGGGCTCTCAAGCTTTCTCAATGAAAAGACCAGAGCTGAATAGAAAATTTGACTTTCAAAGACAAGAATCAAGAGAAGCATGAAAAGGTAAACAAGAAAGAGAAATCATAAAGGACTTACTAAAGGTGAACTGTTTTGTTTACATTCCTACATGGAAAGATGATGTTTGTAGTTCATGAGACCTTTGTCAGTATTAGGGTAGTTGAAGGAAATATACATATATATAGACAGAGGGCACAGGGTGAGTTGAGTATGAAGGGATGATATCTAAAAAATAAAATCAAATTAAGGGGTGAGAGAGGAATATATTGAGAAAGGGAGAAAAGGAGAGATAGAATGGGGTAAATTATTTCATACAAAAGTGGCAAGAAAAGCAGTTCTGTTGGAGGGGAAGAGGGGGCAGGGGAGGGTGAATGAGTGAATCTTGCTCTCATAGGATTTGATTTGAGGAGGGAATAACATACACACTCAATAAGGTATCTTACCCCATAGGAAAGTAGAGGGAAGGGGATAAGAAAAAGGGGATGATAGAAGGGAGGGCAGATTGGGGGAGGAGGTAATCAAAAGCAAACACTTTTGAAAAGGGACAGGGTCAAGGGAGAAAATTGAATAAAGGGGGACAGGATAGGATGGAGGGAAATATAGTTAGTCTTTCACAAAATGATTATTGTGGAAGTGTTTTGCATAAGGACATATGTGTGGCCATGTTGAATTGCTTACCTTCTCAAGGAGGGTGGGTGGGGAGGGAAGAGGGAAGAGAATTTGGAACTCAAAGTTCTAAAAGAGGATGCTCAAAAAAAGAGTTGTTTTTGCATGCAACTGGGAAATAAGATGTACAGGCAATGGGATATAGAAATCTATCTTGCCCTACAAGAAGTAAGGGGGAAGGGGATGGAGGAAAGTGGGGTGACGAAGGGAGGGCTGATTGGGGAATGCGGCAATCAGAATATACGCCATCTTGGAGTGGGGGGGAGGGTAGAAATGTGGAGAAAATTTGTAACTCAAAATCTTGTGGAAATCAACGTTGAAAACTAAAAATATTAAATAATTATATATATACAAACATATATATATATATACATACATACATATATATATATACACAAACATATATATATACATACATACATATATATATATATACATACATACATATATGTGTATATAAAGTATAGAGAGCCTGGCCCTAAAACAAAGTCCTAATCTAGGAAGTATGCCTGGAAGAATGAGTAAACAAAGAAAACAAAAAGTAAAAAGTTATTATGATGCCATAAAATCTATTAGCTGTTAGATCTATTAGAATTACTAAAGAAATACAGGAAGAATTTTAAAGAAATACTAAAAAGAAAATTATAAGTAAAATGAGATTGATAGAATAAAAAAATGGAAAAGAAATGAGAACTTTGGAGAAAAGAGCTTTGGAAATAGAATTAACAGTTAACCACAAAAGGTATAAAACCTTACCCAAGTAACAGACTGCCAAAAAATTAGAATGGACCAAACAGAAGTTTATCCATGAAACAACAAGAAACATTCAAACAGTCAAAAGAATGAGGAAAAAAAGTAAATATAAGGGATCTCATGTTTTTAATTGACCTGGAAAACAAAAAAGAGATAATTTATGAATCATTGGGCTACCTGAAAGCTATTACTTTCAATGCAATTTTGTTGCATTGAAGAAAGGGAGAGGAAGGGGTGGTGGGGGGCAGTGTCTGGATATCTGTATATAATATTTTTTAAAAATCACAAATGAAAGCTACCCAGGTGTATTAGAAGAGGACAAATTGAAAATAAAAAGAATCCATCAATCACCTCCTAAAAGAAATCCAAAAGTAAAAAAAAACAAATTCCCAAGAATGTCATAGTCAAAATCTAGAGCTTCCAGGTAAAAGGAAAAATTTTGCAAGCAGCTATATATAAAAACTTTAAGCACTAAGTAATCACAGGATCACAAAAGATTTAAAAATTACCAGCATGAAGGAGTGGAGAACAGGGAATACTATATTCTAGAAGGTAAAAGACATAGATTTGTAACTAATAATAACTTGTCCAATAAAAGTATATATAATTCTATGGAGAAAAAAAATACAAATGTTTATGAAATAGCAGACTCCCAAGCATTCTTAATGAAAAAATCAGAGCCAAATAGAAAATTTGAAATACAAACATAAGAGTCGAAAGCAATATTAAAAGGTAAATACAAGTGATCAATCAGAAAGTGCTTTATAAAGATGAAGCACCTGTATTCTATTGGGGAGGGGATGAGAATGACACAAGTGTCCCCTCAGAGTCTTGGTAGCATCCACAGTTATAGAAAAAGAAAAAAAAGACAAAAGGCATGGGAGTGATTTTGTTATAATTTTCCAAGGGAGAAAAAAAAAGAAAGGAAAGGGAGAAGCTAAAGAAATAAATACAATTACATATAAAAAAAGAATGGAGAGGAATATGCCAAGGGTGAGGGACTTATTTTTTCATGTAATTCATGGGTAAAGTAGAAATCTATATAAATGGGAAAGAGATAGGGGAGCAAACAGCACGGACACCTAATTTTCATCTTAAGTGGTCAAAACAAGGATGAACACACGCACACAAGTATACTCAGGAAATACATTCAATTCACAGAGTAACAGGAGGGGAAACAGGAAGAGGCAAAAAGGGAAAATAAGAGGGAGGGAAGATTTAGGAAGGGGTTAATCATAAGCAACAAACAAACAAACCTAAACTCAGAAAAGATATTATAAAGAGAGATTTAAAGGTAAGAAAGGGCAGGAACCTGTGACTGGGGTGTGGATGAATGGAAGAGATGAGTGACAAAGGAGTGGACGCCAATTCAACAAGACTAGAACATTAATGCAGAGCATAATCCTGTTCCACAAACTTCTTCTTTATAAAAAGGGGGGAAATATATAAGAAAACAAGGTGATAAATACACAATTAACAATCATAATCATTAATAGGAATGGGATAGACTCAACCAAAAGAAAATACAAGAGAATAGCTGAATGAATTAGAAAGCAGAATTCAACAATATGTTGTTTACAAGAAACATGGTGGTTGATTGTTGTCCTTCCTTCTTGAAGAGGACCAAAATGACATCACTATGCTTGAGTCAAGATTCAATGTGTCTGACCTTGATTGATCAGGCTAGTACAAGCTCAGAATGCTCTATCACAGGTTGGGCACAAATAGTCTGTGTGAACACTTGCGGTGGATACTCCAAACTTGCACATCCTGCGTTTCCTTTGAGTTGTTTCAATTCTGCTTTGCTCATAGAGCACAACACCTTCTCTGATGTGGGAACCCCATGCTGAGCAGTCCTGTGCCAATGTCTCCCATGTCACAAATCAATTCCAAAGTTCTTGAGAAAGACTTTGAGAGTGTCCTTGTATCGCTTCTTCTGACCATGATGTGAACCCTTGCCCTGTGTGAGTTCTCTATAAAATAGTCTTTTTGGCAAGCCTACATTTTGCATTGGAACCATGTGGCCAGCCCGTCAGTTTGAATACTTGTCAGTTTAGTTCAAGTAAGGACCTCAGTGTCTGGTACTTTATCCTGCCAGGTGATCTTCAGAATCTTCCTAGGACAATTCAAATGAAAATGACTAAGTTTCCTGGCATGGTGCTAGTAGACTGTCCAGGTTTCACAGACATACAGCAACGAGGTCAGCACCACAGCTCTGTAGACCTTCAGTTTTGTAATCAGTCTAATACCTCTTCTTTCCCATACTTTCCTTTGGAGCCTCCCAAACACTGAGCTAGCTCTGGCAATGTGTGCATCAACCTCATTATCAATGTGTATATCCCTGGAAAGTACACTAACAAGGTAAGTGAACTTATCCACAGCATTCAAAACTTCTCCATTTGCTGTAACTGGTGGTTCCACATATGGATGGTGTGGTGGTGGCTGATGGAGCACCTGTGTCTTCTTGGTGTTAATTGTTAAGCCAAAATTAGCACAAGCAGCAGAGAATTGATCCATACTTCATTGCATCTCAGCTTCAGAGGCTGCATTGAAAGCACAATCATCTGCAAACAAAAAAATCATGCACCAACACTCCCTCCATTTTGATCTTGGCTTGTAGCCTTTTCAAGTTGAAGAATTTACCATCAGTGTGGTAGCTGACAGGGAGTCCTAGGGGGAATGGAGTTGGAAACAGCAACAGCAATGGTCACTTACTACTGAAGACTTATTCATCTCATGACCTTCTCATCACCAACACTGTCTTCCGCTTACCTAAATGCAATAAAACTTCATGGACGCCCCCTTGCAGCAAACGTTGGCATTTAATAGACTATGTGATTGTAAGGAGAAGAGACAGACAGGATGTGAGAGTGATAAAGGCAATGTGTGGTGCAGAGTACTGGACTGATCATAGACTTATCCTTCCAAGCTAAATATTCGCATTCAGCAAAAGTGGTGCCCCCAAGGCAAAATGACTACCAGAAGAATTAATGTCAGTACATTAGAGCTCCTCTCTGAGTGGGAACAGTTTGTTGCTAACTTGGAGGAAAAGCTGAGCCGACAGAGTTGGCAACAGTGTAACAGAAAAGCAGTGGGCAGCTTTCAGAGATTTGGCATACGGCACTGCATTTGCTCATCTGGGTCAGAACACTCACAAACACCAAGACTGGTTTGATGAAAATGATGGAGAAATTCAGAAGCTGCTAAGTGAAAAATGGGAACTCCACAGGATTTATCAGCAGGATAACTCATCTATCTCTAAGAAGACAGTATTTGATTCCATAAAAAGTAAAGTACAAGCAAAGCTTAGAGAGATGCAAGGTTCTTGGCTCAGTAAGAAGGCAGATGAAATTCAGTTTTATACAAGAAACAATTCTACCATAAAGAATTATACCAAATTAAAATAAGAGGCTGAAACAAAATCTATTATAATTCAGCTGAGTTAAGAAAAAAAGAGGTCACAATTATGATCTCAGACAAAGCAGCAACAAAAATGGACTGGATTAAAAGTGATAAACAAGCTAACTACACTATGCTGAAAGGTATCAGAGACAATGGATTAATTTCAATGTTTCATATATTGATATACATACATACATATATATTTATGTATGTGTTGTTTATATATGTATATGTATATATGTATGTATATACACACACATCAAATGCCTTAATATCTAAATACTTAAGAGCTAAATAAATCATAGGTAGAAAAGGCAGTAATGCTACAGTGGGGGTGAGGTGGTACTCAATGTGCCACTTTCAGAACTAGACAAATCTAACCAAAAAATAAAGAAGAAAGAGGTTAAGGACCTGAATAGAATTTTATAAATAGAAAAGGGATTCTAAAGAATTATACAACACAACTATGATATTGATGTCTACACCAAGAAGAGTTAAAATAGAAAAAAAAACCTATAGATGAATATTCCTAATGAATAATGATGTAAAAACTTTAAAAATATTAGCAAAGAGGATACAGCAACACATATCACATACCACAAAGATAATACACTGTGATCAAGTTGGCTTTATATCAGTAAGACAGGGCTAGTCAAGACTAGAAAGATTATAAACATAATTGACCATTGAGGGAATTGAGGGCATTAGAACAGCAAGTGGTCAATTGTGGGAACTTAGTGAACCACACTGAGTCCATCTTGTGACTCAATTCTGGAACTAGCTTAGATTCTATTTAGTTAGGGGTCTAATCCAACTTCTGTCCTATGAGAAAACTTTATTCAGTTGTAGGAATTGGGACAAAGCCTTACTGCATTGTTTGAACCTAGCACTGCATGGCTGGGAAACTGGACCACCTCTACCTGCTGCTTAGAGACCTTAACCGAGGACCTAAGTTATGCTTATCAGAAACCCAGTCAAATCCAGAGATTTATGCAAGTCATACATCTTTTCTGAAAACTGGCCTCCTAGTGATCAGTCAGTTATTATTTCCATGTTCATTTGATTGTTTACAGATACTTGGGCAGTGGGACACCCCCTTTCCTGCATTCAAGGAATTGTATCTGTTCACTCTCTGCCTCCTAACTGGGAAAGCCCCTGATCCTTCCTCCAACTAGAAATCAGACTACCTAATGGTTTTTTTTGTTTCTTTTTAATTAGTTGGCTTTATTTGAATAATTGTTTTTAATGTATAAAAGTCTATCCCCAACTCTGTGTTTTGGGGTCCAGACCTAAACTGAGGAGGTCTGGTTAGGCAATTGGCATGCATTGCTTAATAAATCAATATGTTCAGAAGATCAAATTTTTGTTTTCCTTAGTCATTTCATCTTTCACCTACCACAGTTTTTGGTGAGCCATGGTAGGTCATGTCAGAACTCGAACCCTGGCCAATAGTTCTCCAGAAAAAAACTGCCTAGAGATCTCTAGTTAATTTTTCACCAAAGCACTTTTTTCATAAAAGACTGCCTCTGGAGGTTGGAATCCTGCTCTCAAACCCATTTTCTTCTGAGCTCAGGTAAGGTTTAGGTTATTGTTTTGATTTTTTATTTTAAGGGTACTACGGGGATTGGAGATTTTTAGATTTTGGTAATTTTGGGTCCCACCCCAGGGACTTCATAAAGGTTTGGATCCAGTTTTAGGTTGTCCCTAGGGAGAATGTGGTTTAGGTTTGCCCCAAGGAGTGAGGTGGTTTAGAGCTTTTGGGTTTTCCCCCCAGGAATTTTTAGGTTTGCCCTAGGGATTGGGGAAGTTTAGGATTGTTCTCAAGTACTGAGGAAGTCTAGGGTTAGTTTAGGTTTGCCTCAGAGATTGGGGAAAATTGGAATTGCCCCAGGGTTTGGGGAAGTTTAGGGTTAGATTTGGTTCACCCCAGGGAGTGGCATGATGTAGAGTTAAGTTTTAGGTTTTCAGAAGTCATGACAGAAGGTAGATTCTAGCAGTGATAATATACATGTAGGTTCTACCTTAGATAGACTTTGATAGCATGGGACCAGGGGATGCTCCCAATAGTTACAGGAATGATTAAATAGTGGGCAACTGAATTATGTAATATCTGGCATAAAACTGTAATAGATTTAGCTGATTTCAGCTGATTCAGCTGTTTTAGCTAATTCAGCTTTCATCATCATTGTAAATTAAACAAATTAATTCTAATCATTGAAAAGTCTTAATCTGATCAGATAAACTTTTAGTTTTTCTGGGCAACTTTAAGTGATGGTTTCTGCCCACATCCCTCTAAAAGGAGTTTCTTCTTTATATTCTATGTGTCTATCTTATAATTTTGACTATTTTTGAGTCTTTGTAAAGTGTAGGATTTTTAAAGGGAAAATGCAGCCAGAAAAACTGCTAAAAGGCTGCAGCAAAAAAAATGCTGGGGAAGATTAATGAAATTTCATACTTCAATCAGTTTTCCCAGCAGGCAGGACTAACTCTCACTTTAGGCTTTCAGCAGGACATTGGGTTTTAAGAAAAGGGAAGAAAAAATAATCTCCAATCTTCTTAAATATCTTAGTAAGTTTTGGGATACCATTCTTTAGAATCAGTTTTTAAGGAAAAATAAAAATTTAAATTCTATAACAGTTTCAGGGGTAAATAGAACTGAGATCATTTTCCTTCTAGAGGATTGATAGGGCTATTGTTTTAGTGTAACAAAGGAAGGCAGCAAGTTTGAAAGCAATCCCAGAATGAAGGGGGGGAAAGTATATGGAATGCATTTTACAATTTATCTGAAACTGAAATACCTGCCTCTCGTTAACCCTTCTTGACCATGGAAAGAGAAAATATTGTTTAGATTGGGGACCTCTGTGACTCTCCCAGTTCAGAGAACCTCCCCCTCTGACCCTGTTAACCCCTCTCATCTCAGATCAGGTTCTCAAATAAAGGTGTTGTAAAAAATGCTGGAAAAATGCAGGGAAATCCGAGTTACATTCTGGTCTCAAAAATGTATTAGCTACATGATCTTAAGAAAGTTATCTTAATCTCTATTAGCCTCAGTTTTCTGATTGGTAAAGAGGAAAATAATAATAGTACCCACCTCCCAGGGTTGTTGTATGGATCAAAATGATAAAATAATTGTGAAATGGAATATGGTAAACACTATATAAATGGTTGTTATTTTATTTATTATATTTATTTTGTTTTTGTATTGTATATATTTGTATGTATTTGTTTTGTATTTTTTTGTTATTTATTTATCTTTTATTCATTCATTCATTTGTTTATTTATTGATTTATTGATTTATGGTTGCTATTATTATCTTTAATTGAATATGATTGTTCTGCACTTGATAACTCTAAAGTGGGTTTTAGATGTGATTAATATAAAATATCAAAGGTAATAATACTAATAATTTTATATAGGATAATTTGGAAATGCACTCAGCTGCATTGAAGCATCTGACTGGTAACAAGTTTTGTTTCATCTTTTATCTTTTATATCTTTCATCTTTCATCTTTTAAATACATGATATTGAAGTGTTATTGCATTTCTAAATTTTCTTATATTGTGAAATTTGAGTGTCTACTAGAAATTTAAGTCAACTACAATTTTAATTTGGGTAAATAATAATTTCAAGACTGTTGTACGATATAAAATAAAACCACAAATCTTCAATATTTCTGTTCGTTACCAATGAAATTCAATAGGAAGAGACAGAAAAATTCCACTTAAAATAATTACAGAATTGTAAAATACATAGAATCTACCTACCAAGGTACTACAAAACACTGTTTGTGGAAATAATTGAATAATTGGAGAAATATTAATTTCTCATGGCTGTCAATACAATATAGCAAAAATGACAATACTACCTAAATTAATTTACATATTGCATGCCATACCGATCAAACTACCAGAGGATTACTTTATAAACCCTTTCTTTAAAAATAAAAACTAATAATGAAATTCATCTAGAGGAATAAAAGATCAAGATTTTAAAAGGAAATGAAAAAAGTAGAAATGAAGGGGCCCGGCAGTACCAGATCACAAACTATACTACAAAACAGTAATCATCAAAATAATTTGGTAGTGGTTAAGAAATAGAGAAGTTGATCAATGGAATAGATTAGGTATATAACATACAGAAACAAATGAACCTAGTGACCTAGTGCATGAAAAACACAACACCCTAAATTACTGGGATAATAACTCACTATTAGAGGGGGGAAAAGACTGAAAAAAAGTATTAGGCAGTCTAGCAGAAATTAGGTAAAGAACAACATCTCACACCATATACTATGAGTTAGATATTAAGAGTGATATCATAAACAAACTAGAGGTACAAGGAAGAAATTATTTTTAGGATTCTATGAACAGGGAAAGAGTTTATAACCAAACAAGGGCTAGAAAAGACCACACACAATAAAACAGGCAATTTTGATTACATAAAATTTTAAAAGGTTTTTCATAAGCAAAATTAATGTGGTTAAAATTAGAAGGGAAACAGTAACTGGGCAGGGGTGGGGGGAATCCTTACACTGATAAGGGTCTCATTTCCAGGAACTAATTCAGCTTATAAGAATAAGTGCCATTCTCCATTTAGTCAAAGGATATGAGCAGACATTTTTAAAGGAAAAAATTAAAATTATCAACAGCCATACTTTTAAAAATTGCTTCAAAATCAATAATCACAAAAATGTTCCAAATCGTTAATAACTAGAAAAATGCAAATTAAAGCAAATCTAGAGGTTCCACTTTATTCTATTAGATCGTCAAAGTTGACGAAAAGGGAAAATCACAAATATTGGAGGGGCTAGGGGAAAACACACACTTTGATATACTGTTGGTTAAACTGCAAAATGGTCCAGCCATTCCGGAAAGCAATTGGAAACTATGCCCCAAACATTACCACACTGTGACTTTTGACCCAGTGATATCACTAGGCCTATATACCAATGAGATAAAAGAAAGAGAAGAATCAATATGTATAAAAAATATTTATAGCAGCTCTTTTTATACTGTCAAAAAACTGGAGACTAAGAAGGTGTCCATCAATTGAAGAAAAGTTGAACATATTTAGTATATAAGTGTAATAGATTAATATTGTGTCTTATGAAATTATGACGTTTCCGAGAGACCAAGGGAAACTTGTATGAAGTGATACAGAGTGAAGTGAGCAGAACCAGCAGAAAAATTTATACAATAAAGGAAACTAGAGATCTAAGTTCAAATCTGGCCTTAGGTGCTTGAGGTGTTTGGAGAGGACTAATACCTCTGGTGTGAGAGCTGCTGAGCCTTCTTTAGGGCTGCTCATCAGCTTTTGGTGTCTACTTGTCACTCAATTCTCACCTGTGGCTCCAAGTAGTTATAGTGTGCCCAGTGGCCACACACTGGTAAATCATCTTGGTACATGGGCAAAATAAGGTTGAGGGTAACCAATGGGCCTCAAATTCATTGGTGAGTTAGGGGGTATCCACCCCAAGCATAAGAAGACTTCCCCAGAGGATTGGGAAGATGTGAATAATTTTTTTTCCAGTAGGCCATGAAGGCATTGGAAGCAGGCACTGTGGAGCACTTAGAGGTTGATCAAACACTGAGGACAGCAAGGTGATCCACTGGCATCCCAAGCCATCATCAGTTGTCTTGACTTTTGTCTTGCCACTGGACTCTGATGACTCTAGGAGAGAATGAGGCTGATAACTTTACATAACTCTGCCTCACTTAAATCCAATTTGCACACAACTAAAAAGACATCACCCGACCATTTAAAATTTCATTATTTTATTTTAATATTCAATTATTTTATTATTTTACTATTCAACTATTTTACTGTTTGATTATGTTACTATTTTATTATTTCATCTACCTTGAAGTTTTGTGGAGACAGGCTATTGATGAAACAGCAGATGCAGATACACCAGGAACTGTAGTCACAACCCTGCACATAGGAGGTCCAAGGCACAGGGTTATCTTCTTACTGGATTGAAGCAGCTTTGGGATTCAGTAGCCCCCTGGGCATCTGAGGAACCTTTTTAAAGAACCACACTGCTTGAACTAAGAGAACATTATACACAACCACAGATATATGGATTCTATGATAACTAACCTTGACAGACTTCACTCTTCTCAGTAATAAAAGGTTCAAAGACAACACCAAAGGACTCATGATGGAGAGAGCTATCTACATTCAGAGAAAGAACTATGGAGTCTGAATGCAGATTGAGGCAAACTATTTGCTCTCTTTTTTTTCTCTTTTGTTTTCGGTTGTTTTTTTTTTTTGGTGTTGTTTCTTCTTTCTCATGATTCATTCCATTGATCATACTTCATTACAACTTGATTATTGTGTAAATAAGTTTAATGCAAAGTTACATGTAGAAGATATATCGGATTCCATGCCGTCTTGGGGAGGTAGGGGGGAGGGGAGGGAAGAAAATCTGGAACTCAGAATCATGCGGAACTGAGTGTTGTAAACTAAAAAATAAAAAATCTTAATTTAAAAAAATAAAGAACCACACTGCTCACCTCCTGTTGTGAGGAAGGGGCTAGAAAAGGTGCCCTAAAAATTGTCTGCTTCACCTAACTCTGGCCTACCTATCCCAACAGTCAGGGATCCTACCCTGTAGTTGAAACAAAAAAAAAAAACATTCAAAAACTTTTGTCCATTTTTTGTCCCTTGGTACATGGAATGGGTGCATGCTTATAGATAACACAAAACCCAGTAGACCTGAAAGAAGAACAGATCTTGTTGCAAGAAAATCCAGCAGGAATCACATCCAGTTAGCAGCCCTGGGAGAAACAAGATTGGCAAATGAAAGCCAGCTTACTGAAGTAGGGGCTGGATACACATTTTCCTGGAGTGGCTGCAGTGATGGGGAGTACCATGAAGCTGGTATATGTTTTGCAATCAAAATTAATATCCTCAACAAACTTGTATGCTTTTCCAAAAGGAGTGAATGATGAACACATGCCAATGCAATAGCCACTTTCAGAAAAGTGCCACACCACCATCATCAAGGTGTATGTTCATACTATGACAAACTTGGATGAGGTCAAAGAAAAATTTTATGAAGACCTAGACACCCTTTTCATCAATGAGCTGAAAGAAGACAAGCTTGTAGTTCTGGGTGACTTTAGCACCAAAATAGGTACGGACCACCAGACATGACAAGGAGTCTTTGGAAGGGTGTTATGTTAATGAAAATGGGAAGGTCTTTCCCATCCATCAATAGGCCTACGTGACCTACCTGAGTCACATGGGAGTCTGAGTCACATGGAGCCTGTGGTGGGAGGAGCTTGCCAAACAGGAGCAGGAAAGGGTGGAGCAGGAAGTTGGAGTGAGTCAGAGCAGGGAGAGAGATGGAGTGAGTTGGAGCTTGGAGAGAGAGAGGAGGCAGAGAGAGAGAGCAGCTAGTGTGGGTGAGGGAAGGAGTGATTTTGCATAAGGGAGCTTGTTTGTGGGAAGGCCCTAATGGAGGGAAGGCTTGGGGATGGTGGTGCCCCCTGCATTGGTAATGTGTATAGACTTCTTGATTCCTATGATGGATTTCTTTGTTGCTATGATGAAATTGGCTTTCTGGTGTTGGAATAAATGTTTTGATTTTGTCTTCCATGGAGATAGTCTGTTATATTTTGTGATTCAGCAATACACCAGCATATTCATAGCAGCCACTGTGGGTATCGCATTGGCGCTACGTTGGGACAAAAGCAAAAAGATCAACAGCAATGGTAACTTACTACTGAAGACTTATGCATCTCATGACTTTCTCATCATCAACACCATCTTCTCTAAAACTTCATGGATGCACCCTTGCAATTAATATTAGCGTTTAACAAACTGTGTCATTGTAAGAAGAGACAGACAGGATGTGAGAGTGATGAAGGGGATGTGTGGCACAGAGTGCTGTACCAATCATAGATTCATCCTTTTCAAGGGAAACATTCACAATGAACACAAGTGATAGCCCCAAGGCAAGATAAGTATCAGAAGACTCAACAACAGATTAAAATGCTTCTTTATTCGGGAACAGTTTGCTGCTGACTTGGAGGAAAAACTGAGCCAACACATGGTTGGCAACAGTGGAACAGAGAAGGAGTGAGAGGCTTTCAGAGATTTAATGTACAGTACCATATTTGCTCATCTGGACCAGAATACTTGCAAAAATCAAGATTGGTTTGATAAAATGATGAGGAAATTCAGAAACTACAAAATGAAAAATGAGAACTCTACAGGGTTTAACAGCATGATAGCTCATCTTTCTCTAGGAAGGCAGCATTTAACTCCATCAAAAGTAAAGTGCAAGTGAAGTTTAGAGAGATGCAGTATTCTTGGTTCAGTAAGAAAGCAGATGAAATTCAGTTTTATGCTTATAGTAACAATTCAAACTGCTTCTATGATGCCCTGAAGGCTATTTATGAGCCAAAGATCTATGGTGTATCTCAGCTATTCAGTGCTGATGGAGCTATACAGATCAGTGATAAGGACATGATCCTAGAGAGATGGGTGGAACACTTCTATATTGTTCTCAAAAGACTGTCAATCAATGCTGAAACCATTGACCATATGCCTTGGGTTGAAGTCAATCCCTCTCTAGCTGAACGTCCAACTGAAGCAAATATATTAAATGCCACTAGGCTCAACTCATAACAAAGCAATTGTGCTGATTCCATTCCAACAGAGATTTACAAAGCAGGGGGTCTACTGTTCACACAGAAGATGACTGAAATCTTCTGGGTTTTAAGATAAGAGGAGATTATTATCCCCAGGAGATCAAGGATGGCTCCATTGTCCATATCTATAAAGGAAAAGAATCACAGGCAATCACAGGAAGGTCTCTGTCTTAGTCATTGCTGGCAAGATTCTTGCCAGAGTCTTCCTTAATAGTCTGATCTTTCACCTGGAAGATGGTCATCTACCCAAGATCCAGGTGGCTTCAGAAAGGACCTCGGAACAATCGACATGATTGCTGCTTGACAACTCCAGGGGAAATGCCAGGAACAAAGCAGAGGTATGTACACAACATTCATCAACCAGACCAAGGTGTTCAATACTGTCAGTCACGAGGGTTTGTGGAAGATCGTGATGAAATGTGGTTGCCTGAAGAAGTTCATCAGTATTGTACACCAGTCTCTTGATGGCATGCTTGCACAGGTTCTGGATAATGGAAAGTGCTCTCATGTGTTCCCAGTTGCCAATGGAGTAAAGCAGGGCTGTGTGCCTGCTCCCATGTTTTTTAGCATGATGTTTTCTGAGATGTTGTCAGATGCCTTCAATGAGCACAAAAATAGCATCAAGGTCAGCCACCATACTGATGATAAATTATTTAACTTGAAAAAGCTGCAAGCTGAGATTAAAGTGGAGGAAGAGTTGATATGTGACTTTTTGTTTGCAGATGACTGTGCATTCAATGCAGCCTCTAAGGCCAAGATGCAAGAGAGTATGGATTGATTATCTGCCACTTGTGCTAATTTGGGCCTGACAATTAACACCAAAAAATACCCGAGATTCTCCACCAGTCAGCACCATGCTGTCAATATACAGAACCATTGGCTACAACAAATGGAGAAATTTTGAATGCTGTGGATAAGTTCACTTACCTTGGCAGTACACTTTCCAGGGAAGTACACATAGATGATGAGAGGTTAATGCGCACATTGCCAGAACTAGAATGCCACTTCCTCTCCCAAGGAGTTTAACACCTAGTTCACTGTCTTCCTCTCCTCCCATCTTTTTCTCTTATACCAGGGGATCTCAGCATCTATAGCAGAAAAATTAAATAAGTCAATAATACTGAAAGCAATAAGCTCTTTCATTTGGCCTGTTTCAGGGAAGGCCAAAATAGGAAAGCCTTCTTTTGGTTTAACTAGAGAAACTTAAGGAATGAGGGAGAGCACAAGGTTACTAGAGCAGCACAATAAGCCAGATATTCTGGAGACCCACACACAGACACCTCCAATCTAGGGCACTTCTCCCACTCCTGCCTCACATTGGGTCAAAGACTAACACTCCAAAATAGACTGGAAAGGGATAAAACCAAGAAAGCTCCCAGGGAACAATGGCCTTCAAGCCATATCAGGTGGAGGGAATCCATAATGATCCTGGGCCCACATTTCAAAGCAGGTCACTCTGCTTAGAGGCCATGAAAGCCACAGTATCAGAAGAGTTCAGGTTTGTTTTGTTTTATAGATACCAGAAAGGTTCTGGTCAGGTGGAGTTGATTGACTTCCTACCCTGAGGTCACAGGCAGAACAATACCAAGGAGCTGGGAAACTAGAAAATCTGGAAGAGAAGATAACTAAATACGGGGGAAGATGGGAGAGGACTGTGTTGGAGAGAGGAAGAAAGAGGAATGGCTGAGGTGAACAGAGAACGATTAGGCCAGACAAAATAGAGGCTTTTTAGTATTACAACATAATTTTTTCTTGCTTTTTTTTTTAGATTTCATAAATTAGATCTCATAAGCTACTGTCATTTTGTGAACTTTTGGCTTGCTCTAGAGTTCACTTTGGATGAACCAATGAAGAAGGGCCAAGAGCCTCTGAACAATAAGGGAGTACAAAATCATTTGAGAGCTTAATTGTTCTAAAATTACCTGTCGTCCTATACTATTGCCATTCTCTGTCCCAAGAGTCATATGTTTTCCTCTTTAGAGGTTCCCACAGACAGGTTTCAATTATCAGAGTCTAATAACAAAGACAAATTCTCCTGAAGACAAATGTTTTGCATGAAAATTAAAGTCACTGTAGCAATATACTCACCACCCAAAACATATGTGTTATATTTTTGATTCTCAATGCAGATATGAGTCACCCATTTTTTTTTATTCCAAGGACATGCAATACACAATTCACTATGCAAGCACACATCAAACCAGAAAGAGAAATCTAAGCACAGCATGACCTACTTTTTATGTACTGTATGTCTTCTCTAAGAGAATTAAAAATAGTCATTAAGAAACCAGACTGAACTGCATTAATATAATCAAAGTGAAAGCATATTTCAGTGCAATGAGAATGAATTGTCTTTCTCATGAGGTTCTGCAACCAGTAATTTTCTGGCAGTCATGTTTTATAGATATTTTGCTTTTAGAAATACTAGCATGAAACTCTCTTATCTTTCACAGCACATTAAATTCTCACTGGTATCCTCAGCTGCTTTTTCCAAAGACTGAGTCTTATTTGGATGAACTGAGATGGGATATTTTGAAAAATTCTTTAAGGTGAATATATTTTGAGACAGTAACTCTTAAAATGTTTATCCCATTTTTACATATTTTCCTAGAAATTCTCTGAGGTGTTTCTGACTTTAGATATATCACTGCCTTATTTTATTTTAATAGATTTATTTGGCCCTTATCATCCTAAAATGCATTATTTGTAAAATCTATTTTACCTCCATTATATCATAATATATAACTTAATCATAATGTTTCATCATGTGATAGTCAAGAGTCAATAAACATTAGTTAAGTGGCTATATTGGCCAGGTACTGTGAGAAGAATTGGGGATACAAAAAAGGTAAAAAATAGTACCTACTGTCAAGAAGTTCATAGCCTAATGGAGGTAACAGCATGCAAACTTCTATATACAAATAGGTTATATGTAGAATAAATTGGAAATAATCAACAGAGAGAAGGCACTAGAGTTAAGGGGGATCAGGAAAGGCAAGAAGTAGAGATGAGAAAGGATAAAATTCCAGGAATGCGAATATTACTTACAGCATTACCTGGACCCAATCATTTATTTGCTAGCAACACATATGGTTAATTTAGTGAAACTTTTCCAAAGTTACCCAATTATTTTCTTCTCCTTGTCTATACCCATCATTTAGAAATAAAACCTAAAGAACAGATTCAAAATTGAAATAGGATCAGAAATATTATCAGAGACTAACAAAGACAAATTCTCCTGAAGACACATGTTTTGTATGAAAATTAAAGTCAGTCACTGTAGCAATATATTCACCACCCAAAACATATTTGTTATATTTTGGGGTCATCTAATCTAACCTCTTCATTAGGTAGATGAAGAAACTGAGAGATTAAATAATTTGCTGGGATTCGAATTCTAGATCCAGCATTCTTTCCAATGCACCCAACACGTCTGCCAATTCAAGGCATTCACCTATCTGATTCTAATCTTCCTTTCCAGTATTCTCTGCCACTAATCTTCTTCACATGCTATATACATTTGCCATTTCCCAAACATTTCCTCCTGTACATCTTTGTTAATTCTGATTCCTCAATCTAGAATGTCCTTTCATTCCATTTTTATCTGTTGAAATCCCACCCAACCTTCAAGGTCCTGCTCAAATGTAATTTCCTCCACAAAGACTTTCCTGATGGCCTCAATTGTGAGATCTTCCTTAGCACATTCAGAGAATTCTGTGCCTCTCTTAAAGCACTCATTACACGCTGCTTGATATAATCATTATTTGTGTACATGCCTTATTGCCCACAAGCTGTGTTTATGCATAGATCCTTAAGGATTTCCAGTGAAGATGGCAGTGTAAAAAGGTGTAGATGAACCTAAACCTCCCACATAGGGACAGGAGCCAGATAATGATCTAAAAAAAGGAAATAGCTTGAATAATGACCAAGAAATCTAAAGGTAAACATCAACAAGCTCCCTCGTCCAGCCCAAGACTGCACAAAAACACATGCAGATGCCAGAAGCACTACAAGAGGCATTCTGCCAGGAACGCCAATTCAGACTCAGGTGAACATACTGGGAGCTGAGGCAGAAGCGGGCAGCAGTTCCTGGAGGAGGGAAGCCCAACAGGTACTAAGGGGGAGGATAGAAGCCTACAACAATGCACAGGCTGTACTGGGCCTGTGGGACAAAAGTCTGCAGCAGAACACCGATCAGGGACGTTTGACCACAGAGCTCTAATTGAATACACTAAAACCTGCCAGCATTTTGAGCTGAGACACACCGGAGATGTTATAAGTGAGCGACCAGAGCCTAAGAACTATAGGATAGGACCAAATAGGATCTGCCCACCACATCTAAGGGTGTGGAAGGGGAATAATCTGGCCCTGGCCCTAAAACCTGGTTGGAGATATAATCAACAAAAGAAGGCTCCAAACGCTATAACAAAATGTTATGGGTCAAAAGCTACAAGAATTAAACCTATAAGAAGAGACTAATTCCATAACAATTAGAAACAGAGTGTGGGGGGATGGGGGGGCGGATATCTTAGTTACAACTACGTAACTAGCAGGAAGAAATTAAGCAATAAATTTTTTAATGGATTACAAATAAAATAAATGCTCTAAAACAAAGAATTGGATGGAGCATAAATAGCCTGGAATGAAAGTAAGTGATTCCCTGAAATAAGAATACACAAAACAAAACTCAATGACTCCAGAAGATAGCAAGAAATATTAGAATAAAATTTAAAAGGCTGGAGAAAAAGAAGAAAATTTTAGAAATCTGCTATCAAAAACACCTGATCTAGAAATAAATCAAGGAAAGGTAATTTAAGAATCATCATACTTCCTGATAACCATGATAAAAATTAAAAGGCCTGGATACCATATTTTAAGAAACCATAAAATAAAACTGTGTGATTTATTAGAGTAAGAGGGAGTACAAATTTAAAAACCACTGGTCACCTCCTAAAAGAAACCTCCAAAATGGAGCTTCTAAGTCAAAATCCAGAGCTTCTACATCAAGAAAAAATACTGGAGGAATGACCATTAGGAGCACACAAAAAACTGGCAACAACTACTATATTGTAAAGAAGAGAAAATCATGAAATATGATATTTCAGAAAGCAAAAGTTAAAGGCTTACAACCAAGAATAATTTATCCTGAAAGACCTTATATAACCCTGCATGGGGAACAAATTAACTTTTAAAAAGAGTAGATAATTTTCTGATGAAAAGACCAGTGCTGAGTAGAAACTCTGAATTACGTATATAGGAATCAAAAGAAATCTTGTAAGGAAAGTATATTTCAGCTATTGGAGGGTACTAAACAATGATGAAGTACTTGTATTTCAATAGGGGGAGAAAAAACAAGTGATCCTTAAAAATCCTAAGGGCCACATAGTTAGTTTAAGGGTCACATAGCGAATTAAATAACATAGAGGGCCCAGAAGTGTTTTTGTTCTATTTTGATGATGTCAGTAGAGGAATGAAAAGGAAGAGGAAAAGAAATACACTATGGAAGAAATGGGGGGAAAGGATGGAACTTATTTTTTGTCATTGTTTTTGCTGAGACAGAAGAGGAGTATACAAATATGGAGGAAGGAGGTGGAGAAGCAGACATCAAGTGAACCTCACTTCTGTCTAAACCAAACAAAGGAGCATTAAAATCTCTCTCTCTCTCTCTCTCTCTCTCTCTCTCTCACACACACACACACACACACACACACACACACACACACACACACAAACAAGTTAAAGAGGAAATAAACACAAACAAAATAAACAACCTCAGAAGGTAAATCACACAGGAGAAAAAAGAAAGAAAGAATGTGCTAGAACCAGTGACTGGGATAAGATGAGAAGATAAAGGGCAAGGCAGTGGAATGGAAGCGGAACCATTCAATTGTAGATCAATGATGATCACATCCCTTTTCTTTCATTGTGCTATTCTTCATAAACAGAGAAGTGGAGGGCAAAGAGGAAAAAATATGAGTATATGATAGAGACAAGCAATTAAGAACAGAAAACATGCAACACATGTCACGCAAATAAAAACATGATATTTGGATTATGTCTTGTTTATATAAATTTATTTTAGTTTTCAACATTCAGTTCCACAAGCTTTTGAGTTTTAAATTTTCTCTGTCTCCCTCCCTTCTCCCTTCCCTAAAACAGCACGCAATCTGATATAGGCTCTACAGATATGTTCATATTAAATGTATTTTCACAATTAGTAAGTTGTAAAGAAGAATTAGAACCAATGGGATGAACCACAAGAAAGAAGAAACAAAACAAAACAAAAAAAGGGGGGGAGCAAATAGTATGCTTTGATCTGCATTCAGACTCCATAGTTCTTTCTCTGGCTGTGGATAGCATTTTCCATGATGAGCCTTTTGGGGTTGTCTTAGAACCTTGCATTGTTGAGAAGAGCTAAGTCTAACAACGTTAGTCATCGCACAATGTGACTGTAACTGTGTACAATGTTCTCCTGGTTCTGCTCACCTCACTTAGTTCATCTACGTCTTTCCAGGTTTTTTCTGAAATCCACCTGCTTATTATTTCTCATAGCACAATAGTATTCCACTACATTCATATACCACAACTTGTTCAGCCCTTCCCCAATTGATGGGTATGAATTATATCTTAAAGAACTGGTAGGATTTCAGGAGGTACAGATGCTTGTGAATTGAAAATAAAGGTTTTACATTTCTTAAGTTTTAGATGATCTACATTTTAATTAAATTGAATTTAACAGAATAGCAATTTAAATGATGAGAAAGATTTCCATCATACACATACGGGCATACCCTCACATGAGTTATCACTACCAGTGTGAGAGGGGACATGCAAAGAAAATGCATGCAAGGAACACACATGTAGAGCCACACACATAGAGAACAGATGTGACCAGGATAGGTGCATGGTCAGGGCAACTCACACCTCCAACACTAAAGAGTTGCCAATGTTCTAAAGTGATGTCTTTGGGTGAACTGCTTTCTCCAAAGAGCAGGAGTCCTCTTTTGCTATGCTCTCCTTAATGCCGCTACTAATGCTCTCTGCTGTTACCTGCCTGTCTTCAGTTGCTATACAGTCTCTTCTCCCAGAGGGGAAGGAACCTGCCAGTTCTTTGACTTGATAGAGCCAAGGACTATCTTCAGCACTTTTGTGATGCAAACACCAACTAGGAGCACCAAATCAGCTCTCTAAAGAGTATTTAGACACTTTAAAGTCTTTTTTTGAAGAGCTTTTCCTCATCTTGGGTTCTGGCTCCATGATCTTAAGATTAGGATCCTCTTATCTGACTTAGGTTAGAAAATTCCTGTCAGCCTTTGTCATACCACTGATCATCGGTTTGTGTGAAAATATTCTTGCTACTCTACTTAGCAAAACTCAAAGATAAATATTTGGGGTTGTCATGGCCAGTTTTTTCCAGTCTCCATAATGCCCCTGGTTGTCATGGAAATCAATTTGGAACAAGAAAGAAAGGGCCAAGTGAAGCCAGTGGCTTCTATCCTTTGGGCAACATTTTTGTCTTTATTATG
This sequence comes from Trichosurus vulpecula, assembly GCF_011100635.1. Taxonomy (NCBI): domain Eukaryota; kingdom Metazoa; phylum Chordata; class Mammalia; order Diprotodontia; family Phalangeridae; genus Trichosurus; species Trichosurus vulpecula. The sequence goes on from NC_050573.1 coordinate 489,958,822, forward strand.
CATTCCTCTCAACAGCCAAATATATGAACTCCTTAAATTGCTTAAATCTCAAGCCTGGCAAATGAACAAAAAGCAGTTTAAGTAATCCAGAAAACATTTCTAATATCAAAAGGAGCCAAACGTCACTTGTCCATTGTGCTCTGGAAGCTATACAGTAGGAAAATTAGCATCCCCATATTCCTATGGCATAACAACCAAAATGTCAACACTATAAAAACATAGAAATTCAGAAATCACCTAGAGAGAACCAGTAGCACTTTAAAAATTTCCCCCAGTATAGATGCTGCATTCTGCAAAAAATAAACTAACTCTAGTGTCATTGGAAATCATCTATTTCCTCTCAGTCTGATAAAAAAAAAAGTCATTCTTAAAAGTCTTCCTTTGAAGCAGCATGAATGAGTTTACCTGGCTGGAAGGCAAAGTCTCAGATCAATACTTAAAGATTACAGAAAGAAATCTGCACAGAAAGTCAGCCATGCTTAAGCATCTTTTGGCCTTGAACTCTGGAACTGTACTTCAATTCTGCAATTGGAACTGTAGCTATCTAAAGGCAGTATCAGTGTGACAGCAAGATGGGGGAGTACTTGTTTTCAGTATTAACACCTATGGTAGGCAGACTGTCAGGGTCCACCACAGTGTGGGATGTGCTACTTTTCCTAAGGTTCTATCACTCGCAAATTAGGCTAATTTTTCCTTTGGGGATACTGCAGCTAAGGTCTTGACTAGTTCAGGAGTCTAAGGCTCTTGACATGATTTCCTGATCACCTGAGTAGACAAGGTATCACACAATGAGTTAGGGGCTGCTCTTTGAGGCTTCAGCCCAGCAAATCAGCTATGCTCAACTGAGCATGAGCAGCTAGGTTCATCTGAATCAAATGTATTCATAACAGAACATCCTGTCTTGTTCTTATTGGTTGATTGATTCTGCCCAGCTAAATAAGTTTCCTTTTGTTAACTGTAAGATAGACTACAAGTGTCTCATTTCATTCCAGTCTCAGGCCTGAGATTCCATTGCAGCCTACATCATGTCTGACCTATTACACTCCCCTAATGTAACTACCTTAAAACAAGGAGGAAAAAAGCACGACAAATGTGTAGTAATTAAAGCTACATCATTCAATCAACAGGCACTTATTTAGCATCCACCATTTGCCAAACACTATGCTAGGTGCCAGGGATAGATACTAAAACAAAAATAAAATAGTTCTTGTCCTAAAAGAGCTTACATTCTACTGAGAGAGACAACATTTACACATTTAAATATATGACATATTCAAAATAAAATAAAGGCGAAGCAATTTTGGCAAGAAATGCCTCAGCACTGGGGGTGGGTGAGTACTACCATAAAAGCAGAGCCTTTAGAAGTACAGAAGGCATAGCTTGAGAAGAGTTTCACAGGAAACTAGGGATTCTAAGAGGTAGAGATGATGAAGGAATGCATTCCAGGTATGAGTAACAACCTATGCAAAGGTCTCAAGATAGAAGATGGAATATCTTAGGTGGGGAAGAGCTAGAGCCCAGTTTGATTAGACTAACTGCTGAGCACATGAGGGAAAGGAATAGCCCTCACTTGATCCTTCCATCCCAGCTAACCATTGTCTGATATTTTTTCTGTCCTTTGTAGCTAAACTCCTCCAAAAGGCTGTCTACAATAAGTGACTGCACTTTCCCTCTTCTTGCTCTCTTACTAACACTCCATAATCTGGCTTCATTCCACTGAAACCACTTTCTCCAAAGTTATTAATGATCTCTTAGTTGCCAAATCCATAAGGCCTTTTCTCAGTCCTCATTCTTTAACCTCTCTGCAGCCATCGACACTGTTGATCACTCTCTCCTTTTTGATACTATCTTCTCTCTCTGTTTTGCTATTCTCTCCTTGCTTCCCTACTACCTATATGACTTCTCCTTCCCTGTCTCCCTTGTGGAGTCCTCCTCCTAGGACATCATGCCCTGTCCTCGGTCCTGTTCCCTTCTCCCTTTATACCACTTTGCTTGGTGATCTCATCGGCTCCCATGGATTTAATAATCATCTCTATGATGGTGATTCTCAAATCTATCTTTCCTGCCCCAATCTCTCAGCTGACCTCCTGTCTTGTATTTCCAACTGCCTTTCTGACATCTCAAACTGGATGTCCAGTAGACATCTGAAACTAAATATGTCCAAAACCAGAACTCATTATTTTTCCTCCCTAAGTCTTTCCCCACTCCCCACCTTCCCTATTACTATAGAGGACAACATGATCCTCCCAGGCCCTCAGGCTTACAACTTCAGAGCCATCCTGAATTTCTTACTATTTTACTAGCCTCACCATTCCCAATATCCAAGCTATTGCCAAGACCTATCAACTTCACATCTGTGGAATAAGCCGCTTTCTCTCCTCTGACTTTAACATCACTCAGTTGCAGACCTCATCACCTTACACCTCAGTTACTGCAATAGCCTGCTTAATCTGCTGTGCCACAAGTCTCTCCCCACGCCATTCCATTCTCCATTCAGCTACTAAAGTGATTTTCCTAAAATGTAAGTCTGATTATATCACCCTCCTCCTCAATAAACTCCAGTGGCTTCCTACTACCTCCAGAAGCAAATACCAAATGCTTTGTTGCATTCAAAGCCTTTCATAATCTAGCCTCCTCCTACCTTTCCAGTCTTCTTGTGCCTTACACACTCTCTGACCCAGCGACACCAGCCTCCTGGCTGTTCCACAAATAAGACACCCCATCTCTCAGCTCCAGGAATTTTCTCTGACTGTCCCCCATGCTTGGAATTACTTCGCTCCTCAGGTCTAACTACTGACCTTCCTAGCTTCCTTTAAGTCCCAAAAGAATCTCACCTTTTACAGGAAAACTTCCTCAATTCCTCTTAATTTCAATGCCTTCCCTCTTTTGACTATTTCCTATTTATCCCGTATATGGCTTACTTTGTATATATTTGTTTGCAGGTTATCTCTCCCATTAGACTATAAGCTCATTTAGGCCAGGGACTATTTTTTCCTCTTTTTGTATCCCCAATGCTTAGCACAGTGCCTGGCACGTAGTAGGTACTTAATAAAGGCTAATTGAATGAATAAAACCTACTATGTGCCAGGCACTCTGATGATCACTTTTTACAAATATTGTCTGGTTTGATCCTTACAACAACCCTGCCAGGAAGGTACACAAGGAGGATTAATTATATAATAAGGCTGAAAATGTAGGTTGTACCAGACAGTGATGGACTTTAAAGGCCACACAGAAGGGTCTGTATTTAACTCCATACATAATAAGGAGCCACTGGAGTTTACTAGTGGAATGACATGATTGCACTCATGTTTTAGTAATATTACTTTAGTAATATCACTACATTTTATTCTACAAAGGCCAACTATTTTTTTCTCCCCTAATCAGCAAGCAATAAACATAGTGGGGCCTTTTATCTATACCTTTCAATCAATTGGGTGTCTGTGAAGATATCATCTGGTGTAGAAAAGTGTCAAAACCTGCCTGTTCTCATATTTTTATCAAGGTTACCCTAACTGTTCATGCAAATCATTCTCATAAAGATTTCATAGAGATAAGAAAGTAGGCCTATAGGCCAGTAGTTATTGATGTCCTCCTGATCACCTTTCTTTTGGGGATAATTTTGCTGGCAGTGATACTTTGCAATTATTCAGTTTGCCCTTTTTTGAGATATCTTGAAAGATGATCTCTCAATGCTTTTGAAATAACATTGCCTCCAGAATAGATTTCTTCTGTGTGTACTAGTTATGGCATAGCTGCTCTTCCTTTCTTCGTCTTATTTAGGGCCATTCCAAATCCTCACAAAGCATATTCGTGATTGATATCCCAAATGTGGTAGTTCTACTATCACCCAAGATGAAAAGTTTGCTATTGAAATTCTGTTTTAAATTCCAAAAAATCATGCCATCCATGCTAACTTCCGTTTGTACATGCCTGTCCTACTCACAATTCTACAACTGATGCAATGGATCATTCAGAATCTCAGTTGAAATAAACGTTTCATTTAATAAAAACATATTCATCTACTCCGGGGTAAAAGCAGTTCCCAAGGTAGTTAAATGCAGTCCAGAGGCAGATAAAGCCAGTAAAAGCCACCAGCAAGTTAAAAGCAATGAACAAGAAAGTTTTCTAGGAACTCAAGAGCTCCATGCCACACTCTTTCATAGGGTGGAGCAGTCTTTATTTCCTCCTTCCCCAAAGGGGCCTATAGCTGGGTCTCAGATCAATCCACCTGGGAACAAAGTTAACTCTTTTTGTTCACATGGCTAGTATGATGAATACCACCACCACCACCACCCCGCCCCAGACAGGGTTTCCAGGTAATTAATAATCAATTTATTAAGGTAGCCTGTAATCAAGAAATTAATGGTCAGTAGTTTCTCCTGGTAACCAAAGAATCCAAAGACTCTGAAACACTTTAAATCATCTTCTAACAAGGAACTTCCCTGAAAAGTGAAATTCAACCCAGATTGGTGGATATTTAGTGAGAAGGTGGTCTAAGTGGGGCAGAGTCAATATGGCGGCTGGAAAGTACGGACTTGCTTAAGCTCCCCCCCCACCCCAGTTTCCTCCAATCACCTATAAAAATGGCTCTGAACAAATTCTAGAGCGGCAGAACCCACAAAATAGCAAAGGGAAGCAGGTCTCCAGCCCAGGACAGCCTGGATGGTTGCTGGTAAGGGTCTATTGCACGGATTTGGGAGCGGAGCAGAGCAGAGCCCAGTGTGGACTGCACCAGGACCAACCAGACCAGGAGCTGAGCGGAACAGGCCTTAGCGCCCTGAATCAGTGAGCTGTGGCAGTTGCCAGACTTCTCAACCCACAAATGCCAAAGACAACAGAGAAGGTTAGTGGGAAAAGCTTCTGGGATGGAGTGAAAGGAGTTCACAGTTTGGCTACCACCCTGGGGGAGGCAGAGGTGGTGCAGCTCTGAGGCTGCTTCCAGAGCTACAGCTGCAGTTGCCTCTGGCCCTAGGCCCACCCAGTGGGAGGAATTAAGTTGCGGATTAGAGCAGGAGTACAAAGCCTGCTTTACCTTGCCTGGATCTGGGCCACAATCCTGGTTGGCAGTTCTTGGGGGAGAAGGAATGCTGGTGTGGCAGAGCTTGCTGTGTAGAAGAAGCTCTGAAAATAACAGTGCATCCCCTCAAGCTTGGGACAAAGTACCGTATACAAGCAGTCATACCTGACAAAAAGCTCAAGGGTCAAGTAGCTGGCTGGAAATATGAATAGGCAGCGAAAACAGACCCAGATTCAGACTCAGACTTTGGAATCTTTTTTTGGTGACAAAGAAGGCCAAAACATACAGCCAGAAGAAGTCAACAAAGTCAAAGAGCCTACAACAAAAGCCTCCAAGAAAAATATGAATTGGTCTCAGGCCATGGAAGAGCTCAAAAAGGATTTGGAAAATCAAGTAAGGGAAGTAGAGGAAAAATGGGGAAGAGAAATGAGAGTGATGTGAGAAAACCATGAAAAACAAGTCAATGACTTGCTAAAAGAGACCCAAAGAAATACTGAAGAAAATAACACCTAAAATAATAGACTAACTCAAATGACAAAAGAGCTCCAAAAAGCCAATGAGGAGAAGAATGCCTTGAAAGGCAGAATTACCCAAATGGAAAAGGAGGTCCAAAAGACCACTGAAGAAAATACTACCTTAAAAATCAGATTGGAGCAAATGGAAGCTAGTGACTTTATGAGAAATCAAAATATTATAAAACAGAACCAAAGGAGAAGGTGGGCTAAAAGTCTTCAGCTCTTCCTGCTGAGAAAGTGACCTGATCCTGAGACTCAGCAGCCTCAAGGCATTTGGGCAGAGGAAGCCATTTCCATCTAGACCTCTCTGGCTAGTTTTCTTCTTCAGGAGCTGGGTTGCCCTAAATTCTAATGAAAGGGACCAAGGACACAGGGTTCTTTTCCCAGGAAAATGCTTGTCGAAACTGGATTCTGTTTATACTCACAGAAATTAGGTTTCCCACATGGGTGGGGTTCAAACCAACCTAGTTAAAGAGCATGTGTCTTGGGGGTTAGGAGTAATCTCATCACTCAGCCATGCCCTTCAAAGACTGCCTGACCTTTTCTGGACTTGGGCCTTAACAGAAATAAGAGGAAAAGAACAGATCACAAATTAATGATTAGTTATTAATATAATATAGTATTAATTTTTCTTACTAGCATTGTGGAAGTGTGAGGGCAATTCTCCCCAATTCTACCAGCATCTGGGCCCATCACAATCCTCTGGAGAACACATTAGTGTCCGAAGTAGAACATTAGTCACCTTTGGACATTAGCAACCTAAATGATTTACTTCAAATCAAAGGGTGCGTTTCAGGGTAAAGTAACTGGGACCCAGAAACTATAAACACACTTGCACATAATGCTCATCCAGCCTTAAGCTCCCTTAGCTTAAAGTAGAGCTTGCTAGGAACCCTGGAACTTCTACAGAAACCTATAACTGGTCAGTGATGTGCAATTTTGCAAAAATTATAGCAAGTAAGAAACAATAATAAAACTAAATTAATGATCCAAAAATCATTTCCCTTTTCTCATAATGCTATGAAAGGTTGCATTTGGTGATATGTAGGATTCTTCTCAAATTTAGTATTGTCCTTAATTTCTTCATTTGTAAAATGAGTAAGTTGGTCTGGTGATCTCTTAAGGTCCCTTTCAGTTATAAAACCTGTGACTCTAGTAGGCTGGCATATCAATTTGTAAAGCTTGTAAGACATTCAAGGATTTTTTATGATGGAGGAGGGAATGTGAGGAGATCAGGAATATGATAAACATAAATACATTCTCAATTGGTTTTGTCTTTTGAATCCTTCTTTTAGTTCCCAGTTCCATTTCTCTCTTTTCTCTTCTTAAATCCTTAAACATGTCCTGCTTCTTTCAACAACTCTGGCATTACAAATAGAGGTCCAGTGTTGGCCTCACCTTTTATGTAAATGACCATGTTCCTTAATTTACATGTGTTTAGACCAATTGCCAGCTGCATGCAAAAGCAAGAGGTGGCTGTGCCTTCTTGTTTTCCTGGCAGATTTCCTTCAAAACCAAAGATTCGAATGGGACAAATGGCAGAATAGCACAGCTTTTCAGTCTGAAAAAATACAAGAGCAGTTTAAAGTGAATAGAAACTTGTGAAATCAGTGAACTGGAAATAAACATTTGTTGCTTATGAAATAGCCTCCCTCCCACTTACCTTTGCATAACAATACACAGTCTGGTATTACATGTCACAACTTGAAGCCTCTATTCCTTGTTTAAAACCCATCCAAGACAGAAAAGTTTTACTATAAGCTTACACTGATGGGAATGAAGCACACAAAGTAAAATGGACAAGAAAAGGGAATTAAAACTCTTCGCAGATTTGGGATTTGGTGACGTTGCTTAATATAAAATAATTACTTCTGCCATTAACGGAGAGTGAAAAGCAGCAAGAATGCTTCTATAAAATAAACGATAAGCTGAATGTAAATAAGACCACACATTATTGGTCCTTCCCTGCTCCCATCATATGAAGCAAAGGCTCATTATCCTAAACAAATAGCTCCAATTGCCTCAGAAATACGGAGAAGAGCAAAAGAGGTACCCTCTATACATACATGCATTTGTTAGGAAGGAAATGTAGCCATTTATGAAAATGCAAGTTGCCCCTGCAAGAGCTTTATCCCACAATGCTTGGATTGTTTCTAAGAAAAATAGAAGTAGTTCCATAGCCAGTTTTCATCCAATTTTTAAAATATTTAGGTTGTAGACATATACCCAAATATTAAAATATAACTGGAAAACTTGGAGATTTGCTACCAAAAAATAGAAGAAAATAAACATTCAAATTGGACCTACCCAAAAATAATAATATCAACTAACATTTATATTACATTCTAAGATATGCAAAGCACTTTATTTTTGTTACCTCATTTGATCCTTACAATCATCCAGTGAGATAGTTGTTATTATTATCTTTTAGATGGGGAAACTGAGACTGAGAGAAGCAGCTGAGATGCTCAAAAGAAGGAGCATTGGGCCTGGAGGTAGGAAGTTGTTGTTCATTCATTTCAGTCATGCCCAGCTCTCCATGACCCCATTTGAGATTTTCCTGGCAATCTGGAGTGGTTTGCCATTTCCTTCTCTAGCTCATTTTACAGACAAGGGAACTGAGGCAAAGTTAAGTGACTTACCCAGGGTCAGACAGCTAGAAAGTATGTGAGGCCAGATTTAAACTCAGGAAGATGTCTTCCTGACTCCAGGCCTGGTACTCTATACACTGCATTACCCAGTTGTCATAGGAATGAGGAAGATCTAAGTTCAAATTCAGCCTCACTTTCTAGTAGTGTTGGGCAAGCCACTCAGCCTCTATCTCCCATAGTTTTTGTAAATGTAAAATGGGGGTAATATTAGCACCCATTTCCCCGGGTTGTGGCAAGGATCAAATGAGATAAATTTGAAAAGCACTTAGGACATTGCCTAGGATATAGTACTTAATAAATGCTTCTTTGCTTCCTTAAGTGACTTGGCCTGGGTCACACAGCTAGAAACAAAGGCAGGATTCAGACGCAGGTCTTCCAGACTTACAGTCTAGTACTCTGTATCCATTATCTTATTTAAAAAAAAACAAAGCCAAAAATATAACCTAGCAGTGCTTCAGTTAATTCACATCTGAGCCCCTAGTGCCATTTTGGGGACTATACTAGATGCCAGGAGATCAACATGGGCATCATAGGCTCCACTATTGTTATCAAACGTTCATATTTTTATTCTATAACTAAAGCATATACCTATGGTGTTCATATTTTTATTCCATAGCTTCATATGGTTCATATTTTTCATTTCAATAGGTTCATATTTTTATTCCATAACTATAGCAAAGAAATGACATGGCATAAATTCTCTTCCCCCATTTATAATTTATTTGCCCCCTGAATCACATATTGCTTCCCCATTCCTATCATATGAAGCAAGGCTCACTGTCTTAAGCAAATAGTTCCAGTTGCTTCAAAAATATGGAGAATAGCAAAAGAGCTTCCCTCTATACGCTCACTTATTAGGAAGGATATTAGTCACATCACAAGACAGCTTTGAAGGTTAACAGGAAATGTTTGTCTCCCTGGGGTGAGTAGAGCCCAGAGTTCTCAGCCCACAGTAAGTAGTCAAAAGCAGAGAGGGAACACTTTGCTGGCACTGGGTGCTCACTCTGTTGCATTGCCCATACAGGGATCCAGGTTGTAGGATTGGGTCAAAGTCCCAGGGTCAGGAGAAGCACTAGCACAATAGAGCTTGCAGCTGCAGGGGAGCAGGGACTGTGGTCATAGTTCCATGGTAGAAAAGTGTGCTTGTGATGGCTCACAGACTAGAGCACAGGCTAGGAGAGCAGCGACCACACCTCTCCCTCCATCATACCACCATACCTTAGAAGAACTGAAAACTTATAGGTCTCCAGAATTAGCACTGAAACAGCAGCACAAAAAAACCTGAAGCTTGGGACAGTGTCCCTTCCACCACAGGAACAGAGCCCAACTTTAGCATAAAGTTAAAAGTAAAGAAATAGCCTAGAAAATGAACAAACAAACAAACAAACAAGAACTTGAACATAGAAAGTTTCTATGATGACAGGGAATATCAAAACACAAATTCAAAAGAGGACAACAATTTCAAAATGGCTAGATACAAAGCCTAAAAGAAAAACAGGAATTGGTCTCATACCCAAGAAGAACTCCTAGAAGAGCTCAAAAAAGGATTTTAAAAAGCAAATAAGAGAGATAAATGAAAACCTGGGGAAAGAAATGAGAGTGATTCAAGAAATCATGAAAAAGAGTCAACAATTTGGTAAAGGAAGCACAAAAAATAGAAAAAGATGTACAAAAATTTGCTGAAAAAAAGCAACTCCTTAAAAAGTAGAATTTGCCAAATGGAAAAGGAAGAACAAAAGCTCACTGAAGAAAATGATTCCTTAAAAACTGAGCAAGTGGCAGCTAATGACTCTATGAGACATCAAAAAACAATAAAACAAAATGAAAAGAATTAAAAAAATAGAAGAAAATGTGAAATATCTCATTGGAAAAACAACGGACCTGGAAAATAGATCAAGGAGAGATAATTTAAGAATTATTGGACTACCTGAAAGTCATAATCAGAAAAAGAGTCCAGACATTATATTTCAAGAAATTGTTAAGGAAAACTGCCCTAATATTATAGAACCAGAGAGTAAAATAGAAATTGAAAGAATCCACCAACCACATCCTGAAAGACGTCCCAAAATGAAAACTCTCAGGAATATTATAGCCCAATTGCAGAGCTCCCAGGTCAAGGAGAAAATGCTGCAAACAGCCAGAAAAAAAAATGACTCAAATATCAAGGAGCCACAATCAGGATAACACAGGATTTAGCAGCTTCTATATTAAAGGACCAGAGGACTTAGAATATGATGTTCTGGAGGGCAAAGGAGCTAAGATTACAACCAAGAATCATCTACTCAGTGAAACTGAATATAATCCTTTGGAGGAAAATGGATATTTAATGAAATAGAGGGCTTTCAAAGATTCCTGATGCTTGACCAGAGCTGAACAGAACTTTTGATTTTCAGATAAAAGATTCAAAAGAAGTATTCAAAAGGTAAACAGGAAAGAGAAATCATAAGGGATTCAACAAGTTTAAACTGCTTACATTCCTACATAGGAAGATGATACCTGTAACTCCTAAGAACTTTATCATTATTAGTGCAGGTAGAAGGAATATACATACATACATTTATATGGTATGTGTGTGTATATATACATATAATGAGAGAGAGAAAGAGACCACAAGTGTGAGTTGACTATAATGAGATGATATCCAAAAATTAAATTATATTAATTTAAGGGGTGAGAAAGAAAGATGTACTGGGAGAAGGAGGAAGGGAGAGGTAGAATGGGATAATTATCTCATATAAAAGAGGCAGGAAAGAGTTTTTACAATGGAGGGAAAGATGGGTGAGGGGCAACATTTGAACCTTACTCTCATTGGAATTGACTGGAAGAGGGAATAACTAGTTGGGTATAGAAATCTATCTTACTCTAAAGGGAAGAGGATAGAAGAAGAGGGAGAGCTGATAGAAGGGAGGGTAGATTGGGGGAGTCAGTGATCAGAAGCAAAACACTTTTGAAGAGAGTCAGGGTAAAAGGAGAGAGAGAGAGAGAGAGAGAGAGAGAGAGACAGAGAGAGAGAGAGAGAGAGAGGGGGGGGAGGGAGAGAGAGAGGGAGAGAGAGAGAGAGAGAGAGAGAGAGAGAGAGCGAGAGAGAGAGAGAGAGAGAGAAACAGTGAGGGAATAGGATAGAGGAAAGTACACAGTTATTAATTATATGAATGGGATAAATTAGCACATAAAATGGAAATGGATGGCAGAGTGGATTAAAAACAAGAATCCTACAGTATGTTATTTAAAAGAAACACACTTGAAGCAGAGAGACACACGCTGAGTAAAGGTAAGGGGCCAGAACAGAATCTATTATGCTTCTACTAAAGTAAAAAAAAAAGCAGGGATAGCAATCATGAACTCAGACTAAGCAAAAATCGATCTAATTGAAAGAGATAAACAAGGAAACCATATCTTGTTAAAAGGCACCATGGACAATGAAGGTACCATAAACAATATCAGTACTAAACATATATGCACCAAATGGTATAGTATCCAAATTCTTAAAGAAAAAGTTAAGTGAGTTTTAAAGGGAAATAGATAATAAAATTATGCTGGTGGGGGACCTTAACTTTCCCCTCTCAGAACTAGATAAATCTAACAAAAAAAAGAAAAATTAAAGAAATGAATAGAATTTTAAGTTAGATATGATAGCCCTATAGAGAAAACTAAATGGGAATAGAAAGGAATATACATTTTTTTCAGTATATGGCACCCACACAAATTGGCCACATATTAGGGTATTTAAAACCTCATAAAAACCTGGTCCTTTCTGGAGCTAAACTGCCAAGCATTCAAACTCTATGGTAGAGAATGCAACTCTAATGGGCTGGCTGCCTTGTTTGAATGCCAAAAGTACATTTGCCTAAAAGACTGTTTTATGGAGAACCACACAAGGCAGGCACTCATGTGGTCATAAGAAATGATACAAGGATACTCTCAAGGTCTCTCTGAAGAACTCTGGAATTGATTGCATGATATGGAAGACATTGGCAAAGGGCTACACAGCATGCAATGACCACTTCAAAGAAGGCATTGTGCTCTATGAGCAAAGCAGAACTGCAGTAGCTCAAAGGAAATGTGAGATGCAAAAATTTAGAGATATCTCCACTCCAAATGTTCACATGGACTATTTGAGCCCAACCTGTGGTAGAGCATTCCAAGTTCATATTTGTCTGGTCTGCTACCGTAGGAAATACTGTACCTTGACTCTATCATAGCGATGTCATTTTGTTTCTCTTCAAGAATGAAGGACGACAAACAAACAACCAAAAACCTCACAACTAAATACAGAAAGGCAGAAATATTAAATGTATCCTTTTCAGATCACAATGCAATAAAAATTACATTCAATAAAGGGCCGTAAAAGGATAGATTAAAATCAATTGGAAACCAAATAATCTAATCCTAAAGAACAAGTGAATAAAAGAACAAATCATAGAAACAATAATCACATTAAAGAGAGTGATGAGACAACATACTAAAATTTATGGGATGCCACCAAAACAGTACTTAGGAGAAAATTTATATCTCTCTAAACACTTATATCAACAAAATAGAGAATGAGCAGGTCAATGAACTGGGTGTGCAACTCAAAAAAAAACCTAGGGAAAAAAAAATTTAAATCCCCAATTAAACACCAAATTGGGAATCCTGAAAGAGAGTAATAAAATTGAAAGTAAGAAAACCATTGAACTAATAAATAAAACTAGGAGCTGATTTTATTTAAAAAAACAATAAAACAGATAAACCATGGCTAATTTGACCTAAAAAAAAGAAAACTAAATTACCAGTATCAAAAATGAAAAGGGTGAATTCACCACCAAATGAAGAAGAAATTAAAGCAATTATTAGGAGCTATTTTGCCCAATTATATGCCAATATAAGTGAAATTGATTAATATTTACAAAAATACAAACTACCCAGATTAACAGAAGAGGAAATAGAATGCTCAAATAACCCCATCTTACAAAAAGAAATTGAACAAACCATCAGTGAACTCCCTACAATAAGTCTCCAGGACCCAATGGATTCACAAGTGAATTCTACCAAATATTTAAAGAACAACTAATCCCCAAACTATATAAACTATTATAGGCAAAGAAGAAGTCCTACCAAATTCCTTTTATGACACGAATATGGTTTTGATACCTAAACAAGGGAGAGCCAAAACAGAGAAAGAAAACTATAGACCAATTTCCCGAATGAATTTTGATACAAACATTTTAAATAAAATACTAGCAAGGAGATTATAGCAACATATAGCAAAGATCATACACTATGACCAAGTGGGATGTATACCAGTAATGCAAGGCTGGTTCAATATTAGCAAAACAATCAGAAAAATTGATCATATCAATGACAAGAACAATAAAAATCATATGATTATCTCAATAAATGTGGAAAAAATTTTTGATAAAATACGATACTCATTCCTAGTAAAAATACCAGAAATCATAAGAATAAATAGAGCTTTTCTTAAAATGATAAGTAGTGTCTATGTCAAACCATCAGTAAGACTATGTGTAATGGGTATAAGCCAGAAGCCTTTCCAAAAAGATCAGGAGTGATGCTAGTGATAACAGGCATTATCACCACTATTATTCAATATTGTATTAGAAATGTTAGCTATAGCAATAAGAGAAGAAAAATAAATTGGAGTTATTAGAATAAGCAATGAGGAAACAAAGCTATCACTCTGCAGATGATATGATGTTATATTTGGAGAATCTTAGAGAATTGACTAAAAAAGTAGTTGAAATAATTAATAGCCTTAGAAAAATTACAGGAAATAAAATAAATCCACATCATTAGCATTTCTATATACTACCGATAAAACCCATCACCAAGAGATAGAGAAGTTTCATTTAAAATAACTATAGATGGTATAAAATACTTGGGAGTCTACTTACCAAGAGAAACTCAGGAATTATATGAACACAATTACAAAACACTTTTCATACAAGTAAAGTCATCTAAACAGTTGGAAAAATATTAATTGGTCATGGATAAGTTAAACCAATATAGTGAAAATTACTCCAACCTATATTAATTAACTCGTTCAGTGCCATACCAATCATATTCCTAAAGGATCACTTTATAGAGTTAGGAAAAAAATAACAAAAAATTTACCTGGAAGAATAAAAGGTCAATATATCAAAGGAATTAATGGAAGAAAAATTTGAATGTAGGTGGTCTATCCGTGCCAAGTCTCAAACTGTATTATAATGTGGTAATCATCAAAACAATCTGATGCTAGCTAACAGATAGAGTGGTGGATCAATGAAAACTATTGGGTCCAAAATACACAGTATGTAATGACCATGTAATCTAACGTTTGATAAACACAAAGATACCAATTTTTTGGGACAAGAACTCACTGTTTGACAAAAAGTGCTCAGAAAACTAAAAAGCAGTTTGACAGAAACTAGGTATAGACCAACATCTCACACCACATACCAAGATAAGGTCAAAATAGGTACATGACTTAGACATAAAGAGTAACACCATAAGAAAATTTGGAGAGCGTGGAATAGTTTACCTATCAGATCTTTGGATAAGTGAATAATTTATTACCAAACAAGAGATAGAGGGCATTATGGAATATAAAATGGATCATTTTGTTTACATTAAATTAAAAAGGTTTTACATGAACAAAACCATTGCAGCTAAGATTAGAAGGAAAGCAGAAAATTGGAGGAGAGGGGATTTAACAGCAAGTTTTGTTTTGTTTTTTATAAAGGGCTCATTTCTCAAATATATAGAGAATTGAGTCAAATTTACAAGAATATGAGCCATTCTCCAATTGATAAATTTTCAAAGGATATGAACAGGTAGTTTTCAGATGAAGAAATCAAAGTTTTCTATAGTCATATAAAAATGCTCTAAATCATAAATATACATATATATGTATTGCAAGTATGACCATGTAGATCTTCAGCGCTACCATTTTCATGCTATTGTGCAAATGAGTACCAAGAATTAAATTTGAATTCCAACTCTGCCACTTATACTCTGTGTGCTCAGCCAAGCCACTTCACCTCAGTTTCTCCATCTGCAAATGGTACAGGGCAGAAGGCTAGGGGAAAAGGGAATAATTTCCCACCTATCTCACCAGGTTATTGTGATGATCAAGTGGGACAGGGTACAAAAAGTGTTTCCATATAAATGGGAACTGTCATTAGTATTATTTTTATGATTTCACTAAAGAGTAAATAAAACAAAAATAAAAACTCTTGGTGAGGAACTTCCTTTTCCCATTCGGATCAAGACCTTCTTTGCAATTTACTTAGTCTTAGACTAAGCCTGTGGTACTGGGAGATTAAGTGAACTTGCTCAGGATCAAGAATTCAGTACATGTCAGAGGCCACATTTGAACCTAGGTCTTTCTGACTCCAAAGACAACTTTCTATATATTATCCTACAATGCTTCTCTTTTATACTGGTAGTGGGGACAAATTGCACTTTCTAATCCACATTTTCTCACTAAGACTCCCTTGTAGATAAATTACATCAAATTAATTCAATGGCTCATATGGACAAATGGATCTTTGATCTCATCAATTTTAGAATTTCCTCAAATGACACAGATCATAGCTCATCCATGTTTGCATATCCTGCACAACTTTTGTCTATGTCTTCCCTAAAGTTCACCAAAGAAGGTCTCAATATGCTGGAGGCCTTCCTCACTTTCTCCTGACGTTGTGAGGACACCAGTAGAGCCTTTCCTCTGTCACCCCTCACACAAACTATCTTTTCTTTGTCATATGATTCCTTGATGACTTTGTTTACTTATGTTCTTTGGAGTTCTTCATTGGTTTTACATTGTAGCCTGTTCATGCCCACCATGAGCTTTACATTTTTCTCTAAGTGATGTTCATATTTCATACATCAGAGGCAGTGGTATTCTTAGTCCTACAGCCATATAGCCATACCAATAAAATGCCCATGTTGAAAAGAAGGTCCTTCATTTTTATGAGGTAACAAAATTGCTTCGCAATTTTGTAAGAATAATCCAACATTCTCTCTTCCTTGTTTTCAATTCTGGCACCAGTTGTTTTCCATATTTTTGTCCATTCTAGATATATAAACTTTCAGACTAGGTCTATGGGGGCAACTATTTTGATATGTTATAACCTAGGTAGTGGATTATTGGGTCATTTCTCTTTCCTGTGTGGATGAAGAGGCCCAATTTTGAGTGAGTACAGATCTCTTCCAAGATTCTCTGCAATGTCTTGGGATTTGATGTAATCAACACAATGTGAAACACAAATAGCACCATCTGTAAGGCCTCACCATCCCCACCACATAGTACCATTCTTGACCTGGACTCTGTATTGGATCTCCCCCACCACAGTAGCAAATACTTTTAGTAAGTATTGGAAATAAAAAATGTGAAATGGACAACAGAAATGATATCAACATCGACACTGACACAAACTGTAATAATTTCATCCAGAAGTTAAACCAGTAGAAATTAAATGATACAAAAAGGAGATCAAAGTGTTCAGAAACACCTTAGTCAACAAACATTTGGCTTAATTGCCAAATGGAAGTGATGACTGCCAAAGGTAAAACCAGATTATAATCTTTAAGATCTTACTGAGGAGGAAAATGAACATTTTTGAGGAGTATTGCCTCATATTTAGGGCAGCTTGGTGGTGCAGTGGATAGAGCACTGGGTTTAGAATCATGAAGACTCATCTTCTTGAGTTAAAACCTGGCCTGCATCACTTACTAGCTGTGTGACCCTGGAAAAGTCACTTAATCCTGTCTGCCTCAGTTTCTCACATGTAAAGTGAAGTAGAGAAGGAAATGGCAAACTATTCCAGTATCTTTGCCAAGAAAACCTCAAAATGGGGTCACAAAGAGTTAGGTATGACTAAAACAACCAAACAACAACACAATTATCTCATATAGCAGAGAGAAGCAATGGAGAGCAAAATGGATTTAAAATAAACTTGGTAAAATATCTAACCAAGGAAAGTCAGTCCAGGGGGCATTCAAAGACAAAAACAGGACTACAAAAGGAAGAAAAATGGAAAATATTAACAAAAACTAGTATAACAAACTTTTTTCCATCAAGAATGGTAGAACATTGAACTTAAACCCTAACATCATAGTCCCTGAGGTGTTTAAAGAGGAAGTAGAAATGAAACTAAAGAGAACAAAGATTGGAAATGTAGCTGCATTGGATCAAGTATATATAGGACGTCTCAAAACTATTAAAGCTTAAGACTGCACTAAGACTTTTGGGACACTCTGTATAGAGATCTGTAAAATGAAGGGATGGCATCAAATCAGGAAAGAAGGGGAAAGATTTAATTTTGGAGGGGCTGTGGGAAAACCACAGAGTTAGAAACTGGTCCAACTGTTTTAGAAAATAATTTGGAGTTATGGATGAAATTGTTCATTTCTTCATACCCTTTTACTCAGAAAGCCTAGGAATGGGATTAAAACTCAGAGAGGTTAATAATCACAGGAAATGACCCATATGTGCAAAATCATATATACTGTAGCAGCATTATTTGTGACAAAAAGTTGGAAACAAAACACACGTCCATATATATAATGGATGGGCTAAACAAAATGTGCCACAAAGAATCAAAAATTATAAATGATTCAAAGAAAAATGCTAAGATGTGTATGAAGTAATGCACAGAGAGTAAATAAAGCAAGCTAAAAAATAATATCTATAATAACTACAACATAAATAAAGACCATTTTAAAAAGCACAAAATGCTGGTCAAGTATAACAGATGATATTGACTCTACCCTATCATCATTGAAAACACACTTCTTATTATACATTTTTGGTTATTCACATGAACATAAATGATACTGTCATGAAGAAGCTAGAAAATATTACTCAATATTACACAGGCTTAAAGTAAATAATTGAAGACCGGGGGGTGGGGCAGAGCCAAGATGGTGGCTGGAAAGCAGGAACTTGCTTTAGCTCTCCCCCAAATCCCTCCAAACACCTGCAAAAAATGGCTCTGAACAAATTCTAGAGCTGCAGAATCCACAGAGGGAAGCAAGTCTCCAGCCCAGAAAAGCCTGGATGGTCATCGGGAAGGACAGACCAGACCAGGAGCCAACCAGCCAGAACAGGCCTTAGGGCCAGGAATCATTGAGCTGTGGCAGTTACCAGACTTTTCAACCCACGAACACCAAAGATCAGGTTAGTGGGAAACTATGGGATCAAGATGAGGGTGATCCGGCCCCATCCCTGAGGGTGGTGGAGGTGGTGCAGTGGTGGTGGTGGCAGCAGCAGGAAGCTCCTGAGGCTGCTTCCAGAGCTCCAGCATCAGCTGCTTCCCGAGTCCCTGGCTTACATGGTGGGAGGAATCTAGCAGCAGATCAGAGCGGGAGTGCAAGGAGTGTTTTGCAGGCACAGAGGCAGGTTCTCTTGCTGTGCCGTGCTTGCATCTGGATTGCAGTCCTGGTTGGCAGTTCTTGGGGGAGGAGGAGTGCTGCTCTGACAGAGCCTGCAGTGACAGTGGAGTAGAAGTAGCTCTGAAAACAGCAGCACAGCCCCTAAAGCTTGGGACAAAATACTCTCTATTCTACAAGCAGTCATACCCTGACAAAAAGCTCAAGGGTCAAGTAGTTGGCTAGGAACATGAACAGGCAGCAAAAACAAACTCAGACACAAACTCAAGTTCTAGATTCCTTTTTTGGTGACAAAGAAGATCAAAACATACAGCCAGAAGAAGTCAACAAAGTCAAAGAGCCTACATCAACAGCCTCCAAGAAAAATATGAATTGGTCTCAGGCCATGGAAGAGCTCAAAAAGGATTTGAAAAAGCAAGTAACAGAAGTAGAGGAAAAATTGGGAAGAGAAATGAGAGTGACGCAAGAAAACCATGAAAAACAAGTCAATAACTTGCTAAAGGAGACCCAAAGAAATACTGAAGAAAATAACAACTTAAAGAATAGACTAACCCAAATGGCAAAAGAGCTCCAAAAAGCCAATGAGGAGAAGAATGCCTTGAAAGGCAGAATTAGCCAGATGGAAAAGGAGGTCCAAAAGACCACTGAAGAAAATACCACCTTAAAAATTAGATTGGAGCAAGTGGAAGCTAGTGACTTTATGAGAAATCAAGATATTATAAAACAGAACCAAATGAATGAAAAAATGGAAGAAAGTGTGAAATATCTCATTGGAAAAACCACTGACTTGGAGAATAGATCCAAGAGAGATAATTTAAAAATTATTGGACTACCTGAAAGCCATGATCAAAAACAAAAGCCTAGATATCATCTTTCAAGAAATTATCAAGGAAAACTGCCCTGATATTCTAGAGCCAGAGGGTAAAATAGAAATCAAAAGAATCCACCAATTGCCTCTTGAAAAAGATCCCAAAAAGAAAACTCCTAGGAATATTGTCACCAAATTCCAGAGTTTCCAGGTCAAGGAGAAAATACTGCAAGCAGCCAGAAAGAAGCAATTTTAATATTGTAGAAACACAATTGGGATCACACAAGATCTAGCAGCTTCTACATTAAGGCATTGAAGGGCTTGGCATATGATATTCTGGAGGTCAAAGGAGCTAGGATTAAAATCAAGAATCACCTACCCAGCAAAACTGAGTATAATGCTCCAAGGCAACATATGGATTTTCAATAAAATAGAGGACTCTCAAGCTTTCTCAATGAAAAGACAAGAGCTGAATAGAAACTTTGACTTTCAAACACAAGAATCAAGAGAAGCATAAAAAGATGAACAAGAAAGAGCATTCATAAGGGACTTACTAAAGTTGAACTGTTTTGTTTACATTCCTATATGGAAAGATGATGTGTGTAATTCATGAGACTTTCTCAGTGTTAGGGTAGTTAGAGGGAGTATACATATATAGACAGAGGGCACAGGGTGAGTTGAATATGAAGGGATGATATCTAAAAAAATAAGATCAAATTAAGGGGTGAGAGAGGAATATATTGAGAGAGGGAGAAAGGGAGAGATAGAATGGGATAAATAATCTCACATAAAAGTGTCAAGAAAAAGCAGTTCTGTAGGAAGGGAAAAGGGGGCAGGTGAGGGGGAATGAGTGAATCTTGCTCTCATCGGATTAGACTTGAGGAGGGAATAACATACACACTCAATTGGGTATCTTACTCCACAGGAAAGTAAGGGGAAGGAAATAAAAAAGGGGGGATGATAGAAGGGAGGGCAGATAGGGGGAGTAGGTAATCAAAAGCAAACACTTTTGAAAAGGGACAGGGTCAAGGGAGAAAATTGAATAAAGGGAGATGGGATAGAATGGAAGGAAATATAGTTAGCCTTTCACAACATGAGTATTTTGGAAGTGTTTCACATTATGATACATGTGTGACCTATGTTGAATTGCTTGCCTTCCTAGGGAGGGTGGGTGGGAAAGGAAGGTGGGAGAAAATTTGGAACTCAAAGTTTTAAAAGCAGATGCTCAAAAAAAGTTGGTTTTGCATGCAGCTGGGAAACAAGATATATAGGGAATGGGGCATAGGAATCTATCCTTCCCTACAAGAAAGTAAGGGGAAAGGGGATGGGGGTGGGGAGTGGGGTGACAGAAGGGAGGGCTGACTGGGAACGAGGCAATCAGAATATATGCCATCTTGGAATGGGGGGAGGGTAGAAATGGGGAGAAAATTTGTAACTCAAAATCTTGTGGAAATCAGTATTGAAAAATAAAGTATTAAATAGAAATAATAAAATTCAAAAAAAATTGAAGACCATGTGGGAACAATTGTGTTTTCCTCACTTCTGCTATTGAGGTTAAGGAATGCTGAAGAGAAAAAAAAAACTATTTTGGACATGAACAATTGGCTAAGAAAATGTTGCCTAAGAATGGGATTTGGATTTCTGGATCATTGCTGAGATAACAAGAGGAATCCTGGGTTCACTTCTCCCAGATGCATTACCATGGAAACCTGAGGCACCTTTAAGTGGAGACATCCTTAAGATCCTTAAAGCATCCTTAAGATGGAGACTCTTCTAATGCCTCAAGTTTCCATGGTAACGCTTCTGGATATGGGCATGCCTAGGATTACAAAATGATGACTTCAGGCCAGGGATGAAGTACCTCTGACAATGGCTGGTTAGAATGTCCTTCTATGGTGTCTTTTGAATCTAATCGAAATGGCTATAATAAAAATAATAGTAGCTAATGTTTTCTATGTGCCAGGCACTGTGATAAGTTGTTTTGTATTTATTATCTAGTTTGATATTTGAAACAACCCCAGAATATAGGTGCCCTTATTATCCCCATTTTATAGGTGAAGAAACTGAGACGAACAGAGGTTAAGAGACTTGTCCTGGGTCACACAGATAGAAAGTGCCTGAAGCTAGATCTGAACTCAGGTCTTTCTGACTCTAGGCCCAATGGTCTCTCCACAGCACTTCCTTACTGTCCCTTTAAAAAGAGGGAACATTTCCTGTTTTTATTTACAAAGCTAGACAGAGTGGCTACAACTGAAGGAAGAACAACAGTTAAAGACAGAATGTAAGAAAGGAGCCAGTAGTAAATCACATGACCTAAAATGTCAATGCCTCAAATTTAAGCAATAAGGAAGAAAAACTAGAGGTCCTAGTTTGACTTCACAGATATATCTAAAGGCTGGTGATTCTAAACCCTCTGCAGTCTCATTTCCAACCTCATCATTCAAAGAAAATGACTCTCTCCAAAGTCATCTCTTAACTGCCATATCTAATGACCTCATTCTTCTTGACCTCTCTGTAACTGCTGACACTGTCATCCTCTTCTCCTGGATAGTCTCTCCTTTCTAGGTTTTCATGATATTTCTCTTTTGTGTTTCTCCCTCCATCTGGTCACTAGGATGAGCAGGAAGCAGGGGAGGAGGAAGTGATCACTCCATTTTGGAGTTTGTGTGGACGACCCAAATAGGTGATTCTCCCCTACCTGTTTCACCATTCCCTATCATTTCTTTTTCTAAATCTTCATCCAGGTCATGTCCACTAACTATGTCTGTTTCCCAAGGTTCTGTCTCAGGCCCTTTTTTCTTTCTTTTTCTTCTTTTTATTTTATTGCATGGGGGGGGCAGGGCAATTGGGGTTAAATGACTTGCCCAAGGTCACATAGCTAGGACATGTGTCAAGTGTCTGAGGCTTGATTTGATCTCAGGTCCTTCTGACTCCAGGGCCAGTGCTCTACTCACTGTGCCACCTAGCTCACCCGTGGGCCCTTTTTTTGTTGTCCCTCTATACTATCTTGTTTCGTGATCACATCAGCTCCCAGGGGTTCCATTATCATCTCTATACAGATGATTCCAAGATCTCTATATCCAGCTCTAATCTCTCTCAGATTAACTGATTTTTCAACATCTCAAATTAGATATCGCAGATATCTTAAACTCAACATATAGAAAACAGAACCACCATCCCAACCTGCTTCTACCCTCTTCTCTCTTACAAACTTTCTTATTACTGTCAAGGGTACCATCCCCCTCTCAGACATCCAGGGAGACCATCTCAGTGTCATTCGCAACTCCTCTCTAGTGCTCACTCCATATATCCTATCTGTTGGCAACTCTTATAATTTCTACCTTTGAAACATCTCTCTTACACTTCACTTTCTCTCCTATGTCACTGCTGCCACTCTAGTACAGACTCTCATCACCTCACACCTAGCCTACTGCAATAGCATTCTAATTGGTCTGCCTCCTTCAAATCTCTCCCCACTCTAATCCACCCTATACTTGCTGTCAAAGTGATTGGCATAAAGTACAGGTCTAAATATGTCAGTCCCTTTCTCACAATCAAAAAACCAAAGAATCAAATTAGACAATCTTCTGTTTGGCAGTTAACATCCTTCAAAACCTACCTCTACCTGTCCCGTATCCTCATACCTTACTCCCCTCTACGTAGACAACAGTCCCAGAGACATTGGCCTTCTTGCTGTTCCTTGTGTATGAACCTCCATCTCCTGTCTCCTTGATTTTTCACTGGCTGTCCCTCATCCCTGGAATACTCTCTCTCATCACCTCTGGCTTCCCTCGCTTCCTTCAAGACTCAGCTTAAATCTCACCTTCTATAGAGGGTGAGATTTCCCATTCCTTCCCATTGATAGTCTTTCCTCTGAGATTACCTTCCATTTACACCGTCAATATCTTTAATGAACAATTATTTTTGCATGTTTTCTCCTCCATTAGAATGCAAACTCCTTGTGCCTAGGAACAGTGTTGTTGCCTTTCTTTGCATCCCTAGCACTTTGCGTAGTACTTGGCACAGAGTAAGTACTTAATAAATGCTTGTTGACTGGTAGAATAAATCCCATGATTAGACTAAGGTTCTTCATTCAAAAGAAATGGAATAAGTAAAAAGGAAAAGAGGAGTATTATATATTAAGTATATATATGTATATATATATATATATATACACACACACATATATATGTAAACACATATATATGCGTGTGTGTGTATATGATTCCTTGTGTGAACAAATCTCAAAACCAGAGGAAGAGAAGTATGGTGGTGAGCACTCAGGTCAAAATCAGTGGAGGGAGGAACAGAAGCAATTTTGACATTAAAATATATTATAGGGCTTCTATATAGAAAGAGGAAATAGTTGGAGTGTTCAGAAAACAGATTATAAGTCTGGAACAGACACCTGATATAGTCATGACGCAAGAAATCAATTATTCAGATATATGATAGAGCCCTCTCTCTGCCGAAAGCAGAATAGCTAATGACTTCTTGAAATACCTTAATGAACATTTCACTTTTCAAAAGGAGAGGCAACCTGAGAGAAAATGTTATTATTGATCTGATTCTCACTAAAAGGAAACACTAGTTGCTGGAATGAAAATGATGGGAACCTTGGTGGGGGAAGGACTGATGACTCCATTTTAGAGTGTGAATGGGAAAAGGAGAGAAAAGCTAGGTCAAGTCTGACATACACTTGAGATTTGAAGAGAGCACATTTCAAAGCATTCAGAGGAAGGATAGGGAGGGTACTGTAAAATTCTATAGGGAAAATGAGACCAGGAGGAAGGAGAAACTCTTAAAAATGAAATTAAGAAGACACAAAGGCAAACAATTGTGATGAATTGGAAAACAGAGGGTTGTTTAAAGAGACTAATAGGAGTGCAAAGGGTACTCCCCAACCAACTAGGGTTTTTAAAGATGAAAGCAAAGGCAGGTGATATAGGACGACTATAACATGGTCCTAGAAAAGCTGGGTTAGAAGTACAAAAGCTCAGAGTGAGCTGAGGTTGGAGAGAGGAAAACTAATAATAGCAAAGAGGGGTGGGAGTATATCCATATATGGAAAAAGAAGAGGATCAAAGAAGAAATGGAAGCATTGCTTCAGGTAGATAAGATGATGACAACTGATAAGAGAGATAAAGCAAAGCTCCTTAATTTTAATTATCTCTGTTATTGTGTTTTCTCTTCCAAAGAAAATTATCCTTACAGTAAAAATGACAAACCAAAAATGGCTAACAATGGCAAATCAAGATAAGTAAGGAGAGAGTAAGAAAGCACTTGATTGCTCCCGATGAATTCAAGTCAGCTAGCCCAAATGAGCTATATCCTTAGGGACTGAAAGAAAAGAAGGTGTGATTACTAAGCCAGTGATATCTGAAAGACTGTAGAAAATGGAAGAGAAACTAGAATGGGAAGCAGGACTAGAGAATGGCAAATGTCGTCCCAATTTACCAAAAAGGGAAGAGAACCGAGTCTTTAGACTACTGGTTTACTTTGATTCCTAGCAAAATTATAGAATGTCTCATTAAAAAGATGGTCATAGGCATTTAATAAATGTTTCTTATTGATAGTTTCATTTAGAAAAGGAAGCAGTGATTACAAAGAATTGGGAATGTCATGCCATATTAACCTTATTTCCTTATTAATCTTATTTGCTTTTTTGACAGGGTTACGAATTTATAGATGAGGGGAATGTGGCAGATGCAGTGTTTGATAAATTATCTCACAGTATTCTTGTGGAGAAAAAATGAAAAATATAGACTGGAAGATCATGTAATTAGATGGATTTGGACTTGGTTGAATGGTCAAACTGAAAGAGTAGCTTTTAATCATTCAGAGTCAACTTCGTAGGAGATTTCCTCCAATGGAGTGCCCCAGGAATTTTTTCTTGGACTAGTATAGTTTAACATTTTTATTAATGACTTAGATAAAGAGATAATTGCATGATTATTAAGTTTCCATATGATATGAAAATGAGAAGGATACCTAACTTCTTGGATGACAGTCATCAAAGAAAAAGATTTTGACAGGCTAGAATGTAGATCTAAATATAATAAGATGAAATCCTATAGAGATAAATATAAAGTCTTATTTAAGTAATTAGGTAGATGCCGAGCATTTATTAAGTACTTACTACATGCCAGGAACTATACTAAATTCTGGGGATAAAATACAAGTAAAAAGAAAAACATTCCCTCCCCTCATGGAACTCACATTATGGTGACGGTTCCTCTTCTTTTCTACTCTGATCAGACCGCATTTATTTCAGTCTGTGTTATTGCAGACTGCATTTTGTTCAGTTCTGGGCATAACTTTCCAGAAAGGACTTTAATAAGCTGAAGGGTGTCCATAGTAAGGCAATTAAGATGATAAAGAGTCCCATGTCATTTGAAGATCAAGAATAGGGGCTAGAGATATTTAACATAGAGAAAATACTGAAAGGAGATATTTGCTATCAAGTGTGTGAAGGAGTGTTATAGGGAAGAAGGATTAGACTTGTTCATGGCCCTGGAGGTTATAACCAAGAATAATTGATAAAAGTTACAAACAGAAAAATTAGACGATGTAAAGAAAAACTTCCCAACAATTAGAACTGCCCCAAAGTGGAATGGGTTGCCTTGGGAGATAATAGGCTCTCCTTCATTTTAGGCCTTTAAGCAGAAACTAGTTGACTGCTTATCAGATATGTCATTCTGGCAGCTCCTCTTCAGGAATAGGTTCAACTAGATAGCCACTGAGGTCTTTGTCAGTTCTAAAATTCTGAGATTCCTTTCTTTTGCTCCCAATTGGTAAATTATAAAAGGAAAAGTAACATATACTGTCGGTTCCATCAGTCTATCAAATGGTTTTCATTAATCATTTTTAGGGAGTATATCTTTTGGTGAGGATATTGGGTATTTGGTAGAAAGTATTTGTGTCCAAGCAAAATATAGCAATAATGAAGTAAAATAAAATGGAGTTGCATCTGAAAGGTTCCTCCCAGTTCATAAAGTCCATGATTTTAAGGATTGGCTAAAAATTGTCATTTAGGGCTTACTGAGAGGAAGAAGTACATTTTTTTTCCATTGGAGAAAGTTCATAAAGTTGAAAATATCATAACTCCTTAACTAGAATATTTTGTAATCATCTAAGGATAGCATTTCTTCGTTGTGGAGGAAGACAGGATGTGAGTCCCAGGGGATAGGGGATGGGGGCATGCCCTGTTGCTATAAATAAAAATGTATTGCTGGATCAATCAATCAACAAGCATTTACTAAGCACCTACCCTCTTTACTGGCCACCAGGAATATAAAAGGACATTGGGTTGAAGAGATATTACAGTTGTAGAGGACAGTGGGGAGTGGGAGGTGACAGTCATTCTCTAGGAATCATAGAAAATCAGAGTTAGAAGGGACCTCAGAGATCATCTATTCAAATTCCTTCATTTTATGCATGAGGAATTGAGGGCCTGAGGCAAGAGAGAGTGGAGCGAGTAGAGATAACAGCACATCCAGCGCTGGAACTCTGTCTTCAGACCAAGCCTCAAGCTTTTTCTACCATATAATGCTGACCTTTTTGCACGTATATGCAACAACCTAATAATGATTTCACAAAAAGTTCAGTGTAAATTAAGGATGTCCCTTTCACTTCTTATCTCATTCCTTCAGACTACAGGACTGAGGTCAGTAGGAAATAAACCCAATTTTAGTGTCCTATTGTGAAGCCTTTTCGCTGTCACAAAATGGGGGGAAAGAAACATCACCAGTTCCCAGAGACTGAGAGACAAGACCCCCAAAATGTTTCTCCTGATCTACCATGATGGAAGCATGTATTTTTGAGGCAAATGGCTGATTGTATAGAAAGTCTAGAGTGAACAGGGCCACAGGGTGAAATGCACCCCACATGCTGTTTTTCAGTGTTCTCCTTCACATTCATGCCCATAAAGCCTTTAATTTTCCTTTCGGCAAGTATATGACACATAATCTTTGACTCATAAAAAGTAATCAGAGTAATGGGTGAGACTACTTAGAGACAATTTTCTAGACAGACCTCTCAGGCGGAATTGTTCCTCCTCCAATACGATGAAATAGTTGGAGCATATGAATGACACAGTACTTTTAATTCAAAGAAATGAGACAAGCATCTGATAGTGTCCTTCATGATTATACTTTTATCCTTTTTGTACTTGTGTCCCATTTGCCATTTGCTTCTAGTGTGCCTAGAAATACACAGGCATTGCTTTATTTAATGCCTTGTGCAAAAAATGGTACAGTAGCTTCTCAATTGTCAAAGACAGCCTGCAAAATATGAGTGAAAAAAACGGCTTCTACCTTTCAGAAGACATGACAATTTAACTGATTTTAGACTTCATACATCATTTTCTTTCCCTCCAGCCCTCTTCTCCCTTTTCCTAGAATTGACATCTCCTAGAAGAATGTGATTACTTTAGGGGAGTCAGACCCAAAGAGGGCCTAAGTAATAATGGCTTTAGAAATGTGTGAAAACTGTGTTTACTCCTTTAGATCAGTTGAGTGCTATTTGATACCTCGAAGCATTAATGTGTATCTACTATTCCATGATGCCTGACCAGAGAGGTTGATATGAGAGGTTCTTGCCTATACATTTAAATTCAACTCAATCTTTGAACTCAAAGAAGATAGTCATTCACTAAGTGGATTCTAAGATGGATTCTAAGATGGCCACTGATAGGTCTCAAAATGTGACATTTTAAAAATGCTAGACAATAATTTTTGACACCTCTTGAATATCTCAAGTTCTAATCTCCCTACATACTTGGCTATGAATTTCCCTTTGACACTGTTGGCTGCTTTTTATAGCATTCATGAAGAATTGTGGCTTTCTTGTCCTTCCTGATTAAAGGATACTTAAATCTTCTAGAATAACCAATTTATGTAGATTATAAAGCCATGACAGAGCATGTATTTCTTGCAAATCACTGAAGACAGAAATCTAAAATATTATTGTTGGGTTTATTTATGTCACTGTCTGAGAAGAATCTGGGTTTTTAAAACTTGGGCAACGCATCTTATTGTATCTTAACTTAGAATCTAAATAATCTTAGAATGTACATAAAAATGTCATCTGGAGTATCCTTGGAAAAATAATTTACCCTAACAGATTCCCATTGTCCTTGAGTAACTCTGGCCCCCTGCAGTCTGACTTATAATTGAGGCACATACTATATTACATGATCTGTCACCCACACACCACAGTCTTTAATATCAGCAAAGCAAAATCACAATGCAAAATACCAGCAGCCATCAGGCAGATGAATTGGTTTTTATTTTTTAGTTTAGTTCTGCCAGTGAGGTAATGAAAAGCTATTAAGTTTTCAAGGCAAAATAGTTACAAAAGATCTCAAAAATGAAAATTATGAATTTGGGGATATAATTTGAGTATTTTCATACTTAAGATAAATAGCCATATATAGTAGAGGGTTTTTTAGCTACTTTTTGGGGGGGGACCCTCAATCTTGCCAAGATTCACCAGCCTTATCAAAATTGCTAGGATCACTGCAGTAAACATCTAAGTCTGAAAGGTAAGTGCCAGTATTACAGATATGTTTTTTGGTTTTATTAACATCTTATTTATATTTTTATTCACCCACTGACAATGGAAGCCCAACTTCTTCCAAATGCTAGGATCATGAGTATTATATACATATAACATATGTGTATTTTTAAACGTGCAAATATTTTATGAACTCATGGATGGTTTATTTGGAGAGGGCTGCAACATTAATAAGATCAGCTTTGAGACTTTTAACCCTTTAAAAAAGTTTATCATAATATTTACATTGTTAATATGATTTTTATTGTTTTACAAGTAAGTCCAATTCCAAATAGGCTATTTAAATGTCTAAAAACACAAAATAATCTTACCTGATCATCAAGTCCCCTAATTCCTTTGACATAAAGTTCCAAACACACAACAGTATAAAATATTTAGGAAATTGACTAAGATAGGTAAATATATGTGTGTATGTACATATGTGTATATGCGTGTGTGCATATGTACATATGTGTATATGCGTGTGTGCATATGCACATACATATATCATATATATAAACATGTATTGTATGTGTATATCTACAAAGGCATACATATATGCCAATGTATGTGTGTATATACACACATGCACATATACAAAGGCATGTACACACATATATTTTGATGTGTGCTTTAAGAGAAATCGAGGCCACTGATAAGTATCTAAATACTAATATATTTGGCTATGCAAGAAACCTTACCCCAACAGCTAAAAGTCACATAATTCTAAACCAAGTGCATCAAATTCTGGCATGGCACCAATCTGTCTACTTCAGAATGAGCAATAGTTCCAGCATCATCAGAATTAACCATCCACTAAATTCAATTTAATAAAGGCCACATCACCCTCAGTGCTTCACCTTCATGCACAATTTATTACAATTTTCTAGGAGATGCTAAATCCCAGACAGAAAAATCATATTCCAGAAAGGTGCCTTCTAAGGAAGAAAATACTTTCCTGGGGCATTTTTTGTCACTGAACATCAGCCCAGTACTATAATTGGATGTCTTCATGGAACATCTGAATGAGTCCCCAATGAAGTGAGATTAAAGACCAAGTGCCAGAATTTGTTGGATTGTAACGGTTTCTACATCCTCTCTCAGAGACAGGATATGGAGCATGAAACAGTGACTGTCTAAGTTCCTTTCTAAATGCAGTCACATTCACCAGACCTCCCTTGGGTGATTGATCACTCACAAACTGTGCAGGGGAAAGGAACAGGAACTTTTTTATATGTAGAAGTAAGGTTGGAATTCAAAAATATTCCATTAGATTGTGCTTCATTTTTTCTATTACTCCTCTTGGTGCTAAGAAAAAAAATAACAAAGAGTGGTTAGGTATTGTAATTCATATGAAGTAAAAAGGAGTGAAGAATTGAGGAAAACCGACTGTGAGTACTGCAAAGCAAGCTTGGACCTCATAGTCATCAGTTTGGTATAACGACATTCTTTCGGTATAACAGCATTCATTCATCCACGTATTCATTCAATAAGCATTTATTAAATGTCTATGATGTTCCAGGAACTGTGCTACATGCTGGGGCACACAAAGACAAACACAAAATACTCCTTACCCTCAAGGAGCTTACAGTTTATTGGGGGAGTAAACATGTATATGTATAAGTATATACAAAATATATACAAGGTAATTTTTTGGGAGTGAAGCACTAACAACTGGGGGGAATCAGAAAATGCTTAATGTAGTCAGGAGGAGGAGGAGGAGGAAGAGGAAGAGGAGGATGCTGATGTGTCACATTAGTTGAGGACAGAAGGAAATTCTAAGTAGAGGTAAGGAGAGAGCGCATTCCAGGCACGAGGACAGCTTGTGTAAAGACTCAGAGATGGGAGGACATGTGTGGAGACTGGATGGCAGAGTACACTAAGGGGGGTAATATATAATAATATTACTTATAATATAGAATAAGGCTAGAAAGATAACTTAGATATAGGTGGTGAAAAGCTTTAAATGCCAATCAAAGAAGTTTGCATTTTTACCCTAGAGGCAATAGAGAGCTACCAGTTTCTTGAGCAGGAGAATGACATGGTCTGACTTGTGTTTAGCAATATCAATTTGGTAGCTACATAGAGAAAGTATTGGAGAGGAAGGAAGCCAGATGCTGGGAACGGTATTGCCGTAGTCAGGGCAAGTAGTAATAAAGACCTAAACTAGGGTAGTGCCTATGGCATCCGAGAGGTAGAAATAGAATTGATAAGTCTTTGCAACTATCTGGATATAGCGGGGTGAGAGAGAATCAAGAATGTATCTGAGATTGTAATGGCAGGTGACTTTTGATTTTGGTACCTCCAACAAAAGTAGGGGCACTGGGAAGAGGGGAAAGTTAAGGAGGAGAGAAAATGAGTTGCTGAGTTTGAAATGCTTATGGTACCTACAGGTAGAGATATACAGAAGGCAGGCTAGAGAGGCAGGACTGGAGCTTGGAAAAGAGACAAGGACTGAGTATGTGGATTTAAGGATCTTCTACATAAAGATGATTATTGACCACGTAGGGAGAAAAGGGAGCCTGGGATAGAGCCTGAAGGTACACCTATACAGTGAGTAGGACATAAATCATGATCCTGCAAGGAATCTGAGAAGGATCATTCATTTAGGTAGGAAGAGAACAAAACGAAAATAACGTGAATGGTGCTCAAGAAAACCCAGGGAAGAGAGAGCATCTAGAAAGTCACTCGTGTCAGATGGTGCAGATAAATTGGGAAGAACGACTGGACAGCAAAAAGGCAGAGCACAAATGGGTTACCTTGGAGAGAACGGTTTCAGACTATTAGTGGTGATAGAAGGAAGCAAGGTTTGAGAAGTGAGTGGCAAGGTCTAGAAGTTTAGCTATGAATGCCTATCTCTACCTTAAATATCTATGAATATCTATCTATCTCTACCTTATAACAATTTAGGAAAATCAGAGAATGGGAACAGTATCTTATTAGATATCATTTGCTTTTATGAAGTAAATTATACATATGGCCACTAATTTAAAAAGCATGTTTAATTTTTGGCTTTTTATATGGGTTTATGTGTTGTACTACAAAGTCTGAATATGACTATCAACCCATACTTAGTTCTTAAACATAAATATACAGTAGGATTTAGTTCCCCAAGGGGAAAGGCATCCAACACAGTAGTGACACAACACTGCTACTCTCCTTGTCTTACAAACTGAACAATAAAGCTAAGACATCAAGATCACTTGACAGCCCTCCTCAGTTAAATGGGGCTTTATTTTTAGAGAACAATAGGAGCTGTAGGAAACTGGGTGGCCTTATATCACAGGCCTAAAAATAGGTACAACTAAATGCAACCCTGTGGTTTGTTTTTTGACTTAAGATTAACTTTGCATTTCAGGGACCTGCTATGTGTCTTTGAAACAGTTTATGGTGTCCCAAGTGATGTCATCTTATCTAGGTTATTAAGGACGTATTTAGTCTTCCAATCAGACAAAACACGAGGTCTCCATGGGAGCTTTAATCAGAATGATTACTTGCTGTGCTGAGACTGTCCCAGTGAGCAGAACATTAGTGACCTTTCCTGAACAGGAAATTTAAATTTGTATCACTGGGCTGGTGAGGAATACAGACATTTCCCTGTAGACCAAAATTATAAATGAACTTTCAGGTTGTCATATGTTAAGAACACAAACGCACAAGCTGTACAAGGCAGAGGCAAAATGAGACCTTCTCCCAGAAGCAAAGGTCATTTTTGATGCCTTCATTCATTCATGCATTCACTCATTCATGCATTCATCAGATTTGCCACAGATACCTTAGCTTTATGAAAATCACATATACAAAGTAAAATCAGAGAACTCAGCTAAAATTATAGATCCACATTACATTGATTGGTATTAAGCATATCTCCTAAAGTTAACTTTGTTCCCTCAATAGTATATTAAAGGAAAAGAAAAATCTCCAGCATAGGTGATTTCCTCCATAACACACTGGTCAGTCTTGAACAACTTGTTTTTCTTTATAATTTATCAACCAGGATTTATTTGCCGTAGGAAAGGCGTTCACCAGAGATATTCTTGTTTAGTTTAGAAAGTTTCCAACTTTTGTTCTGGCTTATTAGCTAGCCTAGTTAGTGATTAAAAAGCTCTCTGCTCCACTCACTAATTCCAGAATCCCTGCTTATAAATATTCCATAGAGAAACTTGCTACTGTCGAATAAAGGATTTCATAACACAGAGACCTATGCTACCCCCTTATCAATGGGGATGAAAGAAGATAGCTGGGGTAACCAAGCAAAGGATAGGTTCCCACTCATACAATCATTTAACAAAAATCCTTTGGGAGAAAAAAAACCCAGCTATTCTAATTCTTCAAACTTACATTCAATAAATCAATTGATTAAGCACCTAGACAGTGCCCAGCCCTGAGGAAACAAAAACATAAATGAAACAGTACCGGCCCTCATGGAAATTGCCTTCTGCTGACAGAGATAGCTGTAGCAACAATTGGGCTAGCGGCAGCACATGTTGTGGGGTGTGAGACCCAACAAGACCAGCAAGAAGAGCTGCTAGCACAGGTTCTTTGATCTGCTTTACTAAGCAAAGTAACTTAAAGAAGTTAACAATCTCACTTTAATCAAACATACATATATGATTTACCTAGTTCAGGAGGAAGAGCCAGCACCCTGAACTTCAGAGCAAATACAAACAAATTACAAACATACATTATAAACAGACCAAATACAAACCAACATCTGGGTTAGCAAAGCCGGGGGGGGGGCAGTCACTCACTCTTCCAGTGAGTGACAGCCTCAAAAGTCAAACACCAATCTTGGATCTTATATACTGGTCTCAGGGCCCTGGGGTACTTGATTACCTCAGTGATGAGAAGCACTCATACAAAGAACAGTGTAACATCCCATTTAGGGTGTGGGAAAGTTAATCCCTAGTATCACTATATACAAGTCAATGACTCCTGATTCTCTTAGTGCTGAGAAACATTGCAAGACAAAAAGATCCCATTTTACCTGCCTCATTCCAACAAAGGCCAGAATTGTTAAAGGCACTTATGAGAAGAACAGCAAAATGGCCCACCTTAATTGCTGATACAATAGCACGTATACTTATAAATATATGCAAAATATATGGAAAGTAAATGCAAAATCATTTTGGAGTTGGACCGTAGCTGGGGAGATTAAGTGGTATGGAGCTGTGCTTGAAGGAAAATAGGGATGCTAAGAATTCGTAACATGTCACAAACCATATATGCATGAAATCACCCTCATGGTAAAAAATAACCTTTGGAAGCATACAAAACAGTGCTACATGCTCGCTTCAGCCTGAGAGAAAGTTTCAGTAAGAAGAGTTATGTTTAACTGTTACTATCTATGTGACTTTGGGAAAGTCATTTTGATGAGGTTAAAGAAAATGATGAGGTAGGGAACCATAGGTTTTTAGGGGTGCTTAAGACCCCAAAATACCGACACGCCGGGTCCTGCCAAATGAATTCAACTCAAGCCTTCTCAGCCAAGGAAAAAGACAAAGTTTATTAAAGATTCACCATATTGGGTTGTCTTAAGAAATCTCACTATTTGTTTTTTTTTTTTCACAAGCAGGCCAGATTCAATCTATTGAGTGCCATCATGGAGGGATTGAGGGGTGGTCTGGGGTGACTAGAGGAGGGGTTTAGGGAAGGTCTTGAGGAGGAGTCTAAGGAGGATCTTGATGGGACTGGGGTGAGTGGAGATCAAGACTCCAGAAAACAAGAGAATGGGATTTTGATGGGATCAAGGGTGGGAAGCAGCTGGACAATAAAGGGCTAGGCTAGGTAGAGATTTGGGCCTAGATAATGAAAGGCTTATGGCCTCAGGAGAAGGCAAGATCAAGTGAGAAGATTCAAGGAGAGTTCAAGGAGGTTCCCAGAGACTGTACCCCATCAGGTTCAAGGATTCCCAGAGACTGTACCCTCATGAATTTCACCTATCTAGGCTTCAGTTTTCATAGCTATAAACTAAGGGAATGAAACTAGATAGCCTCCAAAGTGCCTTCCAACTCAGGTCCTTCTATCCTACCTGTGAGGTTTTAAATCAGGCATCCTTAGATTTAGACCTAGTGTCTTGTGCGACAGATATTCTTTGCCCAATATTATCAAGCTCAACCAAAACATGGCATAGATGAAACAGTGTCATAGGGCTACTTAATTCAATAAGAACAGATCTAAGCTAAAGAGCCAAAACCACTGACGAGCAGAGTAAGAGCCAGAGCCACCCTCTCTAGTAACCTAGTGACATTACAGAACTTGGGATGGGATCATGGGATATGCTTTTTATGCCTCAACAGCACCAGTACTGAGAAGTGACTTTCATAGAGGCAAAGTGAGGCAAAGAAGATAAGTGCTCAAAACCAATGCTTTATGCCTTGGAAATGAGGTAAGGTTGTGGCTCTGAATGAACATCAGACATTCTCTAGTCCAGTTTTAATTCAATCTATTCAGCAAAGGTACAACAGAAGACAACATAAATTAGCATTATGTGTCAAAAAGATTTAAGAATGTTTCAAAGTCTCACAAGTAAGCACTTGCCTATGTTTCTTGGGCCAGGAAAATAGTATGAAAAAAAATGTTATTTCAATTTGCATAGTGCTTTGTGTTTACACGTTGTGATCTGCACCACTGTGTAAGGAACAGCCACATGAATGAACAGAACAAAGCGTTTATAGTTATAAAACATTTTGCATAAATTATCCCATTTGATCCCCACAACTCTATGAGGTAGGTAACCTAAATACTAATGTAGCTTTTACAGGTGAGAAAACTGAGGCCTAGACAGATAAAGTGACTTGCCCAAGGTTACCTACTGATTACCGACAGAGCCAGGACTCAAATCCTGGTCTTCTGACTCCAAGTCTAATGTTCTTTCTACTAAGTCAAGTTTTACCATATGTGCAAAATTGGCTCTGGAGCCCAGGAGAATAGTTAATTCACTATATTTATTAAATAAATAAAATATATAGTATAATAAATATATATAGTACATGTAAATATAGTAAAAAATATAGTATAAAAAATAAATTTTTAAAATAAAATAATAATAGGATTTTTTTCTTTTGCTGCCAAGTTGAATTAATGTCACATTTTTAAAATGAATCACTTTTACCACTACAAGGACTGGACAGGCATCAGATAAAAATGTCAGCTAGCACAATATGATGGAAAGAACATTGGCCTTGAAGTTGGGACATTTAAATTCCAATTCCTGCTCTGCCACTAAAAAGTTCTGTGACCTTGGACAAATTACTTAACTGCTCTAGATATCCACCCCTCTTCTGCTCCTTTTGTGAATTGTCTAACCTTATTAGAATGAAAGGTAGGTCCTGGAAGGCTGGGACCATCTTTCTTTTTGCTTGTGAAAGGAGTGAACGAGTGATACCTCACATGTACAGAGGGGTCCAAGTGTGGGGAGGATGCTATCCTCATGTATGGCTCTAAGAAAGGCAGAACAGATATTTCCCTTATCCTTCCCCAAGGGAGACTTTCATTCTTGCCAGGAGGGAAAACAAAAGGTTGGGATTCCATTCTCCTCAGAGACAGGGAGTATCTATGTGCTCCTTTAAAGATAATTAGTCTATGGAGTATTATCAGGTTCCATCTAAGTTTCAATCGCTTTGTTATTTCTAAAGGGAAGGGCAAGCTCTACAACCAAAGCCTGATGCCTTTACCACCCAATATCAATTTTACAATGAACACACATAGCAAATTGCAAAGAAGCCCATTTATTCAAATCATAGCAAAACAGAAACCAGAGAAGGTACACATAGGAGAATATATACTGGATGATTCAGAGTGAAGGAGCTCTCCCATTAGTAGCAAGGTAATTCATCTCATATTAATTAATACTAATACACTCAATACAGAGCAGCTAGGTAGCTCGGTGGATAGAGCACAGGCCCTGAAGTCAGAAGGACATGAGTTCAAATCTGGCCTCAGACACTTACTAGCTGTGTGACCCTGAGTAAATCACTTAACCCTGCTTGCCTCAGTTTCCTCATCAGCAAAATAAGCTGGAGAAGGAAATACTCCAGTATCTTTGCCCAAATGGGGTCATGGAGAGTAGGACACAACTGAAATGACTCAGCAACTATTCAACTCAACCAAGAAGGTCCTGGATCTCACCCAAGGGAAAACTCTTCAGAGTCTCTAGAGTAGCAAGCTGAGAATAAGAACATGATGGAGACTGCCAGCTCCTCTCCTGTGGTCCCAGAGTCTTTTCCTTCGAAAACCTGAGGTAGGGTTGGCCTCTTCCATCTTCTCTCTCAAAGTTGGAAGCTGACCAAAAGCTATAAAGAAGATTCTCACATGGAGAGTCCAGAAGGAAGACTTGGGCTTGAAAAGTCCCCCAAGCTGGAGTTCTCTCATCTCTTACCAGCTCTGCGCACCTCTCATGCAGGGCAGTACCTTCATCCCTACTGAAAAAGAGAGAGTCCCACACCAATGGGCTTTGGGACAGAGGTTATATTTTTATATGTATCCCAGTGCCTAACATAGCACCTGGCACATAGTGTTTAATAAAGGCTTATTGCTTTTCTGCCTGCCAATTAAATTAACATGCATAGACAGGGATAGATTAGATGATTTTTAAGCATCGTTTCTCACCTAGCTGATCTCCTGGACTTCATCATTGTCTCTAAAAACTCATCTTCCTGCAAGATCACATATGCTATGAAATTCACCCCTCCTAGGTACTCTCTTGGGGCCCCTCTTGATTAGAGATAGTGGAAAGCAGAAATCAGAGACCTCTTCCCAGATACTCCATTTAAGGATAACACCCAGGGCAGCCACCTCATTTTTTCCCAGCCACCTGCGGGGCTTCATCATGACCCTCTGAGGAGTATCCTTTCCTCCCTCACTTTTCAGTTTCTTTTTATATGTTTTCCCCCATTAGATTATGAGCTCTTTGAGGACAGAGATTGTGCCTTTGTGTCCCCAACAATTCATACAGTGCCTGGTACATAGAAGGCACTTAATAACTGTTTATTGAGGGACCGACTGATTTAAGGCCCCTTCCTGATCCAATATCCCATGATTTCTATCCTCAGAAAGTTGGTCCAGTCTAATTATAAGCAGTAGTGTCACCATCATTGCCCAGTCCCCAAGATCATATCACGTTCAGTCTAAAAACACATTTTGTAGGTTAATTTGTTCTTCATAGCATGGATAGGCAGCGCCATTCTACCTCCGTGTACCCAGGAGTCAGGAAGAATTGAATTCAAATTCAGCTTCAAAGACTAAGTTACTTAAGACCCTGAGCAAATCACTTAACTTCTGTCTGCACCAGTTTCCTCAACTGTAAAAAAGGGATGGGATGATAATAGCACCTATCTCCCAGGATTGACATGATAATCAAATGAGATAATATCTATAAAGTGCTTAGCACAGAGCCCATCACGTAATAGACACTTAATAAATGTTTGTTCCCTTCCACCTCGTACATCTAAAATATCAAGGCTTGTGACTTTTCATTGCCTGGGTTTTTCTTTTTTTGAAGTATGGTAAAAATTAATCACTAGCAAAGATGAACACGAACATTCTTTACAATTCTCTGGAAGTGGGCATGGGTAAATGTTCATTTGCAAAGCTCCCTGGATATATTAACAGCTGCTTACATTTACATAGAAATTTTAAACTTACCAAGTGCTTTCCTCATGACAACCCTGTGATGTAAATAATTTCAGTATTTTCTCCATTATTAAAATGAGAGAATTGTGACCCAGAAGATTCAGAGTCCAAAGACATTAAGAGATTTACCCAGGACGAGCACAGGTGATCTGATCAGAGCTAGGATTCAAGCCCAGATGCCCCCTGCCTCCCAGTCCTGGGAGGAGTTGAACTAGCTGGCCTTTGAGATCCTCTCCCATTCTAGATCGAAGGTTTTTAATTATTTTTATGTCATGAACCCATCTGAAGTCTGACCAACCCTGTGAACCCACTCTCAGAATAATGATTTGAAATGCATAAAAGAAAATATATGATTACAAAGAAAACCAAAAGTCAGTGAAAATAAAGATGTATTTTTTTTCCTAGTCAAATTCAAAGAATCCCTTGAAATCTATTCACAGATCACTTCACGGGGATCTGTGGACCCCATATTAAGAACCCCTACTCTAGATCTATGGTTCTGTGACCCTGCCCTACACTGGCCTACACATTGTTTAAAATTAGTCGGCCTATCTCATCCTAATTATGTGGCTTCTCACAGTGATGAATGCCTTTAATAATGCTGAACGGCAAAAATGAACACTGAAATATAATGACCCCAGTGCTTACCTGAATTCACCCTGCTCTTTATTGCACCATTTTTCTCATGTTCTCTAACTTGAGCTTCATAAGGCTGAGTGGGGTATTTGTTTCCATTCTCAGTCATTTTAGGGTTTCTACTAAATAGTACATAAAC
The DNA here is from genome assembly GCF_011100635.1 of Trichosurus vulpecula. Classification (NCBI taxonomy): domain Eukaryota; kingdom Metazoa; phylum Chordata; class Mammalia; order Diprotodontia; family Phalangeridae; genus Trichosurus; species Trichosurus vulpecula. Next base: position 489,998,156 of record NC_050573.1, read on the forward strand.
TTTCCCATCCATTTCAGAATTTTTCTGTTTCATGGATGGCACAGAGCTATAGAAACCCGTAGCTTGGTCAGGTTTATTTTTGCTTGCTTGGTTCATTTTTTTAGGAGGAACACTGGCTTCTTACACTTTGTTCAGAACTCATGGATATTTGAGTAGCAGTTTGCCATGACCTCAGAAAAAAGATACTTTTATCTTTCAAGTCATGAGATGACTTACTAAATGTAACTAGGACGGACCTTCATCTGGGGCCTTTTGAACACTGAAACATCCTTGGAAAGCGTTTTTAACCATAAACTAGGTAACCTTTGGAAAAGGAGGTGTGGCACTAATTCAGCATACTTTTTAGCTGCTAATTGTTTGGATCCCTCCTGTAGCCAGAGTCTGGGATTGGGGATGGTTTGGGTAGCAGAAATGTAAAGATTCTCTCTTATATGGCCCTCATAATCTTTGTTGAGCAAATAGAGCCATCCTTTCCCAGCTTTTCCCTTCAGCCAGCCGGGGGCGGGGGGGCGGGGGGGGGGAGCGGAGAATGTGACTTCCCCTTCATCAACTGCCTCCATTCCAGCCTGGAGAACACACCAAGCTAATAGGAAAATAGAGAGGGTGAGCTTGTCCGAAGTCCCTCCCTGCTCTTTCTCTAATTCTGTTTTAATTCATTTGGGGGCGCGGGGGGGGGGGGGGATCATGAAGCCCAAGCTGTTATGGGGCTTAGAGGAGTTTATAAAATTATTAAAAATCAGCATCAATGTGATTCTCCCTTATTCGACTCAAGCTCCCATCCAGAATAGAGGCCTAGCAACTTAGAAGGTCCAAATCTCTGTTCCTTTAGCTCTATTACAGACCTTTCACTGTCTGTTCATAACGAAGCACACAACCAGGGAGAGTTAGGATCAATCCTTTATCCAATCTCAAACCAGCATTGGCATTAATTAGAACCTAAAATGTAAGCACAGCTTTAAAAAAAAAGAAAAGAGAAAAATTTGGAAGGAGAACTCCTCCTTTCTTTTTAGAGGAAGAGAAGGCAAGAGATGGGCAGGTGTCACCATCACCCGTCTCAGTAGAATCAAGCAGCTATGTCTCATCTTAAGTCTCAGTGGTATCCCCTGTGGCTCAGTCTACCAACTGTGCTAACAGCGGGCACTGCTGGAGTAATCAGCAATCCCTCTGCCTCTTCACCAGCTCAATAACGAAAAAATTTGGACTCAAAATGCTTACAATGATGTGCTAGTTCTCAATTCAAAGTCCATATCCAGCTGCTTCTCTCCATTGCCACGTCCTTCCAAGCCAAGAAGTTCCATTCTGACCCACGGAACTTCAGTCTCCAGCATGCAAATTTCTCTCCAACAGAGAGATACCCAGGCTTATACTCTTACACTCTTTTCATTTATGTCATTATCTCTGTCATTATTTGTATTGCTTTGCTTACTTGAAAAAAGCTTAACAATTATGCCAGCAGGCCCCACGCAAGCCAGCTAACCTTGAAACAGCTGAATAGTGCTGCAGTGTTTATCAATCACTTTCTTTGAATAGTCAATAGAAGTATGTATTCAGGAGGGACTTTTTCCCCTCTCCTTTTGGAAAAGTGATTTTAGAATCTCTTACTTGATAGTACATTAAGTATAGCAGATAACTTGTCCAACCCATCACGGCATCCCTGCTTCAGGTAAATAATTAGTTCCTTGGATGGTAACAAAGAAAGAAAACAAATAATATGCTGATTAAAATAGTTTTCAGTATATATGAACTATATACAATAATAATACTCCTTTAAGATTTACAAAGCCCTTTACTTTCATGCATTATCTCACTTAATATAGCTGTATTTGTACAAATCAATCAATCAAAACGCATTTGTTAAGCGCCATTGTGAGCTCCTTGGGAGCAGGGATTGTCGTTTGCCTATCTTTGTATCCCCAACACTTAGCACAGTGCTTGGAACACAGGAGGTGCTTAATAAGTGCTTATTCCTCTCCCTCTCCTCCTGCCCCACCTCCACAGCATCTTAATGCTTGTGACCCTAGTGCACATGGCAGAGGCTCAACAAATGTTTGTGAAAGGACATAAGCAGCTTCAGAAAAAAAAATTGTATAGCCTCTTGGTGGAAAACTTACCAGGTACCACCGTCCTCTGAGTCATCTGAGCTCACAACTTCAAAGTCATCTTCAAGTTTCTTCCCCTTTTCACCCCCGCCCCCAACCCCTATCTATAATCTGTTGTCAAATCTTCTACCTTCATAACACCTCTCTTAGAAGTTTCTCCTCTCATACAGCCAGCATCCTAATGCAGGCTTTTACCATTTCTTGCCTAAATGACAACAGCTTTCTAGTAAGTGGTCTCCCTGCCTTGAGTTTCTCTTCATTCCAATCCATCCTGTTCTCAGCTGCAAAAGCCATTTTCCTATAGAAAAACTGATCATGCCACCTTCTCTCCTTTCTCTCCCTCCACCCCAACCCAATGAGGTCCAGTGCCTCCCTTTAGGATCAAACATAAAGTCATCTGCTTGGCATTTAAAGCTCATCATGACCTGCCCCTTCTAATATTCTTGCATTTGACCTCTCTCCATGAATTCTATGATGCCACTACACTGGCCTACTTGGGAGTCTTCACATACAACATTCCATCTTTCACTTCTGCACTCTTGCACTGGGTGTCTCCCGTGCCTGGAATGTTCCTTCTCCTCACCTCTACCTCTGAGTTTCCCTGGTTTCCTTCAAGACTCTCCTCAGATCCTGTCTTCTGCAGCAGGCCCTTCCCAATGCCATGTAAACGCATAAAGTCATTTATGTTGTCTTCATGTGTTTATTTTGTCTTCCTCATTAGAATGTGAGCAAGAGTACTGTTTTTGCCTTTTTTTTATCACAGTGTCTGGTACATAGTACATACTAAATATGTAATTGTTGACCGACTGATGGATTGATTTTTTTTATTATTATTATTTTCAGTCAGTCCTTTGGAATGTCTCGTTCTTTACTTTGCCCAGCCTTGGGGAGGAGGAACTAAGCTCCCATGTAAAATTGTAAATGTAGTTTTTTAGTGGGGAGTTAGCTGAAACAAGTGTGTTGTGTCGATTTGCACTCTGGATGGAGCAACTTTATAAAATCGTCATCGGAGTAAAGTCCTAATTCCAATCCAAATATGTCTAGATATAATATTGCCTTGAAAAAGGCTTCAGGGACAAACGCTTTGTTTTTTAAGTCTCTTGTAATTTCATACAGATCAAAACACAAAAATGCATAGGCTGAAACAAAATAAAAACATGAAACATTTGATAAATGGTTTCAGTTGTCCTCTTCAAAATGAAGATGTGCAGAGAAGTTTAAAAAGAGTATTTTTAAGAAAGGAAAGTTATCTTTCGCAACATGACTAATGTAAAAATATGTGTAATATGATTGTATTTGTAGAGTCTATACCAGATTGCATGGAGTCTTGGGGAGGGGGGAGATAAGGAAGGGAGAAAAAATTTAGAACTCAAAATCTTATAAAGTGAATGTTGAAAAGTAAAAATAAATAAATATTTTAATGGAAAGTTCTTTGAACTCATAGGAAGACTTCCATTTGCAATTTATTAGTTGCTTATCTGTACACATCTTTAATACATACACTGAATCCTTGACAGTAAGGCAGTAGTATTTTGAAAGTTTTGTAAAATGTATTACTCCATAATGTAAATGAAATAAGATGAAATAAATGAAGTAACTGAAGTAAGATGAAGAATTGCATAGTTGTACATAAAAAATAAATAAAATTAGTTTTTAAGTTTTATTTTAAAAATTCTGGAAAAGCAAGCTGAATTGGAGTCACAAGAGATTCTCAGAGCAACGTTCATATGAAGGTTATTGAATCTTAAGATGGAAAACTATGAGAAGCTGAGCTCTCAGGCCTGCCTGTCAAAGTCAGTTTACAGAAGGACTATTCAACAAACAAAACCATTGTTAGCAACTTGGGAAAATTCCAGCAGAAATAATTGAAAATTTTTACCCTGGGCCTGTTACCTGAACTGAACCAGAAACATGTAAAAGAGTTCCAGTATACAGAAGAAAAACATATAGATGCTTAACTGGGAGAAGACTGAGCCCCCCAGAGAAATGTAAACATGCTGCTTAAAAAAAAAGACGTAAAATTGGGGGGAGAGGAGAAAAAAATATTTCTATACTTATCATTGCCGGACATGGGTGGGAAGAGAGAAGCTACTGGTATATTTTTTAAAATAATAAGAAATAGAACTTTTTCCAGTACTATACAAAATTAGAATTTTATGTTACATAAGAAAGACTTAGACACAATTATGCCATTTGTGGCTCTGATCAAAATCCTTTTTAGAGGATTCCCACTATCTTCCAAATAAAGTCTGAACTTTTTTGCTTCAAATTCAAAGCCCTTCACCACTGATACTATCTTCCTCATCCATTCTTATATCTCTACTCCCTACCACAGTCTGTACTCCAGCTTAATTAGAATACTTACCATCTCTTCTAAACCTCCCAAGTTTTCCTGACTTTATCTCCATCTTTTCTTATGAACCCCTCTATTTCCTCCTTGAAATGGTACTTATCCTTACTGACCAAATTCAGATATCACCTTCTCTATGAAGCTTTTGCTGAAATCTTTAGTCATAAAAGATCTTTCCTTCCTCAGATCTCACAGAACATCTTGTTTCCAATCTATCTTCTCTTACACATTTATCTTTAATAACAGATGTATCATATTTGTGTTTGTATATGTGTCATATCCACCCTCACTCCCATAACAAAATGAAGACAGAAACTTATCTTGTTTATCTTTATATCTCCCTCATCACCTAGCACGTTGCTCTGCATGTGTTATTTCATAAACATTCGATAAATTAAATATATCTCCTTTAGAAAGTTATGTCTACATAACCAATTATTTCTAGTCTAAATGTATGGTGTACTATCATTTCATATGAAATTATGCCTAATCCTAAACTCTAATAAACACTAAAAATTAAATATTAGCACAATTATACAAATTATAAATACAGTGATACCCCAATCCTGGATACCATCCACTCCTTTACTCATGTGCTACTGAATAGAGGGGGAGGAAGTGACAAAATTGTAACAGATTAGCTCCATTACAAACTTGTGCTATTTAAACTCAACTATTCTTGAAAATGGTTATTCCAAACTTTCCAACCCTTCTATTACATTCCTTCTCCCTACCCTGACATCTAAAGTCCTTGCCTCATTCCTTAAGAAAATCAAAGCCACTGGCTAAAACCTCCCTCCTTCTTCCCTCTTCATCATCTCACAACCATACTATTTCATTTTTTTCCAGTCTCTGATGAAGAATTAACCCTTCTTGCCAAAACCAATCCATCTATAAGTGCTCTGGATCCAATCCCCTTCTGTCTTCTCTAGCAAATTGCCTCCACTATCACTACCCCTCCTCTCCCTCTCCCTCTCTCTGTGTCTCTGTCTCTCTCTGTGTCTCTGTCTCTATGTGTCTGTCTGTCTGTCTCTCTCTCTCTCTCTCATCTTCAGTCTCTCCCAATCTACTAGAGCCTTCTGTGCTGCTTACAGATATGCTCAAGTCTCCCCCATCCTTAAAATATGCTCACTAAAGTCCACAATTCCTGCTAGCTATTCTCTTATATTTCTCCTTCTTTTCTCAAACTCTTTGAAAAGCTATGATAGATCCTTCCATTTCCTTTTCTCAGTCCTGATCCTTCTTTAACTCTATGTAGCGTCTCACATTCTTGGCCACAACTTTTGCTCTGAGATGTTCTCTCTGGATTTTGTGACCCTATTCTTTTACGGTTCTCCTACCTATCTGAACACTTTTCTCTAGTTTCCTTTACTGGTTAATCATTCATGTCATATCCACCAATTCAGGGGGCAGAGGGAGGGAAGATTTATCATAGGGCTCCATCCTGGGTCCTCTCCTATTTTCTCTTTATACTTTCTCACTTGGTAATTTCATTAGTTTTCATGGGTTCAATTGGGATCTATAAGCAGATGATTCTCCCCTTCCTCCCCCTTTTATATATAACACATATGTATATATGACATATGTGTATATATTACATATATTTACATATGCATGTGTGCATAATATATGGTACAGCTAGGTGGAGCAATGGATAGTATCAGGCCTAAAGTCAGGAAGATTCATCTTCCTGAGTTCAAATCTGTGTGATCCTGGGCAAGTCACTTAACCCTGTTTGCCTTAGTTTCTCATATGTAAAATGAACCTGAAAAGGAAATGACACACCACTCCAGTATCTTTGCCAAGAAAATCCCAGAGTCGGACAGGACTGAAACAACACAACAATATTGCATATACACACACGTATGTATATGTATATGTGTGTGTATATATATGTGTGTATGTGTGTGTGTGTGTGTGTATATATATATATATATATATATATATATATATATATATATATATATAAATTTACATATATACACACAGATACACATATATTCTTCATCATAGGCACTGGCAGTTGAGAAACAAATAGTGGAACTATCTCAGATACAGAACTGCCTTGAGTGAGCCAAGACCTACGTCAGGCTTCAGAAAGAATTACACGTAATCCCTACAATGTTTTTTATCTTTCGTCCGTCCTTTTCAAAGAGGACCAGTGACATCATGGGTAAGTCTTGACTTGCACATGATTTGAAGTTAAGTGAGGCATCACTTAACTTCATCAGCCTCACTCTCTCTTCCTGAATCATCAAAGTCCAGTGGCAGGACAAATGTCAAGGCAACTGGCAATGGCCCAGGATGCAGTGGATGACCTTGGCCTGACCAAGCTCTAAGCTCTCCACAGCACCTACTTTAGCTGCCTTCATGGCCATTGGAACAAACTGTACTCCTCAGCATACTCTGCTGGGGGTAGTCTTCACATGCTTAGGGTGGACATCCCCCTCACTCACTGACAAGGTTAAGGCCTGTCAGCTACCCTCACCTGGTTTAGCCCATCTTTTATTTATTGAGATATGGCTGTTGTACATTCTTGAAGCCACAGGTGAGAGCTGGGTAAAGGTGGGCACTAAAGGTGAATGAACAGACTTGAAAAGGGTTTGGTAAGCCCTCATATCAGAGTACTAGTCCCCCCTGAACACCCCATACATCCCTACAATATCATAGCCTAGCCACCTGTGAGAAAGGTTTTTTCTGTGATAAATGTGTAGCTCCATATCACTGGATATAAGACAATACTGAGAGTAGTAAGAAGGAGGGGAAGGGAAGGGAATAAACATCATTACAGCACCTACTATGAGCCAGGAACTGTACTAGGCACTTTTTTACAAATATTATTTGTTAATCCTCACAACAACCTTTCATGATTATGTTCTATTATTATTCCACTTGACATTTGACTAAACTGAGGCAGATAGAGGTTAAGCGACTTGCCCAAGGTCACACAACTGGTAAGTATCTAAAGTTATATTTAAATACAGGTCTTCCTAACTCCAGGCCCAGTACTCTATCTACCTAGCCCAGAAGGACAAGGAGCCATAGCTTATCTTCCTTGGAGGGCCCTACACTAGTCCATTAGATATTTATATCTTAAAACTTTCCCCTCTGATCATCATATTACTTTTATCTTTGCTAACACAGCTTCTGCCAACAAAATGGTTCATAGAGAATTCTCTTTTGCATTTTTCACTATGTGTAAGGAAATGTTCTTTTTTGGTGTGAAAGTTAAGAATAAAAAAATAATTGAGTGAGAATGGAATGAACTAACTCATCAAAAAGAAAATTATAATAGAATGGATTAGAAAGTAGGATCAACAATATTGTTTACCAAAAGCATAGTTTTAATATAAAGTGTTACACAGAGGTAAAATGAGGAGCTAGATCAGAACCTGTTATGCTTCAGGTGAACTCAAAAAAGCAAGGGAAGCAATAAGAATGTCAAACAAAGCAAAGATAAAAATAGACATGAAGGAAACTACCTTATGTATGAAGGTACCATATACAATGAAATCATTTCAATATCTCCTATGTATGCACCAAATGGCATATCATCTAAACATTTAAAGGAAAAATTAATTGAATGACAGAGAGAAACTGACCACACATAATAGTTGGGGACTTTCGTGTGATCTTTCAGACAAATAAAATATCTAACAAAAAGTTAAATAACAAATGAATTGTAGACATAAGAGGAATTTCAGAAAAGTCAGAAACTGTGATTGCTGAATGGAAATAGTAAAGAGATATTGTACAGTTGCGTGTAGCACCTTCACAAAAAAAGGAAATTTTCTAGGAATAAAAACCTCAAAAAATACAGAAAATTAGAAATATTAAACATCCTTCGCTATCTATAATACATTAAAAATTATAATCAATAAATAGCCTTTGAAGAAAGGATTGAAACTTAAATGAAGATGAAATAATTAATCCTAAAGAATAGATAAGGTAAAGAACAAGTCATAGAAACAATTTCATCAATCTTCAGTAATCTTTATGTCTCTAAACACTTTCCTATAAACAAATCAGTGAATTAGACATGCAACTAAATAAATAGGAAAAAAAACTCTAACCAAATACCAAAATACAAATTGTGAAAAATGAAATAAGACATTTTTAAAATGGAAAGTGAGAGAGAGAGAGAGAGAGAGAGAGAGAGGGAGGGAGGGAGAGAATTGACAAGTGAGTAGGACTTATTGGGGGAGGAATAAATTGATAAAATAGATTAAAGTTGGTTAAACTGATTTTTTAAAAGGAGCAAAACAAAATTTTTGGCCATTTCAAAACAAAAAAGGAGAATTCATAACAAATGAAGATGAGATGAGGAAAATCATCAGAAACTATTGTGCCCAATTACATGCCAACAGAAATTATAACTTAGATGAAACAGATGATGCACAGATTAAGAAAACAAAAATGAAGTATTTAAATAACCCGATCTGAGAAAAAAGAAACTGAATAAACCACAAATTTACAAAGAAAAAAAAGACATAACCATATGGATTTCCAAGTAAATCCTGTCAAGCATTACAAAATCAATTAATCACAATATTAGGTAAACTGTTTGAAAAATAAATAGGAAAAGAAGGGATCCTACCAAATTTCTTCTAGGATACAAAAATATTATTGATACTGAAAGCAGGGAGAGACAAAGCAGAGAATGAAAACAATAGACCGATATTTCCAGTGACTACAATATTAGCAAGAGTATATAGCAATATACAAAGATTATACAATATGATCATTGTCGATTTATAATAGGAATGTAGAGTTGGTTCAATATTAGGAAAATTATAAATAAAAAGACCATATTAATTACAAAAACAATAAAAATTGGAAAATGTTTTTGACAAAATATAACTTCCTTTAACAACAATAAAAAGCATAGGAATAAAAAGATTTTCACTTAATACAATAAATAGTATGGATCTAAAATAATGGTCAAAGATTACATTCACTAAAGAAATACTAGAAGCCTTTCCAGTGCAACCAGGAGTAAAACATCATCACCACTATTATTTGATATGCTTCTTTCTAAAATGCTAGCTATAGCAATAAGATGGGAAGAAATAAATTTCAGGATTAAGCATAGGCAAAGAAGATACAAAATTATCATTACATTCAAATGATTTAATGGTTTACTTGAGAATTCTAGAAATTCAACTAAAAATAATTGAAATAGTATCTTTAGCAAAGTTGCAGGATAGAAAATAAAACCATAGTAATCATAAAGCCCTTCTGCATTTTGCTAATAAAATCCAGCAGGAAGACATAGAGAAAATTCTATTCAAAAAACTACAGAATATATAAAATATTTAGAAGTCTTCTAAACCATGAGCAATGAATACTTATACAATTATTTAAGTCAATTTTTATATTTGTAAATAGTGTTTCACAATTGTGTTCATATAATTACTGTGATTGGGCCAATTCATTTTAATAAAAATGACATCATTACTATATAAATTAATTTATAGTTTCAGTGGCATACTAATAAACCTACCAAAGAATTATTTTATAGAGCTACGGGAAAAATGCTATCAAAATTTATCTATAGAAATAAAAGATTAAGACTATCAAGAAAAATCATGAAAAAAAAAGAAAGTAGCAAAGAAGGGGACTTAGCAGGACAAGATCTTAAACTATACTACAAAGCAGTAATCCTTAACACGATTTGGAGGAAAAACTTGGTCAGTGGCACAGATTAGGGGCATAATACCAGAAGCAAAAAAAAAAAAAACCTGAAGTATAGTGTTTGATAAACCCAAAGGCCCCAACCACTAGGGTAAAGACTCACTTGAGTGAAAAAAACATGGAGGTAGTCTGGAAGAGACTAGTCCAACATCTCATTACATATACTACAATAATATACAAATGGATATCCACCCTGGATATATAAAGTCACATCAGAAACAAATAGAGCATGGAAGGAGAAACCTCTACATCAATGAAGAAAAGAAAAGTTCATGACCAATAAAGGAAAAGATAAGATCACAGAAGACAAAACTATTTTTGATTACATAAAATTGAAAAGCTTTTGCACAAATAAAATCAATGCAAGTAAACTTAAAAGCAAATAATTAGCTGGGGGAACTGTTATAGTATAAAAGCTAATAGAATTGATTCAAATATTTAAGAACAAAAGTCATCCCCCAATTTTAAAAAATTGTCAAGGGATATGAACAATCAATTCTCAAGAGAAGATATCCAAACCATCAACTAACATGAAAAATGCTCTGACAATAAATGCGAATTAAAACAAGTCTGAAATTCTAGCTCAGATCTATTAGATTCACAATGCTAAAAAAAAAAAAAAGAAAATTATTGAAAGGTCCTTGGGAAGGACAGGCCAGCTCCTTGAGCTTCCCCTTAGCAAAATCCACCCCTGGGTTGTTCTGAAGTTGCATTACATATGAATATGTTTATTTGTTACAAGAAAGTCTTTTTAAAAAAAACTGCAGGGGTGGAAGAGAGGGGTGGATTTGGTGGAAAAGGAAGATATTCATAATGGTAACCAACAAATAAAGGTAAAAGAATCATTGTAGCACTTTTCTGTAGTGCAAAGGAGAGAACTAAAGGAAGTTCAGACAGAAAAACAAGCAGGACAGCTTGGAAACTAGCATGTTGAATTTATTATATACTTTTAAAAAGTAAGTGGCATATATTAGACAAGCATGGTTCCTGTTCTTCTTCATACAGCATATGGAAAGTCCATATTTGCTGGCATTTGCCATATTTTTTAAAAAAAATAAAGCTCTTCTCACAATCCTATGAGACAGGTAATATAAATGCTGTATTGCTCCCATTTTAATAAATGAGGAAACTGAGAATCTAAGTGATTAAATGATGCAAAGCAGGATTCAAACTCTGGTCCCCTGGCTGAGCTGAACTGCCAACTTCAGCACTCTGTGTACTAGATCATGCCATCCCCCACAGGTGGAAAGCACGAATACTATCATGGCATTCAGAGAATATTCACAAAACCAATGCAGGGAGGAGATCCTCTATAACATGTTTTTAGAAATCCTTGACTATTCTTAATTCTAGTTGCTAGCTCACTCACCCCTTCTCAAATGACCTCGTGTTATATTTATCTGCATCCCTCCAGAAGAATATAACATACTTGAAGGTAGGTACTATTTTTTTGAATTGTTATCTTTCCCAGCAACTAGTTCAGGGCCCTGTGTCTAGTGGGTACTTGACAAATGGCTGGACTGAAGACCAAGATAAGTAATATCAAATAAAAATGCAAGCAGAGATTATAGTCTGTATTAATGGAAAGGAAACCCATACCAAAGAGACCACATGTTTATCAAGGTATCCTTTAAAGTTAACACTAACAGCTTATCCTTCAGTCCAAAGAAATATACTTTGTCTTTGAAAATATGCTGTTCACATACAGACACCTACACAGACCTAGCAAGACCAAGAATCCTGGTAGCTCCAGAAACCTTAAGACATCTTCCTATTGCCACAACCCCAGCCCCAGCCCCAACCAGATGCTTCAAAGGATTGCTCGATGTAAAAGCTCCATAGTGCAAAGCCCCAGAAGATTCTTAAGAAACATTGCTTAATTATCATTACCTTGCTTTGGGCACAAATTGTGCAGATGAGGTACACAGCAAAAAGCATCTATTACACAATTCTGATGTCTCAAGCCTTAAATATGATGAATTCACAAGAAAAGCAGCATAGAAACCTGTTTAGATTGGCTGTTTGCCCATCAAATTATGTCAAGGTCTATAATGTGCCCTTGAAAAGGCCAAGAACAGTCCTATTTAGTGAAAACAACTGAACATAATCAAAAGGTTTCTGAATAAAGTTTATAAAAAACATTCATACATCCAACTTGGCCATCGGCCCCACCATGGAGCTCACCCTGAACCGCTCCGACTATTTACAGGTAGGAGTGACCTCTCAGAAGACCATGAAGCTGCTCCCAGCACCAGGACCCAGAGCAATGCAGAAGGTGCTCATTCTGTCCCAGAGCAGCCTCTGTCCGAGTGCTGCTCTCTTGAATTTGACTTAATTGAGAAATTTATTGGGAAAGGGAAATGTGGTTTGGGGAAAATTGTATTTCTAAAATACTTTCTTTCCCTTATTGATAAGGTTAGTGTTTTTAAAGGTGCTTTAAAATTGAGCATTATCCCATGAATTTATTTTCCCCTACTCTTGAGAATGTCCAGGGACATGTGTAAGGAAACAAATACTTTCTTATATACAGCGTTCAAATAAATGTGCTCGTATGGGGCATCCGAAGACTTCAATGCTTGAATATATTTGGGATCTCATCGATGTGGGCATTTCTTCCATCACTAGAGATCTTAACCCCATTCATACTTCTCCTCCTTGGTTATTCTTGTCTACATTCTTCTGTGCATTCTGCAGCAAGGATCTGCCCACTGTGCTAGATTTTGTTGGCAGTGGCATACCTAACAGTTATGACACCGAGAACAGATTATAAAAATTCCCTCCTCTTCACGACAAAATTATTTTCAGCAATACTCATGAAACAACTAATGATACTGGCCAGAAAAGAAATGCAGACAGTGGAAATTGTCTTTTAATGAACTTTGTATATAATCATGCAGTAAAAATGTTTTTAAGTAAAAAATAAATGTTATAGTATTAAAAAACATTCATATATCTAAAAAAAAACTTTATTACCTAAATTTGTGTTTAAATGGGGACATTTAAAGTCTACTGTGTTAAAGTGAGTATGTTGGGAAAAATCTACAGGAAATAATTATACTGCATCGATCTGGAATAAAGGCCACTCCTAATACAGGATATGTGTGTATATGTATATACACACACAAACATATATGAGATTTTTTTAAAAGGAATAAAAAGATATGTATTGGTATACACTAAAATTATATATCTATTAGAGTCCACATGCAAGTTTCCTACAAAATAGTCTTGGGCAAAAATTACAGAATATATTTGGACTAATATAATAATAGATTAAATTATTAACAAGGCATGAGGTAGGAGTCTCTTACCCACACAGGAAGAAATTGATCGTGAGGTTGTAATATTTCATTCAAAACAATTAAGTTCAAAGTTAGGCAAGATTTCTTATCATAATAGATGTTTATTTGTATAACTGTAATGTATATTTGGTGCCTTTACACAACTAAGAAGGGAGAAAAAAGAAAACACACATTGGAGTAGCAGTGAGTTTCTTTTAACCCACCAAACCCAAAATTATTATCATTTGGGTAAAAATCAAAATTTTCATATGTATATCAGAAGCATGATTGCCTACATTTACTGAAAGGTCAAAAATCTTCAGCTAACTCGACCTTTTCTTTATTCGTGGCAGGTACTCCCCTTTCCCTTCCAAAAGAACGAGAGTGGGCCACCTCAAAAATGGACAATTACTTTGATGAGTTGATATTTTAAACCTAACTTCTGAATGTACTGATTATACTTTTTTAATGTATTAATCAGTTTTACTGATATTTTTCTCTTCTTTTTCTTTCCTTTTGTTTCTCTCTCTCTTTTTTATATAAAGGATGGCTCTATGGAGAACGGAGAGGATCGGGGATATGAGGAAGATTATGACGATATGACATAATTTCCATCATAGCAGACACCACAAGTGGTAGACAGAAGCCTAGAATTGAAGGTCCAGACCACCTAGAAGTCAACATTCTCCAAACCAATAAGCCATAATGGAGATTACACCATATTTGCAAAGTTCACAAATACTGGTTGTGAGAGTCACTAGAGCATAGAGTAGATTAGAATAAAAGGATAGAAATTTTAAAGCAAAATATTGGGATTGATGCCTATTTTGTCGTAAAATTGCCATACAAGTATTTTTATATAATTCCATATTTAAAATTTTGGAGGGCAAACATGACCTGAATTGAAATGCCAGCATGGCCACCAACTGTGTGATGTTGAACAAATCTGAGGCCCAAAGTTCTCAGAGTGGCGTGGGACCTTGGATGTCAACTAGTCCAATTCCTTCATTTTATACATGAGGACAGACAATAAGGAAGATTATTCAGGTAAACTCTGGCCCAGGTCCTTTGACTCCAAAGATAATGTGCTTTTCACTGCACCAAGAAGCAGCCTTCTTTCAATTCAGTTAGCCTCTCTATGCCTCAGTTTTCTTAGCTTTAGCATGGAGGAATCATTGCACTGCTTTTCCATCATAAAGCTGTGAGGAAAGCAATTGATAAATGTAAAAGGTTATCTGTCACAATATGGAGTTGTGACATTTTAGTCTTTTACCAAGGAGCAGGTTCAGCTCATAGTATTATCAGAGATAGCAAAGGACCTTAAAACAACTTTTGTATACAATACCCACATTAACTGGGATCTCTAAACTTAAAGCAATAAATCACTCGCTGAATGGTCTAAAACCTTGCTAAAGCCATAGGCCAGAAAATACAGATAGCTCTGCTCTGCATAGGGAAAGTACAAAAGGTAATAGTGAGAAATCTAGAGCAAAAGGAAACGGCCCCTGCAAGCTTTCTCTTCTCCTCACCCTACCTCTTTAATTTATTTTGAAATTGATAAAAGACAAGGAAGTTTTCTGAAATATTTGTTTTGTGGCCCCAAGATTTCTAGCTATTACTGAATAGCTCCTTAAGCCGACCATCTAGTACCAAAAATCTTGACTATTGCAAACCAAAGAGCAATCTCCTACCACAAAAATATCTAAGATAGATATCTCTCTGGGTTGGTTTAGGTACCAGAATTCATAGGATAGCCTCTCAGTAGAAACTTCTCAAAAAAGTTTCTCCCATGATCTACATCTTCCCATTCCAAGGTAAAATATCCAAATTTCTAAAGTCACATAGAAAATTTCAAATATGCTTACCATCTTTTCTGAACTCAAAAGTAGAGGAAATACTTCTTTGATACAATTTTATGAAACTTATTTTGACTTGATGTCTTTAGTGTCTGTTCCTTTCTGGTACATCTTTAGACTAAGTATTATGCAGACTGATCAGATGTGGCATAAAATAGAGACAGGATGGCCAAACATACATCCTATTATGATAGATATATGATGCAGAGTCCAAGTTATGGAGGGAGTCTCTACAGAGGGTGAAGTCCTCCAAATGCTCCTGCCTATGAATGACACTATGCTAGTTGCATCAAGCCCTAGAACACTGCAGAACCTTCTGGACAAGATCAATGACCACCCAAGAGCATCCATAAAAGAAAAACCAAGTGGATGAAAAATATCAATCCTCCAGATACACAAACTATAGACCTCACCCACCAGCAGGAGAAGACAGGAAGGAGGAGGAGGAGCCAGTGGTAGAGGGAGAGGGAGGAGAAAAGGGGAAGAGGAGTTTCATAGCTGGGTGGAGCAGTGGCCAGGCCCGGAAGATATGAGTTCAAATCCAGCCTAGGGTATTTACTAGCTGTGTGACTCTGAACAAGTCACTTAACCTTTGCTGTCTTAGTTTCCTCAACTATAAAATAGAGATAATAACTTTACCTTCTTCCCAGGGTCATTGTGAGGATAAAATATTTGTAAAGCACTTTGTAAACCTTGGAGTTATATATGATACTATTAAACAGCCAACCTTTCATCTTCAGTCCACAAATCCAATCAGTTGCCAAGTCTTGATTCAACCTTAACAACACCTCTCAAATACCCTCCCCATCTCTCCACTCACACAGCTGTCACACCAGTTCATCACCACTTACCTGCTCCACCACAACAGCTTCCTGATCTTATCTCTGCCTCCAAAACTCTCTCATCCCCGACCCATTCTCCACACACCTGCCAAATTTAGTCCTAAAGCAGAGGCCTGACTGTCACTTCCCTGTTCAAGCTGTTCCTAGACACCAGACCATGCTTTACCTTCACATTCCACCCAGCCATCCAAACAGGGCACCTTTCCATCTGCTTGCCACCTTGTGATTTCTTCTACCAACCCCACTTTCAAACTCTCTTTTCCTGGCCACCACCCCTTAACAATATATGTTGTCTTCCCCTTTTAGAACATAAGTTCCTGTTAGCACCAGCACTTAGCACAGTGCCAGGGACATAGTATAAACAATGTTTTTTTCATGAATGAATGGATAAGGTCCAGAAAGCAATATAAAGAGAGCAGACCAGATTACCTTTGAGAAAATTGCAAAGCTCCTTTAATGACTGCATGGGTGTGTTATGGTCTATATCACCGGAAGGAATGACCACAACAAAGAGATCACAGATCTACATCAGTATTTGGGTATGGAAAGAAAAGCAACATAAGATGGAAAAGAAAGGAGAGAGAGAGAGAGAGAGAGAGAGAGAGAGAGAGAGAGAGAGAGAGACAGAGACAGAGACAGAGACAGAGACAGACAGAGACAGAGAGAGATTTCAATTATCCTGCTTTTATGCGACTTTTTTTTAGCGGCAAGACTATAAAACAGCATTTGAATCTTATCTGTGAATACAAAGCTCTAATCCAAACTTTTTAGCTTGACCAGTTTTAAATTCATTATGCTAAAATCATGGACCACAAAAACAAATTTCATCAAAATATAGGTAAAAGATACCAGTGTTAAACATGACAAAACTAAAGAGAAAGTAAGACTCTCGCAAATGGGAGAAAGTAACAAAAGTCTGCGAATTAATCCAGTTTTTAGCTCTAGAAGGTAAAAAATTTCTCTCAATTCCTCAATTTTTTGAAGGGAAATTTTTTTTAAACAATACAAGTTTACTTTGTGTACAAGTCATACACCACGTATAAAAATTCCTTTTTCTGATCTCCCAATAAATACCAGAAAATAGATTTAAAGTGAACCTCTCCCTAATACATATGATACATATATTTGTAATATCTATTATACATATATTTATAACATATACATATATGTATATGTGTATATAGGCATCCACACTATATATACATAAACATATATACTCACATATATGCATATATATGTACGCATATATGTATGTATATAAAAAGAAATTCTTACAATTACCTTTTTCCCCATGAAATTATCACTTTAAGTTCTGATTTTTCCATATGTGACCCTCAACTCTTGCAGCTTTTCTACTGTCAACATTAGCTCTTTACTGTACATATATCACAATGAATCCCACCACAGAAACAAGTAGGGATTGACATAATGTCTGAACAATGTTGGTTGGCCCTCCCTTCCACCAATGGTATTGTATTAATCCTTTCCCAAGTTCAATTCTTTTGTTACACCTGCGGTCATTCCCCTCTTCTTTTGCTGTTTCCTAGCTAACTGCTTCCAAGATTGGAGAAAGCAGATTTGAAGGGGATCTCAGAGGCCAGAGTCCAATTGATATGCCACACTATCTGGGTACAGATTCATGACCCTAAGATTAAGAGCTAATCCAGAGATTTTAAAGCTATAACAAAACATGCACTACTGACTGAGCCAGAAAAAAATTCAACACATTCTGACTGAACACATTTAAATTTATGACTTTAAAATATTTTAACTATTTCAAAAAGTGCACTGAGGTACTGAGGCCATTATTAAAAAAAACATATTGCATTTCTTTCCCAATTACTTGTTAAAACAATTTTAAACATTTTTAAAGTTTTGATTTCCAAACTCTATCCCTTCCTCCCTCTCTCCCCTCCTGTCCTAAGATGGCAAGTAATCTGATAATGGCTATAAATGTGCAATCATGCAAAATATTTCCACATTGTTTATTTTACACAGAAAAGAAAAAAAGAAAGGAAAAAGAAAGAAAGGAAGGAAGAAGGAAAGAAAGGAAGGAAAGAAGAAAGAAGAGGGGGAGGAAGGAAGAAAGGAAGAAAGGAAGGAAAGAGGGAAGGAAGGAAGAAAAGAAGGAAAAGAAGGAGGAAGGAAGGGAGGGAGGAAGGAAGGGACGAAGGAAGGAAGGAAAGAAGGAAGGAAGGAAGGAAGGAAGGAAGGAAGGAAGGAAGGAAGGAAGGAAGGAAGAAAGGAAAGAAGGGAAAGAGGGAAGAAGGAAGGAAGAAAGAAGAGAAGGAGGAAGGAAGAAAAAAAAGAGAGGAAGGAGAGAAGGAAGGAAGAAATAGTATGCTTCAGTCTGTATTCAGACATCAGTTCTTTCTCTAGATGCAGAAAGCACATTTCATCATGAGTCATTTGAGACTGTCTTGGATCACTGTATTGCTCACAATAGCTAAGTCATTCACAGTTCTTTACCATACAATATTGCTGTTACCGTGTACCATATTCTCGGGTTCTGCTCACTTCACTTTGCATCAATTCATCTAAGTCTTTCCAGGTTTTTCTGAAATCATACTGCTTGTCATTTCTTATAGCACAATAATATTCCATCACAATCATATACGACGACTTATTCAGCCATTCCCCAATTGATGAGCATCCTCTCAATTTCTAATTTCTAGCCACAACAAAAAGCTGCTATAAATATTTTTGTACAAACAGATTGAGGCCAATTTTTAAAAATTAAATCCAACATCATCTAATGTTTAAATTTATATATTGGTACAAGGCGTGCAAGACTTTTGAAGTGCTTTTATATTTCATATAATTCTCACTGTTAGGTAGGTGTTATTATCCCCATTTGCAGATGAGGAAACTGAGCTGAAGAGGGTAAAGGACTTGCCCACAGAGAGGTCTGAGGAAGGACTGGAACTCAGGTCTTGACACGAAGTCCAGCACACTCTATCACCATACTACTTAGCTGTCTGCAGTAAGTTGGGCAGGATATGATCACAAGGAAAAATAAGCTTGCCACATCTTTGGAGTTCACACAAAGTACCTATTATTCAGGTTGCATTTCCCTCATCTACAATAATCTTTTCTTTTCCTTTATGTCCTGTAATACTTACTTATCTAGCAATGTTTATTACTATCACATATTATTGTTTATCTTTTTATATGTATATTCCTTATCTCAATTATTTTTACAACTCTTTTAAGACATGGAATGTGTCATAAGTATGTTTGTACCATTAACACTTAGTATAATGCCATTGACTTAGCGAACTCTCAATAACCTTTGATAAGGGTGGTGCAGGCATAACTGATTAACCCTGCATTTACCACTTGACTGAAAAAAGAGCAGATTTTTCCTGGGGGGGACAGAGCCAAGATGGCAGCTGGCAAGTAGGGACTTGCTTAAGCTCTCCCCCAAATCCCTCCAAACACCTGTAAAAAATGGCTCTGAACAAATGGCTCTAGAGCCACAGAACCCACAAAATAGCAAAGGGAAACAGGTCTCCAGCACAGGAGAGCCTGGATGGTTGCCAGGAAGGGTCTATCGCACAGTGCTGGGAGTGGAGCGCAGCCCAGCATGGGCCATGCCAGGACAGACCAGACCCAGAGTCAGCCAGCCAGAACAGGCCTTGGGGCCATGAATCAGTGAGCCATGACAGTTACCAGACTTCTCAACCCACAAATGCCAAAGAGCAGGTTAGAGGGAAACTGCGGGATTGAGTTCAGAGCAGTCCAGCCGCCAGCCCTGGGGGGTGGCAGAGGTGGTACAGCAGTGGCAGTGGCAGCAGCAGGAAGCTTTTGAGGCTGCTTCCAGAGCTCCAGCATCAGCTGCTTCCAGAGTCCCTGGCTTACACGGTGGGATGAATCTAGCAGTGGATCAGAGTGGGACTGCAAGGACCGCTTTGTGGGCACAGAGGCAGGTTCTCTTGCTGTGCCCTGCTTGGATCTGTATTGCGGTCCTGGTTGGTGGTTCTTGGGGGAGGAAGAGTGCTGCTGTGACAGAGCCTAGGGTGACAGTGGAGTAGAAGTAGCTCTGAAAACAGCAGTGCTTGGACCCTAAAGCTTGGGACAAAGTACTCTCTACTCTACAAGCAGTCATATCCTGACAAAAAGCTCAAGGGTCAAGTAGTTGGCTGGGAACATGAACAGGCAGCGAAAACGAACTCATACTCAAATGCACACTCAAACTCAAACTCTAGACTCCTTATTTGGTGACAAAGAAGATCAAAACATACAGCCAGAAGAAGTCAACAAAGTCAAAGAGCCTACATCAAAAGCCTCCAAGAAAAATATGAATTGGTCTCAGGCCATGGAAGAGCTCAAAAAGGATTTGGAAAAGCAAGTAAGAGAAGTAGAGAAAAAATTGGGAAGAGAAATGAGAGTGATGCGAGAAAATGATGAAAAATAAGTCAATGACTTGCTAAAGGAGACCCAAAAAATACTGAAGAAAATAACACCTTAAAGAATACACTGACCCAAATGTCAAAAAAGCTCCAAAAAGCCAATGAGGAGAAGAATGCCTTGAAAGGCAGAATTACCCAAATGGAAAAGGAAGTCCAAAAGACCACTGAAGAAAATGCCACCTTAAAAATTAGATTAGAGCAAGTAGAAACTAGTGACTTTATGAGAAATCAAGATATTATAAAATAGAACCAAAGGAATGAAAAAGTGGAAGACAATGTCAAATAACTCATTGGAAAAACCACTGACCTGGAGAATAGATCCAGGAGAGAGAATTTAAAAATTACTGGACTACCTGAAAGCGATGATCAAAAAAAGATCATAGATATCACCTTTCAAGAAATTATCAAGGAAAACTGCCCTGACATTATAGAACCAGAGGGTAAAATAGAAATTAAAAGAATCCACCAATCGCCTCTTGAAAAAAGATCCCAAAAACAAAACTTCTAGGAATATTGTCGCCAAATTCCAGAGCTTCCAAGTCAAGGAGAAAATAATGCAAGCAACCAGAAATAAACAATTTGAATATTGTGGAAACACAATCAGAATAACACAAGATCTAGCAGCTTCTACATTAAGGGATTGAAGGGCTTGGAATATGATATTCCGGAGGTCAAAGGAGCTAGGATTAAAACCAAGAATCATGTACCCAGCAAAACTGAGTATAATGCTCCAAGGCAAAATATGGATTTTTAATAAAATAGAGGACTTTCAAGCTTTCTCAATGAAAAGACCAGAGCTGAATAGAAATTTTGACTTTCAAATACAAGAATCAAGAGAAGCATGAAAAGGTAGACAAGAAAGAAAATTCCTAAAGAGCTTAGTAAAGTTGAACTGTTATGTTTACATTTCTACATGGAAAGATGATGTGTGTACTTCATGAGACCTTTCTCAGCATTAGGGGAGTTGAAGGGAATATAGACAGAGGGCACAGGATGTGTTGAATATAAAGGGATGGTATCTTAAAAAATGAAATATATTTAAGGGGTGAGAGAAGAATGTATTGAGAGAAGGAGAAAGGGAGAGATAGAATGGGGTAAATTCTCTCACATAAAAGTGTCAAGAAAAAGCGGTTCTGTTGGAAGGGAAGAGGCGGCAGGTGAGGGGGAATGAGCGAATCTTACTCTCATCAGATTCAACTTGAGAAGAGAATAACATATACACTCAATTGGGTATCTTACTCTACAGGAAGATAAGGGGAAAGGGATAAAAAAGGGGGGCATGATAGAAGGGAGGGCAGATAGGTGGAGGAGGTAATCAAAAGCAAAAACTTTTGAAAAGGGGCAGGTTCAAGGGAGAAAATTGAATAAAGGGGTACAGGATAGGAAGGAGCAAAATATAGCTAGTCTTTCACAACATGATTATTATGGAAGTGTTTTACATAATGATACGTTTGATCTATGTTGAATTGTTTGCCTTCTTAGTGAGGGTGGGTGGGAAGGGAAGAGGGGAGAGAATTTGGAACTCAGAGTTTTAAAAGCAGATGTTCAAAACAAAAGTTGTTTTTTGCATATAGCTGGAAAACAAGATATATAGGGAATGGGGCATAGAAATCTATCTTGCCTTACAAAAGTAAGGGGAAAGGGGATACTGGGGAGTGGGGAACGAAACAATCAGAATATATGCCATCTTGGAATGCAGGGAGGGTAGAAATGGGGAGAAAATTTGTAACTCAAAATCTTGTGGAAATCAATGTTGAAAACTAAAATATTAAATAAAAATGATAGAATTAAAAAAGAGAACAGTATGACTGCCCACTACTGCCACTTTTATAGCTGTCTCACAGCTAAACCTGGCACAAATTTTTCAAGCCATATTTTAATTATTTGCAGGTTAACTGATCTAAAACACCAAAATTCCAAGTTAGACCTACTCAGATAGCAAACGTGAGAGGTTCTGTAACTTCTTTTTATAAGGAAACTTTCTAACACTTACAGGCTGCCCAAAGATTGAGTGGTCTACCTCAGGACGCAGCAAGTTCCCCTATGGAAGATCTTCAAAGGCTGGACATGCCTGGATGCCGTAGGTAACAGACGCTTATATAGCACTTACCACGTACCAAGAACTGTGCTAAATGCTTTACAAATATTATCTCATTTGAGCCTCACAACAACCCTGTGAGGCAGGCAGAGTATGGCAGTGGACTGGATGGCCTCAATCTTCTTCCAACTAAGTTTCTATAATTCTTTCACTAGTTGAAGCACAAGACCAGATATGGTGGACTCAAAGCCTTCCCCAAAAAATGTTTCCATATACAAGTCTTACATTAAAACTTGGCACAGGATTCTTTTACGAGTGAATCTGGTCAAAAGTCAGAACTCTTGACCCAACTTCTGTTTTGTTTTTTTTTTCCCATTGGCACCCTGAAGGTACCCTCTCTCATCATCACTCAGCTCTAACTTACAAAACAAGATTACTACTAACATTTCCATAAAAGCAATTGTATCAAAGGCCTTTCTTCCAGAAAAACCACTTGATTTTGTGTGGTCTTTTTAGTTACAGTAATTGCTGCCAATCGTCTGATTAATTAGCTTCCTTTTCAAGTGTACAGGTTTTATTCTCTGTGCTCCCCTATCAAATAAACTTCAAACTCAATCTTAGGGTCAGGTGGGCCAAAGGTCAGTAGATCAGGTTTCAGACTTCTCTTCTGAAAGCATTAAATTATACTTTGCTGTGTCATTTGTCCATTGGCTTAAACATGCATTTAATGTCTGGTATCTATGCAGGACAGAGAAGAATCCTAGGATCTACCACCTCAGATTCCAAATTAAATCCAATCTCCTTTGATATTTTTTCTGAAATTTTCTAGTTGGAACAAATATTCTTTAGTTTTTCTTTAGAACAGAGTATTAAAAGGACATTAGATATGAAACTTGAGAGCTTCATTAGGTGCTGACAGCCTCCAATTCTGCCCTTATGACTGAGTGAATTACATTTCTCAAACGCTATTCATCATTGATTTTCATTTGCCAATGTCAAGTTGTTTTCTTTGGAAAACATCTTACTTAATATTTATTCTCCTCAGCTATACTACAGGAACTGTAAGCAATATATGTCCCTACGTTGTCTCCATCCCAACCAATTTACATACTAGTATTATATTTTTATATTTTCCCCATTATACCCACATATGTAATCTGAACACATGCCACTTTCAGTCAAATGGGTGTTTCTCTTCATTTTGAAAACTCCCTTTACAAGTCTTAAAACTGATCACATTATAATAAAGGCTTTGTAGTATATCTAATCTATTATACATATGATGTTTATTGGTGAGTTAGAAAATATGCATGTGAATTATTTCTCTTCTCAGGATCCTAAGAAACATCTTTTCTTTGGTAGGTCAATTTATATGTAAAGGTTAAGTTGTTTTCCACAAAGTTCCCAGGATCCCCAAAACTAAAACCCTAACCAACTGCCCTAGTATCAAGATATGTTTGGAAATAACTGAAAATATTAAAGTCCATCAGAGAGAGATATTTGAGGCAGGATGACATAGTGAAAACAACACAGGGTTTGGAGTTAAGAGTTTGAACCTTGTCCCTCTCTTGCTTATACTATCATGTGCAGATCACTTAACTTCTTTTCACCTCTGTTTCACCTTATTTAAAAAGAGGGGTTTGGACTAGATGACCTCTAAGGTACCTTCCAGCCCTGAATCCTATGATAACCTATGATAAAAGCCAGGCCTAGAAGTTCAGCTAATCAGGAACAGCCTTAATGTTACTACAAATCTATAGAAACAAAAAGCCCAGCTAACTCAGGAAAGATCAGGCAAGTACCACAAATTTACGGAGATAGGGCTCAGAATCCAGGAGGTCAGTGTCGGTAAGAATAGGATCCGAGAACATGACTAAAACCTTATCTTCGGCTGTTTGTCTTCTGCTCTATTTTATGTCATCTTCTGATTATGGGCAGCCCTAGATGCGCAGGGTTTGACAGCAACTAGGCGAACAGAAGTTAAGAGATGAAATCTGTCTCTAACTGGGGCAAAGGCAGAGATGCCCTAATTATCTCTGGCACATTCCTTCACTATACTACACAAAATTCATAACCCTATAATAGAGATAGATAATGTGATAGGACCGTACCTACAATTTCATTGGCATAAGGAATGCCCACATGAGGAAACTCCACCTACCAACTATAATGTATAATCTGAGAGAACTGTTTAAGAGGCCAAGAGATTAAGTGACTTGTCCTGCCATTATATAGCAGTCTTCCTGGCTTCCAGGCTAGCTCAAGATTCACTTGAGACCAATGAGAAGTATGACAGGGTCAAAAAACAAAAATAAAAACCATGGGGGGAAAAAATTAAAGGAAACATGACAGCAAGAAAAATAGAAAGTTGAGGGAGGATTGTGTTACTCTTAAGTAATAAAAGGTGATTCAGTTAATTAAATGCACCATGATTTCTAACTCTCTATGAACCAAATGCAAAATTTCTAGATCAGATAATATATACTTTATATAACATTTCCTATATTAGGACTATTTTTTACTTTTCCCCTGAGCTTTCAAAAATAGTTCTCTAGAGAGCATTACAAAGTGTAAAACAGATCATTTCATCATGTTAAATTTAAAAGGGTTTGCACAAACAAAACCAATACAACAACAATTAGAGTGCAGAAAACTGGGGGGGAAAGTTTTATATCAAGTATCTCTGATGAAGACCTCATTATTGAAATATATAAAGATTGAGTCAAATTTATAAGAATACAAATCACTCCTAAGTTGATAAATGGGCAAAGGATATAAACTGGCAGTTTTCAGACAAGTAACCAGAGCTATCTATATATGCCATATGAAAAAATGCTTTAAATCAGTATTGATTAGAAAAATACAAATTAAAACAACTCTGAGGTACTAGCTCATACCTATCAGATCGGTTAGTATGAAAAAAGGAAATTGATAAATGTTGGAAGGGATAAGGGAAAACTGGGATACTAATGAATGTACTATTGGTGGAGTTCTGAACTGATCCAACCATTATAAAAACTGTACATACCCTTTGATTCAGCAATACCACTGCTAGGTCTGTCTCCCAAACAGATCAAAAAAAAAAGGGGAATGGGGCAGCTAGGTTTCGAAGTGAGTACAGCACCAGCCCTGGAAGTCAGGAGGACCTGAGTTCAAATGTAGCCTCAGACACTTGACACACTTACTAGCTGTGTGACCTTGGGCAAGTCACCTAACCCCAACTGCCCTGCCTTCCCCCCCAGAAAATTTTTTTTTTAAAAAAGGGAAAAGAACCTATTTGTACAAAAATATTCATAGCAGCTCTTTTTATGGTGGCTAAGAATTGGAAATTGAAAAGATGCCCATCAATTAGGGAACGGCTGAACCAGTTATGGTACATGATTATAACTGAATATTATTGTGCTATAAAAAATGACAAGTAGGATAATTTTAGAAAAACCTGCAGAGGGAAGTGAGCAGAACCAAGAGAACATTGTACACAGAAACAGCAATACTGTACAGTAAAGAATTGTGAATGACTTAGCTATTCTCAGCAATACAATGATCCATGACAGTCTCAAAGGACTCATGATGAAAAATGCTATCCACATCCAGGGAAAGAACTGATGTTGTCTAAGTGCAGACCAAAGCATACTATTTTTTACTTTCTTTCTAATCTTCTTGTACAAAATGACTAATATGGAAATGTTTTGTATGTTGCACATGTATAACCTATATCAAACTGTTAACTGTCTCAAGGAGGAGAGGGAGGGCAGGACAGAATTTAGAAATGAAAATTTTTAAAAAAAGAGAATGTTTAAAAATTATTTTCCATGTAATTGAAGGAAAAAATTAAAAATATTATTTTTTAAAAATAGATCCATGGAACCCATGGCCAAAAAGTCATTTATTTTGTTCTCAGAACCCTTTTACACTCTTAAAAATTAATGAGAACCTGCCTAAAGAGCTTTTGTTTATGTGGGTCATATCGATATTTATTGAATTAGAAAATAAAAACATCTTAGTGTTATCATGAATTTTGACCTCGAAGATCCCTTTCCCGAAAGGGTCTTGGGGACCACATTTTAAGAACCAATGGTAGAGAGGACTCATGGTGAGTAAACTGCATACCTCTCAATACACAGCAGCAACAAGAGTTTCAGATTGTTGCCTGGGACTCTGGGAGGTTAAACGGCCTGCCTGAGGTTACAAAGCTATGTCAGGAGAGATAGTAGAACCCAGGTCATCCTGACTGCAAGACACACACTGTGTCTACAAGGTCTCAATGCCTCTATCTTATAGAGAGGGACCATTATTATTATTACTATTATTCATTCTAACTAATTAGAATGAATAATTATAATTTATTAAAATACCTATAAGTATCACAAGAATACTAACTACATAAGCTTATAGAATTCCAATTTTAGGCTTAGGAAAATCAGACAAGAATGTAATTTAGGGAACTCGGCATTCTGTAGATGCCACTACACACACACACACACACACACACACACACACACACACACACTCTATATACATTATATACATACAGGTATATATGTGGGGGTGTATATATATATATATATATTTTTTTTTTAGTAAAATACAATTATAGATTATAATAATGGCAAATAGAGCCAGATGGGGAAGTGTAGGTGCCCATAGGCTTTATAGGAATGAGATTTTGTTTTCTAATAGGTGTAATGGATATAATCTCTAAGAGTATGCTTGTCTATTTGTGATAACCCACATTTAAAATACCACACAACAGTGCATGTTTGCATCACCCCTTTATTTCATAACCAGAAACAATACAGTTCCATAGGGTAAATCATCAATAAATAATGGTTGTTTAATCATTAAACATAAAACCCCACCTCTCTTTGGCATCTGACAGTATTCTATTTCTTGTCAAACTAATGACTGTATAGATATATAGTTTATCTTGGAGATTATTTCTTTAATGCAGTAAGTTTTAAAAGGTGCAATTTACTTGAAAATGTACAAAAGCTGAAATTATTTCCAGCAAAACAATTCTGATCAAATCAGCAGGATGTAGGCAAACTATTCCAAGGCTCTTTACTGTAGCTTACTACAGTGGAGGTATAATAAAAATGAGTGAAAAACATTCCTAGTGTTTTATAGCACATGCTCAGCTCCAGAGCTTGCTAGTCAATCTGGTTAAAGAACAGCTGCAACTGCACCAGAAATGGCCGATTCATCAATTAAAAGATGTCCCTATTTCATAAACAAGGTTCCTAACCCTGAAATCATTCACCGGCCTTCCAAAATAAAATGCTAAATGCTGCCAGAAATGCCACTTCAGTGATAAATTGCACCTTTAAGAGACTGCCCCACCCTCCCACCAAAAATAAAAGGAAAAAAAGAAATAGGAACTTTTACAAAAAGGTTAAGTTACATACATTTTCAAAATATATTCAAGCCCAGTTTGAATAGTATTCGTTATTAATGTTTGGACATTACTTCTTCAGCCACAAATTGAACCAGTGCATTTGACAGAAATTGTTAGCTAATCCAGGATTAACCCATTAAGACTGCAGAAGCATTTTATGCCTTCAAACTAATCTTAGAAGCTAGGTTTTCAATAAAAATGTTCTGTGCTATGCACAGCTAAAACTGAAATGATTTAATGCCATGCTGAAAGATATCACTTCAATATTAATTTAAATATTCAGTAATAGAAATCATGACTTCATTTCTAAAAGTTTCACTCATTGAAGATTCAGATGCAGTCAGTATTGTAACTATAATCCACAATCAAAAACAGAAACAAAAGAAAACAAACCAAATCCTGTACCTCATGATGTTTCAGGTGAATTTCAATTCAGAATTTAGAAGTAAAAAGAACTATTCAACTTATGAAACCTCATACCGTAAACTTCCTAGAGAAGTCTACCCTCATAAATGGTAAAAATAAATATTTTGTATCTCAAATTTAATTTTTATTAAGATATACTTTAAAGAAATATTTTACAACAGGAGGGAAGATCAATAAATTTCCAAGAGGAAATTTTTAAAAATTGTTCAATAACATTATTGAAGCAAGTGAACAAAGATTTTCTTGTCCATCTGAAATGTTATTTTTTTCCAGTGCAAAATCAGTTATAAAACATTTTAACTGAATTTTTAAAAATAAAAAGTGGTCCAGTACAGCAATATTCAGGTTCTCAATTTCAAAAACATATCATTACCATACATATATATCTATATATCATAGTAAAATACAGAAAGAAATTAAGAAGCAATCGAATACTTATCTGATATAAATTTCCAGTATATCATACCAAGTTAGCAACAACTAGGCAGATCCCATCTCCAAGCTGCATGTCAAATCATCATAAAGACTTTATATTTATCTATTGAAGTCTGTTTTTGCTACCTAAATAGTTATCCGAAGTAATGCCTACCAATTAAAGTCACTCTGATTTTCCTGGAGATCATTTGTTCTAGAATAACTTTCCCCCAAAATACCTGTAATTTTGCTTCCATATTCAACATTTTATCCAAATTTTGTCGTTGTAGTTGCTCTTCCAAGAACACTTAGCTGATTAACCTCCCACGATGCTGGAGATTCATTTCTACAGTACAAGAGTGGATTTTTGCAGCCAAGTGAAACCAACCCAGAATTGGCTTACCCTCCCTAATTCATGTGTTGTTCCTAGCAAACATACGGTCCCCTCGGAGGGTCAGATGTTGAAGTTGATACTGCAGTACTTCAGTGTCAGCAGGTTCCTTGATGTTCATTTTATCTAGATTGAGGTAGTCCAGTGATTTTGAATGAGCCCTTTTACCTTTGAGAAGACAGAGAGGTAAAGGGCCATGGAGAGCCTTGTAAGGTTCATAAGGTAAAGCCTTAGTGCATTTATCTCCTGAGCTGGGCATTCGTCTTCGCCGCCTTCCATTGACAGCAGGGATTTCATATGGCTGGTAGTACCTACTTCTGGTTTTGTACAAACGAGAGGAACGTGCAAGTCCCGTTTCAAGCTGTTTGGAACGCAAGGTAGGCATGGACTCCCCCTTATTCTCTTCGCCTCCTGAGCACTTTTGGGCTAACTTTAAGAGCTCCTCACCAGTTGTGAAGCCAACCAAGTAGTTTGAATCCATATGAAGGATCTGATAACCCGACACGGTCCGTCTCATTGGTGAACAGGGCGTGCTGGAGCACCGAGGCTTTTCTGTTTCAGCTTTTCCTGGGGAATTCACCTCTGACACCGGTAAAGGAAGGGTAGATAGGGTAGTTCTGGAGTCTCCATTAATGTCTACTTCCATTTTAATTACCAGCCTGCACACCCCTATAAATAAAACAGACGGAGATTAGAAAAATAGAGCATATGAAATTTTTAGCTAAGCTGGATCATTTTGGGGAGGGTTTGACAAAAACACTCAATATTCCTCTGACAGATTTCTTCCTTCATTTCATAAAACATCTCAGAACAGCTATGAAGTTACTACTGCATTTCTGCCTCCAAGAACTTATCAGTCAAGTGAAAATAAGGTTTATCTAGCACTTACTAATAATAATAATAGTTAACGTTTATCCAGCACTTACTAATAATAACAGCTAATGTTTATCTAGCACTTACTAATAATAGTAATAGTTAATGCTTATCCAGCACTTACTAATAATAGTAATAGTTAATGTTTATCTAGCACTTATTAATAATAATAATAGTTAATGTTTATCTAGCACTTACTAATAATAGTAATAGTTAACGTTTATCCAGCACTTACTAATAATAGTAATAGTTAACGTTTATCCAGCACTTACTAATAATAATAGCTAATGTTTATCTATCGCTTACTAATAATAATAGTTAACATTTATCCAGCACTTACTAATAATAATAGTTAATATTTACCCAGCACTTACTAATAATAGTAATAGTTAATGTTTATCTAGCACTTACTAATAATAATAGTTAATGTTTATCCAGCACTTACTAATAATAGTTAATGTTTATCTAGCACTTACTAATAATAATAGCTAATGTTTATCTATCGCTTACTAATAATAATAGCTAACATTTATCCAGCACTTACTAATAATAATAGTTAATATTTATCCAGCACTTACTAATAATAGTAATAGAGCACTTACTAATAATAATAGTTAACGTTTATCCAGCACTTACTAATAATAGTAATAGTTAACGTTTATCCAGCACTTACTAATAATAATAGTTAACGTTTATCCAGCACTTACTAATAATAGTAATAGTTAATGTTTATCCAGCACTTACTAATAATAGTAATAGTTAACGTTTATCCAGCACTTAATAATAATAGCTAACGTTTATCCAGCACTTACTAATAGTAATAGTTAACGTTTATCCAGCACTTACTAATAATAATAATAGTTAACGTTTATCCAGCACTTACTAACAATAATAATAGTTAACTTTATCCAGCACTTAATAATAATAATAATTAACGTTTATCTAGCACTTACTAATAATAATAATGATAGTTAACGTTTATCCAGTACTTACTACTAATAATAATAATAGTTAACATATATCCGGCACTTACTAATAATAGTTGACGTTTATCCAGCACTTACTAATAATGTTAATAGCTAACATTTATATAAAACTACGCATTAGACACTATCCTAAATGCCTTATGATTACTATCCCATTGGATCCTCACAACAACAAATTATTCTCATTTTACAGGTGAGGATACTGAGGCAAAGAGAGGTGAACTGATTTGTCCAGGATCATAGCTTGTGAGTGTCTGGGGTTGAATTTGAACTCAAGTCTTCCTCACTCCAGGTCTGGTGCTCTATTCACTGCAACACCTAACCGCCCCAAATTAGAATGTAACCAAACAAAATTTCAGAAAGGTGTCAAACTATATTCCTTGAAAACATCTATCTCAGGGATCTGCTTTTTTTTAAAAAAAAAAATGCTTTATGGATGCCTTTTCTTAACATCACAGTCATTTCTGGAGGTAAAACCTCACCATTTCTGCAGATTAAAACCTCCTTTTTTAACAAAAGAAAACAGTAAAGCATAAACAAAATGACCACGTATACAACATTCTGCCCAAAAAGCACCCCTCTTATCTCTGTCACAAGGAGAAAGCAATGTTGTTTCACTATGTTCTCCTGATCCATCACTGGTTTTTCAATTACTTAGAATTCTGCTTTCTTTTTATGCATCTGTTTAAAATACAGATCTAGCTATTGACATCAACCATCATTTCCGATTAATTATTATTTTGCAAGAATAACCCATCCATGTCCAAAAAGGATCTGAGGCAGATAATTTCTAATTCTGTTTATAAGGAGAAAAATAATTAATTACCATCTTTTAAATTTTTAAATTTAGTTCTACAATACTCAACCCTTTCCCAAAGCACAGACACACATAAATCTACAAAGGTCCTTTATCTATATCCTCAATAAGTTATGCAAATAAAACTGAGTTTTTTTTTTACTTTTATGTTTTAATATGTTAAAGTATTTATTGTGCACCCATTTGCAAGGAACAGATAGACACTAAACATAATAAATGTGTTTGTGAAACAGAAACTTGATTTGGGGGAACTGCTAAACAAATTATGGTATGTGAATAAATATATCAGAAGCAATATGATAGATTCAGAGAAACCTAAGGATATTTGTGTGAAATCAGCAGAATCCTTTTTTTGGTCCTATTTATTGAAATGTTCCTACCTGCTAAGTTAATAACAAAAAAAGTAGATTAAAAAAAGAAATTGCTGCTCTCAGGTATTCTGAAGAATTTTTTCATAAATTTCCCAAGCATTTTTCAGTAACTTCCCAACTAATCTTTTTTTCTTAAATATGAATGTCAAATACACTTAGCATCCATATCAATACTCCAAACTAGAAAGTATAGATAACCAGAATTCTTTTTTGCACAATTAATTTTTTTTTACTTATAGGAGGAAAAGCAACAGATATTGGGGTCAGTACAGATTCAAACCAATCTCCTACTATTTTTATATCTATAACTTGATACAATTATAACTAGTATTTATAAAAATAGCTGAAGTTCAGGGCAAGATCTTCTACTGTCATCTGAACCAGAGATTTAAATAATGTCCTGAATAGTTTTAGCACATTTTATGATATATTAATTCTCTGAAAATTTATAATTCAGGTTCATTATATATGGCAATTCTCTGTTAACTCAGAATCTCAGTTAACTAGAATGTACCACTTCTCCACATTATGAATAGAGTCACAGTGATTTGGTGCTCCTCAGTTTTAAAACATAAATTTTGTCATAACTTTGAAGGTAGTGAAAGTATCATTATCCTCATTTTATAGAGGAAGAAACGGAGTCTCGGGTATAAGGTGATTTGTTCAAGATCACACAGTATATGATGTGCCCTAAGCCTCAAATTCACATCTTCTGACTCTAAATCTAGCATCATCACTGATGGTAAACAAGACCCTGTGTTTTTCTCAAAGCAGGATTCACTTGTCTCTAATGGCATTTTAATGGTATGCCACTGATATAGCATGGATAATAAAATAATATGCTGGCATTTACTTTCAAATGTATATAAACTTGAAGATGTCTGGTTCTGCTGAACCCCACTATCAACAAAGTTTTAAGAACTAATACACACAATAAAAAGATGTTTCCCTTGTCCCCACTCAAGAATTTTATTAAAATTTTACTTGCTAAAGTGCAAATATATTAAAAGATCAAAAATTCAGATCCTGCCCATTCAGAATTTTAAGACAATTTAGACAAGGCAAGAAGTTATTTTTAATCTTTGTATTTTCTATAAGGGAAAAAAGTTTTATAAACATTGTACAAAGACGCAATAGTCACTAATTAGCATAATTTTTAAACGGCCCTGACCCATTTATGGGAAAACAAAATTCTAACCATAATTCTTTGTCTATTCATTTAGGCAAATTCCTTAAAAGTGTTTACTTGGTGACATTTTTGTAGCCTAAAATCTCTGCATATAAAACTGGATGTATTTAAACTGTATTTATTCTGCACATTTTTGGTAAGCTAATTTCTGTAGATAGTCTATAATTTAACAGGACTGCTTGTGTCCCAGCCAAAATCCTACCTTCTACAGGAAGTCCTTCTAGATCCTGCTTAATTCTAGTAATTCCCCTCTGTTAATTATCTCCAATTTATCCTTTTTTTTAAGGCAATGGGGTTAAGTGACTTGCTCAAGGTCACACAGCTATTAAGTGTCCAAGGCTGGATTTGAAAAATTTATCCTTTATATAGCTTGTTTATACACAATTGTTTTCATGCTGTCTCTTCCATTAGACTGTTAGCTCTTTGGGCTGTATTTGTATTTTTAGCACTTAGCACAGTGCCTAGCACATAGCAGACATTTAATTAATGTTGACTGACAGAATGATATTTTGACTGGAAGAAAAGAACAAAAACTGTTAATAGCAAGAATCAGAAAAAAGAAGATAGTTTAAAAAAAAACCCACCTAGCTGTCCCAAACAAGTTGTCACCAAGCCTTAGTAAACTATATCCCAGGGTTCTCAAAATAAAAAAGTTCATGAATGTGAAAGATCATGCAGAATGGGAGAGGTGACTCAGGACTAAAGAAAGAGGAACCCAATTAAAGAGATGGCGTGTGAGTATTTTCAAGGGAAATGATGACTGCTAAGAGGTAATACGATTTCATTAACAACAAATCAATCTAGACTAACCTAATTTCCCTTTCTTGACAGGTGTACTAACAGACAGATCAGGGGAATGCTGCAGACAATGTAAAATGCTTTTCTGAAATCTTACGCAAAGTATCTTATTTTATTCATGCAAATAAGAGGGAAAATTATGGGCTATGTGGCCATTTAGGTAGATTGAGAACTGGTTACAGGATCAGATCCATTATCAACCCACAGGTTTCTCTAGTGGAGTGTCTCAAAATCTGTAGTTGGCCCCCGTGCTACTTATTTACTATTTTTATCAATGACGCACGCTTATCAAAACTGCAGATAACACAAAGCTAGGAAGAAAAGAGACAATCAGGATCCAAGAATACTTCAACCATTTACAACATATTACTAAAGAGATTGTTACATCACACACATGGAAGTGATCCAGAAAATGACAACTAAGATGGAGTCTAAGGGAGAAGTGACCATGCCATGTAAGGACTGGATGAGGAATGAAGATTATTTAATGGGAGAAGAGAAGCCTTAGAGAGAATGTCACGTGACAGGCATCTTTAAATTATCTCAA
The DNA here is from genome assembly GCF_011100635.1 of Trichosurus vulpecula. NCBI lineage: Eukaryota > Metazoa > Chordata > Mammalia > Diprotodontia > Phalangeridae > Trichosurus > Trichosurus vulpecula. The sequence goes on from NC_050573.1 coordinate 490,032,935, forward strand.
AGTGTAACACAGAGGATGTGTTAGGTCTATCACACTTGGCACCAGAGCAACAGAAAGTACCAGAAGCCGCAGAAAGAGGGATTCTGCTTTAATAAAGGGCATCTTCGTAACCATTAATGCTTAAAAACAAAACAGCTTGCTAGGAAAGTTGTGGCCCCCTACTCACTCCTCTTCTCGCCTCCCCAAGAAATCTTTAAGTTATAACTGAATGTTTTGTCAGAAATGATACGGAGGCTAGTCCTGTTCAAGTATGAATTTGAGTAGAAAGACATTCTGTGCAGGCTAATTCCCCCCCAATTATTAGAACAAGAATTTGAGAGCAAAGAAGGTAAGTTAGGAGACATGACTTATGGGGCATTGAATGACAGTTCTTATGACAGTGATTCTGAGTCTGATTAAGATAAATTCCTTTCAAATTAAATCTAGTTTTAACTTTTTTAATTTCCTCAAATAACTTTTTAAGAATTGGGGCATACACATTAAATAAAAGCAAATTTTAACTCAACTGGACATTTTTCAGACCCATAACCGAATCTCAAGTTGAACTATTATTTAAATGCTTGCATATTTCAGTATTCATTTTTTTAAAGTCTGAAATGGAACTGAGAATTAAAGTAAAATTTAAAAATGAGTAGTTTTTGAGTAATGGCTACTGTGTTAGGTGGTAGATGATGAAGTATAAAATAGTTTATGCTTTCAAGGAAGTAAAAATCTAGTTGAGGAAACAAAACAAATACATGAGAAGTTAAATAAAAATAGAAAACGTAAATAACAGCTCACAGCAACAAGAGATGTCACAAGGCAGTATACAATTAACTGCAAATTGAATGGTATAAACAATGTGTTCGGGAGTTCAGAGGAGGAAGAGATCATTTCAGGATGACGTGGGTGTTTATGGAGAAAAGCATCATGGAGGAGTAGATTTTAAGCTGGATCTTTGAGGATGGTAGAAGTCAGCTAGGTGCTAAGTGGGGAGAGCACTTGGGACAAAAGCAAAGTAAAAAGTACAGAAATAGGAAAACACAAGGAATGTTAGCAGGGAAATGAGTCAGTGTGACTGAAGTATAGGTTTCACATAGACGAGTAAAAGAAAGTTAAACTGAAAAACTAAGCAGAGACATGAATATGAAGGGCCTTGAATGTGAGGTTGAGGAATCTAAACTTTTATTTTACTGTCATGGGGAACCACTTAAAGTTTTATGGACAAGGGAGAGACCTGATAAGAGTGTTTCAAAATTTAAGGAAGATTAACCTGGTAGCAACGTGCAGTCTGGATTAGAGGAAAAGATAACATAAGCAGGGAACCCAGTTAAGAAGCTGTTAAAGTCATCAAGGCATAAATCAATAAGATACTCATGGTGGGGAACAGAAAAAAAAATTCTATAGGACATGGTAACTGGATTGAGAGAAGAGAGAAAAAGTCAAAGATGACTATACTAATTTGAGTCAAGTACACCTAAGGACATTCAAATGGAAATACCCAGCTGGCAACGACTTGGTTGAGCTCTCTCCAAAGAAGGAGAATAGATGATATACAATGGATCTGAGAAATGAAGCATGAAGTTGGAATCCTTGTGCTTGCTTTCTTTCCAATGGTTTCTCTGTGAGAAGGCTTCAGACCACTGTTCTTACTCTGGCGCAGTATGGTGGGCAAGTGCCAACAGCTTTGGCTTTCAGTCAGAATCAAGATACCAATCGCATCATCAGGATCCTTGTACTGACACTGCAAGTGGACACTGAGTTCAGCCCCAAATCAAAGAGGGGAAGAATTAAAGAGAATACTGGGCAAGATCATCTTTGGGAAATTCAGAGTTCCTTTAAAGGCTCCAAACTTCTCCTTGACATGAATGGCCATCTTTTCAATACTAGTGCATTTCTGGTGATGCTATGTGGCTGCAAGTTAGAGAGCATGACAGATTCTGAAGAATTAGAAATGAGTGCCACTGTGAAGAAAGAGGGTGGCACATGGTGTTTGTAAGCAGGCTTCAACAATTACCAAGCAGGGAATGCTAAAGAAGGGCTCCACAGTAAAGGATGCTATCAAAAAATATACATTAGCTTAGTAAAGAATAAAGAACAGTGATCAACGGACAGAATTGTCTATGTGTACGTTAAGGCCTTCCTTAATGAGGGTATCAGTAGGGAAAGGGCAGACTTTTGCAAATATTATTCTATAAGAGTCCACATCTTTATCATCACACAAGATATAGAAAATGCAAGATTCTATAGTGCTTGTTATGTAATATTATATTTAATTTAATAATAATTATTAACTATTAAAAACATTTGAGCAAAATGTCACCTTACAGGTCTTCTTCCAACAAGGAGTATACATTTATCGTGTATATATCAGTGCTTTCCTATTACTTGCAAAACATCCCTCAAATACCACCTCTTCTTTTTACTCATCCAGCCAACACCTTAGCCCAGCAGGCCCTCATCAGCTCTTGCCTAGTTTATCTCAAAGGCCTCCTAATTGTTATCTCTGCCTCAAATCTTTCAGCACTCCAATCATCCTCCATACTGCTGCCAAAGTGATTTTTTTTCTTAAATTCAGAACTGATTTTGTCACTCACCCTACTCAATAAACTCACCTGATTAGCTTTTAAAGCCCCTCCTAACCTAGGTACAACCTATCTTCAGAGCTCCACTGGACATGATTTCCCTCCAGCACCCTGCATGCAATCCAACCAAACTGGTCTTCCTTCGTTCCTCATGCACAGCACTCCAACAACATGCCTTTGCATTAACCATTCACCATGACTAGAATATACCCCTTCCTTACCTCCACTTCAGAGCATCCCTCCCTTCCCTCCAGATGAAGCTCAATCGTCACCGTCTACGTGAAGACTTTTCTGGTCTCCCAAGTGCCCTCCCCCTTTATATTTATTCTGTATATACTCAGATAAGTCCTTGTTATCTTGCCCATTAGAATGAAAGGTCTTTGGGAGTATGAGAGTGATCTTTGCTCTAATAGTCTGATGATCTGGTTGTTCACAAAACAGCTGATTGGGGGGAGGGGGAAATACCTTTATCAGTAGTAAGTATGCTCTTTCCTATTAAGACATAATAGATTTCTTTTTGTGATGTTTCTGGATGCCCACCATGTCAAGGGCCTTACAATTCTTTTCTCAAAGAATGTATTCATAATGTATAGGCATGAAGTTTCTTTGTAATTTTACATACCCTTCTGATATGCCACCCCCCATATACCATCCATTCCTTCATGTTGAGTTCCCCAGGCAACAACTACCCCAGGTTCAAAGTGCTTTATGGGTCCACATTCCTAAAACTACAACTCATGAGTTCCCAATGGTAAGTTTACACTTACTCCAGTCAGCCAGGGGATCCAATTAATTCAAAGCAAAGGCACATAAAGAAATGGCATTATAAAAACAGTGAAGACAAAGCATTTCCTCCAGAAGCCCTGGGTGTACTTTTCCTCAATTACATGTAAAAATAAACAGTATTCTTATTTAGCAATAACAAAATCAAGAAGCCAATACTAGAAAGGGAAATTTCATTTAAAATAACAACATGCATGGGAGTCAATCTACCAACAGAAGATAAGATTCATGCAAATACAATTTTAAGCCATTCTTTAAAGAAATAATGACTTTAATTATAGGAAAGTCACTGAACATGATTGTGGGTTACAGCAATACAAGAAAAATGATGATGCTATCTAAATTAATTTACATAGTTCATGCAATACCAAACTACCAAAGGGAAACTCTGCAGAGCTAGACAAAAGAATGACAAAATTTACTAGAATGAACAAAAGGGTCTACGATCTCAAGAGGAATGTTGGAAAAAAAAGTAAGAATGAAGGGGGACCAACTAGACCTCAAATTACATTATAAAGCACTCATCATCAAAACTATTAGGTATTGATTAAAAAAAGAGAAAAGTAGATCAACAGAATAGAATAAATAAGGAAGAATCACAAGTAATAAAACTGAATAACCCAGTGTTCAACAAACCTAAGAACTTTGAATAACTCTCTACTTGAATAAGAGCTGCTAGAAAAACCAGAAAGCATTTTATCAGAAATTAGCTTTAGACCAATATTTTACATCATGTGCCACAATAAGTTCAAAATGCATAAACCAACTGAATATAAAAGGTCATACAGCTAAAAAATTAAAAGAGAACCTGACTAGGTACCTTTCACAGCTGTATTTAAGGGTAAAATTCTTAACCAAAAGAGGTACGGTGAATATCAGAAAAGATTAAATACACAATTCTAATTACATGAAATTTAAAAGTTCTTACAGCTAAGATAAAAAGGCAAAGCAACTAACTGGGGAAAAAAATCTTTCTATCAAGTATCTCTGAGATCCAATATATAGATGGATTTGACACATATACTGTAAGATCAAGAGCTATTCTCTATTTCATAAATTGCCAAAGAACAAGTTCTCAAAAAAATGACAAAGTATTATTAACAATCAAATGAAAGACTGCTCCAAATAACTAATAATAAAAGAAATGCAAACCAAAACCATTCGGAGCAAACAGAGCAAATTTAGCAAAGATGACCTCACGTGTTGGAGACACTTCATTAAGACAACCACGCTAATATAATACTGGTGAGGCTATGAATTGCCCCAACTATTCTGGAAGGTAATTTGAAATAATGCTAAGAAAATAGCAAAAATGTCCATGCCCTTTAACAAAAGATCCCACTGCTAGGCACCAACCCCAAAGTGGTCAAAGACAGAAAAGAAAGGTCTTCGATATACTAATATATTTATGGCCACACCATTTGAGGTGGAGAAGAACTGGGATTAAGTTAGATGCCCATCAGTTAGGGGATGGCTGGCAGTATAAAACTATAATGAAGTATATGAAGAATTTAGAGAAACAAGTGAAGATTTAAATGAACTGATGTGGAGGGAAATAAGTAGGACCAAGAAAACAATACACATAATGACCCCAATACTGCCAAGAGAAAAGACCAAAAAAGAACCTGAATGCCTTGTAATTATGACCAAGTTTGGTCCCAGAAAAAAGTTAAGAAAATGGACCTATCTCTTTCTTCTTTTCTTGGCTCTATAGTATTGCATATACTCTAAGATACTGTTGGTGTGTTGGGGTGGTTTTGCCCCAATTTATTTTTCTCTTGTTTATTCTTTGCCACAAGGAATGGCTCAATTGGTCAGGCGAAGTAATGTAAAAAAACAAGTTAGAACAACAAAAAATGTGCTGAAATAGCTTTTTTGCTCTTCAAAATCACTAAAATGAATGTATGAGATAACTCTCCTCAGTAAGAACCCTGGATAACTATATGTGTTATAATAAAAACAAACTATCCCCTTGAATTATCCTAATATGTGTTGCACAAGTGTGTTATTGTACTTTTGATTAAGACATCACTTTTTCTTTCACTGAGGAGTAAAGTAGGCTTCCTTTATTCCTCCTTTACACATCCTTCCCTCTTCCACTCTCAGAAATGGAAAAAACTAAAAAAACTCCTACATTCCTCTGGGTTTGCCTTGAAATTTAAACATAGTTATACTAGTGTAAATCTAACACAAAGCAGTAGTTACAGACTTATTTTACCAGAAGTTACACAATTAGCAAGTCCTACTTTGATGCTTCATCAAGGTGTGGAGATGACTCTGAGTTCTTGAAGGCTCTGCCAGAGAGCAAAAGCTATGACAGATTCTACCATGCCAGAACAGCTTTGAGTATGGTCCCAAAAACAGACCAAGTCTATTTGCCAAGGACCAACCTACGCTAACTAAAGAAAGGTACATCCCCAGTAGGCTGGACATATCATAATGATTTTTTTTGGCCACAGCAACCCATGAAACAAAGAAAAACTTTGTATGACTCTCAATCCTTCATGACCCCTGTCCCCCTCAGGAACGAAAAAGGGGGCAGAAGGTGCTAAGAATTACACAGTTTTTAGACCATCAATAAACTTGAATTTAAGTACTTGTAGTCTGAAATGTGAGATCACTGTCTACTAACCAATGGGTAAACATTATGGTTGAGGGAGCTAAATCATGTCAATCTTGTCAACTTACAGCAGTTCTCACTATAAAAATAAAAAGATAAAAGGAAATTGCAGTTAAATGGAAAGATAGTCTTGAAGAAAAGAAAAACTGCTGGAATGGATTTTATCATACACTCCAAAGTAACAAAAAACATCATATCAGGGAGATACTTGGTCATCACATGTTGTAGTAAGAAAGAAAGGTAAATGTTTGCACAAAAAAAAACCAGACCACCATGAAAATAATTGCAGCTTATGCATCAACATCAGTTGCTAAAGACAAAGTGGTAGAGGGAGTTCACAGAGAGCTCAATGAGGCTCTGCAAATTGAATCAACATACACTGATATTTGGTGACGAAAAGGTGACGAAAAAATAAGGACTGGGAGAAATATACAGAAAAGCATGATTCAGGAAAAAGAAATAAAAGAGTCCAAAGTTCCGTAGATTACACAGTTGACTTACACCCGTCATATTAGCATGAAGATTTTGTTCAAAAAAAGAATTGATTAGTGCTGGAAATGGTGATCACCAAATAACACTGCAAAAAACAAAATAGGATATATTTTAACAGACAGCAAAAGATTTGTTATTGATGTGGAAGCTATCCTAGGGTTACTGGCTTCTGCACAGTCAGACAACTGACCTATCAGAGATAACATAAAAGTAGTAAAACACAAAAAAGAATAATAACAACAAAAAATATGATGTGTAAAACAGCTTAACCCTGAACTATTTAAACAACTATTTGAAATTCAAAAATGGGAAATGGGCAACAGAACGAAATGACATCAACAATGACTTTAACAATTTTATCCAGAAGGTTAGCCAATGTAAATTAATTGTCACTACAAAGATACCAAAAAGCTCAGAAAGAACGTTAGTCAGCAAACATCAGACATACTTGCCAAAATGAGAGAGCTGGCTGCCAATGGCAGCACCAGGTTACAATATAAACTCATTTGTATAATCTTATAGAAGAAGAATAATGGACATTTATAAGCAGAATCATTTTGTGAAGCAGAAAGAAGCAAAGGAAAATAAAACTAATTTAAAGGAGTCTTGGCAAGATATCCCACTGAGCAAAGTCATCCAAAGAGCGCTTAAGGATGAAAATGTATAGAGGGCAATGAATAAGAAAAATGGAAAAGATCTGTAAAAATCATTATAACTGCTTTCTCCATCAAGAACAGTGAAACCACTACACTGGAACCCTAATATTGCAGTACCCACTGTGCTTACAGAGGAAGAAGAAATAGCACAAAAGAGAATCAAGACAGGAAAAGCAGTCAGACTAAGGGACTGATACACAAGGTATATGAAGGGAAAGCTATCTGAAGAAGGGAAAAAAAATCTCAGACCTTATACAGAGAAAAGATGACCAAAGGGATATCAATAACTACCAATGTATATGCCTACAAGCTCATCTATACAAAATCTTTATATGAATATTTACATCAGTTGAGAATAGCCTTTATGAAGGTATCAATAAGGAACAAGTTGGCTTTCATAAACAATGTTCAACAATGGACCACATCTTTGCCATCTCACAATTAACTGAAAGATAATCATTCAAGATTCCTTGAAAGAGATAACAAAAATAGCCCTTTTCAACAACCTTTGGATAACAAAAATAACCCTTTTCAACAATCTTTGGATCATAAACATCAGACAAGGTATAAATCAGGGAGAGATGATTTGCAACTACGATGGAAGAGATCAGCTCAGGGTCCAAGCTAAAGAGGAATTCCCTTTTGATGGTGAGGAGTTCCAGATAATTCAGTTTGTGTATAACACTGTGCTAATTGCATCAAACCACAGAACACTGACTGGCCTCTTTGAAGAAATCTATAATCCATCAAGGACTTCATCATCCACAAAGGAAAAACCAAGTGGATGAGGAATGTCTACTTCCCTGATTACAACATGCATTTGAATGTACAACCAAGGAGAGCATATTCATCAGTATACACACCTGGAATATACAATAAAATTATATAACAAGATAGTACAAGGGTTGAACAGGAAGAGGAAAGCAAGCTACTACCTTCAGAACACTGAAAAAGTCCTTTAATTATCCTAGTTTCCCATGAAAGCATGTATATGAAAATCTTTATTTTTACATGATTTTAGACAGAAAAAAAACTTTGTATTGAAACAAGGAATATGTGTCTATTTCTTTAGATTTTTCTTGTGCATACCAAAAATGGCTCATTCCTAGGACTGATCTGATCTGTATCCATCTCCATGGTTTTGTCAGTCATGAATTCATAAAGCATCAATCTAAAAGTCCTCCCACCACAGCATACCACCAGCCTTGGGCCTGGACTGATAAGGAAGATCCCTTGGTAGACCCACCTTCAACGACTGCTAACTTTGATCTCTGACCCCAAGGGCCTCAAGAGATTCCTTCCTATATGTAAGATCAAAGCCTCTCCTTCAGACTACTGGCTACTGTGAATTTCAGAGACCTATTAAGCAGATCAGTAGGGATCAATAGTAGGCCTTAAGCAAAAGACATCTAGAAGGACAGGGGTGAATGTGACCTAAACTGGAAGTGCTCCAAGATCTCTTAATAGCTATGCTCCTGACCATTTGAGACCAAGACAATTTTAATGCACCCTAAAATTTCAACCCTGTAAATATGGCTTTAGGTAAGTAAGGTTTATTTTTGAGTTTACATGTGGCAGCTGGGTAGTACAGTGGATAATTCATAGTCAGGAAGACCTGAATTCAAATCTTGCCATAGACACTTCTTAGCTATCATTTTCAGTTTCTTCATCTATAAAATGGGGATTACATTACCACCCACCTCACATGAGATAATATATGTAAAGTTTTTTTGCAAAACTTAAAATTCTATATAAATGCTAATTATTATTATTATTATTATCATCATCATTATTTAGCTTTCTTGTATGGCCATTGACTTGCTAAAAAAAGTTGCCTAATTATAGAATATTTGCTGCTAAGAAGATAAGGAAAATTAATAATAAGCTCTACTTGTAGATCTCAACGCAAAGACTTGCCTGAAGCTTTAACCACAATATTTTGAGTGTTATTAAAAATGGGGACACTTTTAAGTACCACCAGGATCTATGGATAGGAAAAGCACCACACATCTCACCAATCCAAGTCAAATAAAGATCAAAACTCAAGTCAGTGATAAGACAAAGAAAGAGTTCCTCATCCTTTTTTTGTAAGCCCTAAATTCTGCTGTTATTTCTACATGTAAGTCTAATAGATCACTACTGAGGAATTTAACAAATTAGATTTATTAGAGCATAGGCCTGACTACCATCACCTCATCTCCTCACCCTCAAAAACGGGAGAAAGAGAGAGAGAGAGACTATACAAACTGGAAAAGTGAATTTCATTTTTCAATAGTTCTTAATATAGTTTCATCCAAAGAAGCAAACTTCATGCCTGATCCCATATTTAAATAAAAAAGTCAAAGAAGAAGAACAATGGGGGTAATTTAAGTTACAAAAAAAGCAGAAAATATCAATAAAATTGTATTTTTAAATTTTTAAAATTTAAAGTAAGTCCCTCTTCTTGCCACTGCACATCAGGACCAAGAAACTGCTTTATCCTGGAAGCTCACTTCAGCCCTGGAGTTCACACATTGGTACTACCCTTCATAAGCTATATAATATAGTGTGTGTGTGTGTGTGTGTGTGTGTGTGTGTGTGTGTGTGTATGTGTGTGTGTATAAAATGGCTGTCCAATGAGGCCTTACCAAATAGCTGAGAAAAGAAGGAAAGCAAAAGGTAAAGGAAAAATGGAAAGATATACCCAATGAATGCAGAATTCCACATAATAGCAAGGTGAGATAAGGTTTTCTTAAATGAGCAAAAGCAAAGTAGAAAAAAATAACGGGATGAAAAATACAAGAGATCTCGTCGGGAAAATTAGAAATAGCAACGGAACCTCCATTTAAGGAAAGCATTCCAGGGGCCAAGCACGTCTCATTTCTCTTCAAACATGACTCTGGACTTTCTCTAAGATGCCTCTGGCACCAGGTACCTCATCTCATCACCACCCTTCCCAACTTTTCAATTTCCTTTTATGTGCTGCCTTCCCCATTAGGAGGCAAACACCTTGAGGATAGGATCTATCTTTCTGCTTATATTTATATCCCCAGTGCTTAGCACAGGGCCTGGAATGGAATAAGCCCTTTATAAAGGTTTATTGATGGTTGTGGACTGAGCCTACAAATAAACATTTTCATTCAGATTATGGCATCTCCACTTAATTGTTCCAAGTACAGGGAATGTAAATTGTAGAACCTTATCTGTTAGGCCCAGCACAATCAGGAGGCAAGGATCAGGATGTGTGTGGAATGTGGACAGTTCAGTACACAGTCACAGATGCTCATGCTTCCTATGTTTGTGATACAAACAGCAAAGCTTTGAAAATATACCCTGCATGAAAACTACCTGCTCCAATCAGATCTGAAAATCATCAATACGTTTTGCACCTGTTGCAAGATGCTTTTGATACGAACAATAAGCCCCCTTTTCCCATCATACACATTCATAAATTCACCCTCAGAAATAAAAAAAAAAATTGTTTCATGTGCTTGGCTATATTCTTCTGCTTTTGCCCCCAAAAGTAAAAAATATATCTCAAGTAGGCAGAAGAACATAAAAGAGCATGACACAGGTGTATACTGACTTACAGCACTAAATGCTAGATTCAAGGAAAACAGATAACAGGTAATTAAGATGTCATCAAAAGCCCTTTAAAATAAAATTATTTAATGTTTTGCATAATTTCATATGTATGATGGGTGTTAATCATATTTCTTCCCTTCTCAATGGGTTGGACAGAGGCAGGAGGGAGGGAGGGAGGGAGAGAATTCAAAACTGAAAATTAAAATTAAAAAAATAAAATAAATCTATTTAAAGGAAGCACCTACCCTAGAATCACTTGGGCGCTCAGGCCCCAGGGGTCTCAGGAGTGAATGGTCAGGCTAGAAAGAGCTTTAAGGGATAATCAAACCAGATAAAGTGAAGTAATTTATTCAAGGTCACCTAGCTAGGTAGTGGTTGAAACAGAAACAGAATTCAGGTTTGTTTACTCTTAAGCAGCTAGGTGGCACAGCGGATAGAGTGCCATGCTTGGAGTCAGGAAGACTCATCTTCCCAAGTTCCAATTTGGCCTCACACACTTACTACCTCTGTGACCCTAGGTAAGTCATTTAACCCGGTTTGCCTCAGTTTCCTCATCTATAGAGTGAGCTGGAGAAGGAAATGGCAAATCATTCCAGTATCTCTGCTAAGAAAACTCCAAAATGTGGTCACGAAGAGTTGGACACAATTGGAAATGACCAAACAACTGCTAACTCCTAGACCTAAGATTTTTCAACACCACAATGCCCCTTTGGTACCCTGTCCTTGAGACAATTAAAATTTGATCCCTTCACGTGCTGAAACAATTTTTTTTATTTTAAGCATTTATGGAAATGTTTCTAAAACGTATCACATACCTCCCACCTTCTTAAACAGAGCATAATGCACAAGCTAACATTCTACCGACTTGATGTCATCCTTAGAATAGCAATTCCAATACTGTCTCAAATACAGTAATGCTTTCATGGCTAAGATGCATAAAGGTGCTACGCTTTCTCAGTTTATCTGTTTATTCTTAAACGTTTCCTTATTCTACCTCTGCTGCCAGTTTGCCTACTTTCTAACAATCAACCAATAAGCATTTAGTAAGCACCTAATATAAAACAAGCAGCATCATGCTAGAAGATGGATGCTGAAGATGGAAACAAAACAAGAAATGAAACAATCCCTACTCTCGAGGACCTTATATCCTAACAGGAGGCACAGAAGTACGCAGAGAGTAAATATAAGATAATGAGGGAGGGATGGCACTAGCAGTTGGGGCTTTCAGGACTCTGTAGAAGGCTGTGCTTGAGCTCTATCTTAAAGAAAGTAAAAGCTTCTCCGAGGGAGGTGAGGGGATGCCGTCTAAGCATGAAGGATGATCTGTGCAAAGGAATGGAGATGAGAGACGGAGTGACCCGTGAGGAACATGGGAGAGAAAGCAAGTCTGGCTACACGGTAGAATGCAGAAAGGGGGTGAATACAAAGACAAGCTGAGCACAGGTTGTGAAAGGCCTAAAAACCATACAAAGTTCATGACAAGGCATTCGTACAGGAAAAGTACTAAATTTGGAGTCAGAAGACTTATGTTTGAATCTTGGGTGCAACTAACTACCTTTGTGACTTTCAGCAAGAATCTCCCTGCCACAGTTTCTCCAAGAAGTTGCACTAGATGACACTAAGGTGCCTCCCGTTCTAAATCTACGACCCTCTGATCCTATCTGATGTTAGAGGCAACTGGGAGCCCCTGGAATTTATTGAATAGGGGAGCAACATGCACCAAAGAAAAATACTTTGGCAGCAGCAGTACAAAGGATGAATAAAAGCGGTGAGAGACTTGTGACACCAATTAGGAGGCCATCGCAATGATGAGGCGTGAAATGATGAGGGGATTGTTGTGTTTGTCCTTTGTTCTCAGAGAGGACCATGACATCAGGGAGATGATGACATGACTCGCAGTTGACTTTGATTTGAGTGAGGGAGAGCTGTGCAAGGTCACCAGCCTCACTTTCTCCTCCAGGGCCTGATATTCACCAGGATGACTGGACATGGCCCAGGATATGAAGGGAGACCCTGGACCTTTCAGGCTAAGGCCTTTTCAGAGTCTCACTTTGAGTGAGGTAATGCCTGCCCACTCAGTGAATAGGCCTCTTTAAGAAGTTAACCAAGGGATGGCCCCTTTACAGAGGTAGAAACAGCAAGATCTGACAACTGACAGGCTATGTGAATAGAGTTAAGGATAACACTGACTTATAAACCAGGTAGAATAGAAGAATGGTGAGACAAAGACAGAAATAAGGCAGCTGGGAAGAGGATGGAGTTTATGGGAAAAGATAGGTTCCCTTTTATACTTTTAGAGTTTGTGGTGTTTCCAGGCCATTCCATTTGAAATGTCCAATAGGCAGCTCGTAATGTGGTGCCAGGGTTAAGCAGAGAGATCAGGGCCGGATACACAGATCTCAGGAAGATGTGCAGAGAGATCAAACCAGATCACCAAGAGAAAGGGTATACAGAGAGATTCATAGGCTCAGAGATTTAGAGCTGGAAAGGACCTTACACATCATCAAGTCCAATCCCCTCATTTAAAAAAATTTTAATTTATGGAATAAAATAAGTGAGCTGGAGAAGAAAATGACAAACCATTCCAGTGTCTTTGCTAAGAAAACCCCAAAATGTGGTCATAACATAGTTTGATAAAAAAGATGACTGCACATGAAACTGCAAATCTATTATGTACAACTTGCTATTCCTTTTAAATATATAATAAAAGTTATCATTTTTTTTTTCCTTCTCTTCCTCTCCCACCCTAGAGATGGCTACCATTAAACACAAATAGGTGTGTGTGTGTGTAAAATTATTCTATACATACTTCTATTTATCGGATCTTTCTCTGGATGCAGATACCGTCTTTCTTCATATGCTCTTTACAATTAATTTGGGTATTTATAATATTCAAAATTACTTATTCACTCAAAATCATTCTTAAAACAATATTGCTGCTACTGTATACAATGTTCTCTTGGTTCTGCTCATTTCACTCTTCATTATTTCATGCAGGTCTTTCCATGTTTTTCTAAGATCATTGAGCTCACCATTTCTTGTAGCACAGTAGTATTCCATCACAATCATATACCACAACTTGGTCAGCCATTCTCCAATTGTTGGGCATCCCTGCAATTTCTAGTTCTTTGCCACCACAAAGAGAGCTGCTGTAAACATTTTAGAACTTATGTTCTTTTCCTTTTTCCTTAATCATCTTTGGAAGTGGACCTAGTAGCAGTATTGCTGAGTCAAAGGGTATAGGCAGCTTAATAACTCTTGGGCATAATTCCAGACTGCTCTCCAAAATAGTTGGGTCAGTTCACAATTTCACCAACAATGAATTAGTGTCCCAATTTTTCCACATCCCCTCCAACATTTGTCACTTTCTCCTTTAATCATTTTAGCTAATCTGTTAGATACAAAATGATATCTCAAGGGTGTCTTAATTTTCATTTCTCTAATCAATAACGATTTAGAGCATTTTTTCATATGACTATAAATTGTTTTGATTTTTTTGATTGAAAAACTGCCTGTTCATATCCTTTCACCATTTATCAATTGGGGAATGACTAGTATTCTTATAGATTTGACAAGGTTCTTTGTATATTTAAGATATGAGACCTTTTTCTGAGAAACTGTTATAAACTTTTTTTCCCCAATTCTGCTTTCATTCTGATCTTGGATCCTAATTGCTACCCCTGCCTTTTCTGCATTGGCTGAAGCAGCGCTGTACAACCTTAGGTTTTTTTTGAAACAACAGGCAATATATTTTGTTTGCCATTTTAGTGAGAACTCTGAGGTAGCTCGGCTTCGTTTACTATAGCATCTACATAGATTTCTATGCTTGTAGGTAGGCCGCATAAATCACACTGTGGCATGAGCCTGTGGGCTGCATTTTGGACATCCTTGGGCTAAAGCATAATAAATTCGACCCTCCATTTTAACTCTGTATATATTTCTCATTCTTTAATATGTTTCTTGTAAACAACACACTGTTGGATTCTAATTTTTAATCCATTCTGCTACCCCTTTCCGTTTTATGGGTGAATTTATCCTATTCTCATTCAAAGTTATAATTATTGTTTATGAATTTCCCACCATCTTATTTTTACCATTTTCCTTCTCAGCCTCTCTTTACCCTATCCTCATTACCTTATTTTCTCCCCTTACTCTTCTATTCCTTATTCTACCCAAGCTAAAAGTCCTTCCTTTATCTCCTTCACCCTCCTATATCTTAATCTATATACCCTTCCAAAAGTTCCTTCCTCACCTTGTCCCCCAGTTCTTTCACCTCCTTACAAGTTCAGAAGACTTCTCTACCCCTCCCGATGTACACAGTTTCCTCTTCAATTCAGATAAGAATAAGAATCACCCCGTCATACACAACTCAGCCCCAACCTTTCTTTCAAACTACCTTAGTAATGACGATGGTTTTAAGAATACTGATAACATTTTTATATGTATATGTGTATGTGTGTGTATAAAGATATATTATTATTTATTTATATATATTATATATATAATTATTATTTATTTATATATATTATATATATATATAAAATAAGTAAACAGTTTGACCTTAGTGAATGCCTTATAATTAGTCTTTAATGTCTTCCTTATATCTTACAAATGAGGAAAATGAGTCTCAGAGAAGGATTTGCCCCAGTTCCCCACACAGTACCTAAGGCAATTTTTAATTCCTGACCCTGAGTCCAGTGCTCTATTCACTATAACATCTTAAAAAGAAGGGAGCCCAGGACAGAGCCTAGGGGAATATCGATATATAAAGGGTGGGATAAGGATGATGAACCAGCAAAGGAAACTGAAAAGGAGTGGTCCATCAAGTAGGAAAGAGCAGTGTCACAAAAATCCAGAAAGAAACAGACTATGCACAAGGAGAGGATGGTCAACAAAGTTAACCATGGCAGGTAGGTTAGGAAAGCTGAGAACTGCAAGATCTCCACTTAACGAAGGAGCTCAGCTCAGACATCGCCTTACTTCCCATGTGGATGCAGGACTTTGAGACTTAGTCCCCTGCTGGATTTTCTGCTTCTTTTTGCGTTGTCTCACCCTATTAGATTATAAGCTCCTTACAGGCAGAGACCGTCCTTTTTAGCACTCAGCGCAGTCCCTCACACATAGTAGATATGTAACAAATGTTACTTGACTGACGGGACTAAGAAAAGACCATCAGATTTGGCAGTTAAAGACTGTTGGTAACTTCGGAAAAAAGCAGTTTCAGTTGAGTGATGAGGTAGGAAGCCAAAATGCGAAGGGTTGAAGAGAGGAAAAGGAAATGGAAGCAGCAGCTGTAGACAATTCACAAGTCACTCTACCTCACTCTACCCCACAACCTGCTAGTTCTGATCTTTCCTGTGGGCTAAGAAATCAAACTTACTGGAACTGCTAATGAAGTAAGAGAAGGTGGTCCCTGAACCAAGGCCTGAGGCCTCCTACAAAACAAATAAAAAGTTTTACAGCAACTATTTAAATGACTCAAAAGCCTTTTTTAAGTTCTTTATTCATGGTATTATGAGATTTAGGCTGGCAAAAGATCTTCCACATTATCCAGACCCAATCCCTTCACTTTATAGATGATAAAGGTGAAACCCAGTGAGGTCAAATAACCCAATTAGGCCCAAGGTCATACAAAACCAGGACAGGAATCCAGGTCCCCTAGATTTCTGCTGAATTTTCGTCCATGTCTTAGGGGCAGCACTGCATCTGTCACTGATTGGCATATGTGTAAATCAAAGCTTATCTCAACACCATGACAAGCTTCTGCCTAACTAGCCATTCCACCAGGACACCAGAGCCTAGCCAGCACGGCCATACTGCCCTCTGCTCTGCCGCCCATCTCTAACCTCCAGAAGTGGAGCAGCTTGGGTCCTCCAGAAATCCTGCTCACACACACATCACCACTCATACCCGGAGAAACGATCACCGAGCTTTGGGTCTTGGAAGCGGCAGAGTTGCCCTGGCTTGACTGGAGAGTAAATAAAATCTCACTTCAATCTCAAATAGAGCTTTATTCCAGCAGCACAACAGGGCCAGGCAGGGAGGTTTTGTTGTTCAGAAAACAGTAAGATAAAATTTGCCATTACTACTAAAAAGGGCATGATAACCTTCTGCCCTATGGCTCCACTCCAAACCCTTGTGATTCTAAGCTGCAGGCTTCCAAAACAAGTTCTCTTTCCTCAGTCACGTTCCACACTCCCTCATCCATGACCATGACAGCCCCAGCCCTCCCAGGTTACTAACCAATTCAGCTCTCAACTTCTATTGTTCCTATGGAACCTTCATTCTATTTTTAACCAACATATCTCACACTCCTTCCATCTCCTAGCAATCACAGAAACCTGGCTTCCTAGAGATATCATAGTCCTGTTCCCTCTTCTGAAATAGGTGTACTTTCTCTCCCTTTTATTAAGGGGATTTGTTCTGAGAAGTTTGGATTCAGTCAAGGGGCCACACTTGAGGACCTAGAGGTCACATGTGGCCTCGAGGCCGCAGGTTCCACACCCCTGTTAGGGAGTCACACCACCATGTTCACTTAGGGCCACTATAGAAATTAAGCTGAGCCCTCACTGCTGCATGCTAATCCATTGATGCTCCAATGATGACCACCCCAAGGCACTCCCCATGGTGGCTATTCCAAACCTTCTCTGCTAATGTTACCACTTCCAAAAGGACCTCATCTCATATTTTACTAAAATAACTGAGGCCATACATCATGAGCTCACTCTCCTCCCCAATTCCATACCTCAATACACCTCAGTTTCATCCCCCAGTCTTTTCCATCTTTAATCCAATCTCAGAGGATAAAATGGTCCTTCTCTTCAACAATAACAACCCTTCTAATGGTGCCCTTGTTCCCCTCCCCACTCATCCCCTTTAGCAAACTGTCCTCCTTCAACTATCTTTTCTCTTTCCCCAATTTTCTACCTCCCCTTATCCACTCATTCCTTCCCTGCTACCTTCAAACATGCCCAGATCTCTTTCATCTTTAAAGAACCTTCACTGGATCCAAGCATTTCATCAACCTATTATTTTCTATTTTACCTGCCTTTCATAGGGAAACTTCTAGAAAATGTACTCTCTCTCTTTGCCTCCACTTTCCCACCTCCCACTCACTTTTCAACCCCTTGCAATGTGGCTTCTATTTCCACCACTTGATGTCTCCCAAGGTCACCTATGATCTCTTTATTGCTTAAAAAGGGAGGAGTATGCTTTTCTTGGTTTTCATCATCCTATAACATTTAATGCCATTAACCAGTCTTTCCCCTTTGGGATTCTCTCTCCTCTCTAGATTTTAATGAAACTGCACTGTCATGGCTCTCTTTCACCCTGTCTGGTCCTTTAAGGTCTCCTTTGCTGGATCATAATCCATCTCCCATCCTTACAGGTACCCCAGAGCTCTGTTTTGGACCCTCCTCTTTCTATACACTCTCTCTTGGTGACCATATCTGTTCCCATGGATTTAACTATTATCCCCATGCAGATAGTTCCCAAAACTATGTATCTAGCCCTCATCTCCCTTCTAAACTCCAGATCCCCATCTCCAACTGCCTGTTAGATACATCCACCCAGATATTCCATAGGGATCTCAAAATCACCATTTCCAAAACAGAACTCATCTTTTCTACTCCTCCTCCTAACTTCCATCAAGGGCAACACCATGCTTCCAGTCACCCAGGTTCATAACCCAGGAGTCTTGCTTCAATCTTCAATCTCATTCATCCTCCCTATCCAATCGGTTCCCAAGTTTTGTCTATTACACCTCTTCAAAAACTTGCACCCACACCTTTCTCTGCACTCATACAACACCCATCCTATTTCAGACTCTCACCACTTTTTACCTAAACTATAATGGCTTAATTAGTCTCCCTGCATCCAGTGACTCCCCTGTCCAATACATCCTACATGCCACTACTAAATTGATATCCCTAAAGCAAATACCGACTATGCCACTCTCCCAATCATTTCACTGGCTCCCTACTGCCTTTAAGATAAAACGTCAACTCCTCTGTCTCACTTTTAAAGCCCATGACGATAAGGTTCCAAGTTATCTTTCCAAATCAGCTTTGCACTGTTCCCTTCACAAACACATTTTCTCCAACCAAACTGGTCTTACTGTTCCCCATATACTATATTCCATCTTACCTATATGTCACCTATACCTATATGTCACAAACACCAAATTCAATCAAGCAAGATCCAAGAAGGATGTTTTCCATTTGCAACTGCCTTCTTGTCCTTTTTTTTAAATAAAATCTTACTCCCTTATCTTCTCAACACTTCATGAAAAATTATGTTACCCTGTATCTGCCTTTTAAAGGAATTTCAAAGTAGCTTTTATATGTTGTTTCTTCTTTATCATTCTGCTGCTAACTAATTGGGCAATGGTTTATTATTAAGCTGCTCTGCTCAAGGATTATGACAATATCTCTAAGTGGTTCTAGGCAATGACCTGCAAAGACTCAGGTCAAGTGGAATGCTGCAAAAAACAGTGTGATATAGTATAAAGACACTAACAATTCTGCAAAAGTTCTCTTTAGTTGTGTTGGCATAGACACACTAACAACACGACGGAAAGGGTACAGAAGTATACTGTATTTTTAATGTGTTAAATCATGAGAAAGGGACTTTACAATTCCAATATATGTATAAATGACTGAGAATGATGACCCTTTTAATCATCTATTTACCCTGGGATTTTGTTTAACCTTTTGGCATATCATTATATAAAACCAGTATTTCACACAAAACTATTCCACAAAACTTTGGCTGGGAGATCAAGGGGTAATATTTTTTACTAAAATACCGCCTAATTCATCTCCCTGAAAAAGAAAAATGTAAGCTTAAGAGTAGCCACTAACTGCTGTACTCTGAAATATGGTCCATAAGACACCATCCATCTTAAAGAAGCAAAAATATACATCAAAAAAGAAAAAAAAATCAGAGTGAAAAAGTTAAAGCAAATTAATTACAATATTGAATGTTAAAAAAAAACAGCAATTACAAGCATTCGACACATTAAAAACTACAGAGTGGGGCAGCTAGTTGGCGCAGTGAGTAGAGCACTGGCTCTAGAGTCAGGAGGACCTGAGTTCAAATACAGTCCCAGACACTTGACACACTTACTAGCTGTGTGACCTTGGGCAAGTCATTTAACTCCAATTGCCCTGCCCTCCCCCTCCAAACAAACAAACAAACAAAAAACTACAGAGTACAAAATACAGCATATTTGCAATAATGTCTGGTATTTTATTTTTATTTATATGTCGGAATATATGGTAGAACTATGTTTTTGTTCAAGCACTTAACAAAAGGTAAAAAATAATGGCTCACCAGACTAAATCCCAGCAGATGTCACGGTACAGCTTCCAGTGAGTCCCAAGGGAGCACAGGCATACTAATTTTCTTGCTATTCTCCGGATTCTAAACATGAAATATAAAAATAAACCTTTAATTTAAACCTCTCCAAAAAATTCTATGTTACAATTTGCAAAGTAATACATAATTTATAAATGCAAAACAAAATAACAAGACCATAACATATCAACAGAGGGTACAAATTATAGAGGATTTAGCATTCGATTCATTCAGTCACAGTAGTTTTGAGTTTGTTGAACTAAAGGAAAACACAAAAGTTTTAAATGGCTAGTTGATCTTTTTTTCTGCTCTATTAAAAAAAAATCCCCGCGGAGATTCAGAAAAGCTGACTAGCCTAAATAAAAGGATGAGAGTTCAAATCTGCAGGTTAAATGCTGGCTCTAATATCCTGATCCTTCTGTGGATTCGTACAATTATCTTTTCTGCGTCTCTCCCCTTTACCAGTAAAATGTAAGCAATTATAATCCCCTATAGAAGATTATTGTCAGGAATAAACGATGACTGTCAAGCACTTGGGAAATAAGAAGGAGCACTGGTTAAATTTTCCACCGTCTCTTTAGATAGATAGATAGACAGATAGATAGATACATAGATAGATATGTATGTATATAAATATATGTGTGTATACATACATATATAAATAGACATATATGTATTTTTGTATGTAGGTAGGTCGCTATCTCCTCCTGGAACAGTTTAAGACACACTAAAACTCCCCAAAGTACTTTTCCACCCACAAATGACTCTGTTGTTGTTGTGTTATTAAGCAACAATGAAAAGAAGAAAAAAAAACAAGTTATATCTTTGGACTTGCATATGGTGGGGTTGGGGAATGGGAGGAACCAGGGATGACTTTAAGTTTACGAGCCAGCATGGCTGAGAGGATGGTGGTACACTCAATAAAAACTGGAAAGCAGAGAGGACGGGTTTATGGGGAAAGATAATGAGTTGTTTGGACATACTGAGTTTGAGGTGTTTGTGGGGCATTCTGGGGGAAATTTAATTTTAACACAGTCACACACACCATCTATTTATTCATCCCTAATCTCCAGTCTTGAATCTCCCAACTGCCTATTTTACATCTCAAACTAGATGGCCTGCAGACATCTCAAACTCAAATCCAAAACAGAGCTCATTATCTCCCACACACACACACACACACACACACACACACCACACTGCCGTCTTCCTAACTTTCTAATTACTCTTGAGAGAGACCACAATCTTCACAGTCACTCAGGCTCAAAACCTAGGTGTCATGTGTCACTCCACATTTGTACTGTACATTGCCAAGTTCTATTGATTCTACAAGGGCAGCCGGGTGACACAGCGGATGGAGCACCAGGCTTGGAATCATTGTCGTCAGGTCAAGTCCAGCTTCAGACACTTGCTAGCTGGGTAACCGTGGGCAAATCATTTGACCCTGTTTGCCTCAGTGCCTCAACAGTAAAATGAGCAGAAGGAAATGGCAAACCACTCCGGTATCTTTGCCAAGAAAACCCCAAATGTCACAAGGAGTCAGACGCAACTGAAAATGACTCAATAAAACAAAACAAAACAAATTTGATTCTATCTTCACAACATCACTCATAAATGTCCCCTTTTCTTCACTCACATAGCCACCCCCCTCCACCAGGCCCTCATTACCTCATACCCAGACTGCTACAGTAGCCTGCTGATTGATTTCCCTGCCTCAAGTCTCTCCTCCAAAGGGAACTTTCTAAAGCACAGGTCTGACTCCCTGCTCAATAAACTTTAGTGCTCCCTTCAGTGCCAAGATCAAACACAAAATCCTGTTAGGTTTTTTAACAACCCACCCTCTCCCCACTCCACAACATGACTCCTTCTTACTTCTCTAGTCTTTTTTATACTTGACTCCTTTCCATTTACTCTACGGTCGGGAGACACTGGTCTCCTTGGTGTTCTTCACAGAATACTCCATCTCTCAACTTGGAGCCTTTTTCCGTGCCCGGAATGTTCTCCCACCCTGTCTTTGCCTCCTTCAACATGCAGCTCAAATCTCCCTTTCTTCAAAAGAGGCCTTTTCCAATCTCCCTTCTCCCCTTTCTAGTGCCTTCCTTCTGAGATGACCTCCCAACTCAACTGGTTGTTTGCTCCATTAGAATGGGAATTCCTTAAGGAATACCTTTCTTGGTAACATCAGCCCTTCTTCAAGATTTTTCCAATCCCCCTTTCTCCCCTTTCTAATGCCTTCCCTCTGAGATGGCCTCCCACCTAAATGGTACAGTGTATGGAGGGCTTATTATGCCAGGCCCTTCATATACTACAGCCAATATACCCCTCCAACCTCATCTCACTCTATCTCTCCTCCTATATTTTATGGGTCACTAAGACTTATACTTAGAAGGCTCTCCCTGACCACAGTTTTCAATCACTAAAATCCTTTGCATCTTTGAATGCCCAGCTCTTCCATGTAATTGCCACTGAGCTAATTCCCTGCCCAACCAGCTGTGAAGTTGGCCCCTTCAGAGCCCTCATAGTATTTTGTACCTCTCCTGAAATTCTAATTAGTTCTGCAGTTATTGGTGAAAACATTTATCTTCTCTTAGTAGATTATAAGTTCCTTGAGGGCAAGAATAAGGTCTTATTCATCCTGATTGTCTTTACATCTAACATTGGCTTATACATAAAAGGAGCATAATAAATACTGAATTACTTTCTTTTACTATAACAGAAACTGATCTGTATTGAATCATAAACATTCATTAATGGAGTGCTCATGAACCCTTTGGATAAACAGAGATAGATACATGCACATATATACATATATGCACATATATACACACAAGTATGCCTTGTTTTGTGCAATAGTTGATTTTTTTTTTTAACAAAACGCTGCATTCCAGGGAGCTCTATATTTTGAAAATTCTCAGTCTTTTCTCCTAGGTGTTGATATGGACAGAATACTAGACTTAAGTCAGGAAGACCTGAATTCAAATATGGCCTCAGATACTTATTTGTTAAATAAACAAACAAATAAACAAATAAATGAAAGAATGAATAAATGCAGAGACAGATAAATGGTGACTCACTTAACCCCTGCCTGGCTCAGTTTCTTCATGAGGATGATGATAGCACCTAGTTCACAAGGTTGTTGTAAGGATCAAATGAGATAATATTTGTAAAACTTTGCACACCTTAAAACACTAGGTAAATGCTAGCTATTACTAGTATTCTATAAGGGGATTTACCTACATAATACCTAAGTTTCCTTCCAGGCCTTTTAATAAAAGATCTATTATTCAGAACCCTTTTATAAAATTCTGAAATGGTCAAATGAAAAAGCATTTGTTAAGAATTGCTATAATTCAGGAACTGTGCTAAGCACCTGACATCAAGTACAAAGTGCAAAACTTTATTCCCTGCCCTCAAAAAACTTACATTCTAGTAAAGGGAGACAACATAGAAGAGCGCTGTGGAGTAATAAACCACTAGTGACTTTTTCTGTTATTTAAATTTAAGTAAAAATCATAAAATTTAAAGACTGTTAGATGAACTTAGATTTCCAAATATCAAGTCATCTTATCATTGGGTACAATGTAGTCCTTAGCCCAATTCCCTTGTTTCGGCCATCTAAGTATGATCTATAATTTGTGTGCTTCCAGGATTAGAATTTTAAATAAAGTGACTCCAAAATATATTACAAAAATGTATCTTTCACCACAAAACTTATTCATTTTGAGCTCCCAGAGGCCTATTTTCTCAGCTACATCAAGAACAGTACTCAAAACAGTTATGAAAAGTATTATAAAATATTTAAACTTCAACTCATTTCTTGACCTTTTATTATAATTTGAGGAAAGGAAGAAGACAAATCGGAGAGGGCCCTATTAACTAAGGGCAGATGGGAACAGAGGGAATGGTCAGTAATTTCATGGTAAATAAACCATAGTAAGTAATTATACCTACCCCTCCCTCACCCAGCTAAAAATAGAACACAGAATCAAAGAGAACACAACAAGGTGAAACCGAGGGAGCACTCTATACTTTGTCGCCATTTTATTCGTTTATGATATGACTCATTATTTTGTGTAACTGAATGCTGAGTAATATGTCATTACACGGCTATTTAAAAAAGATGACATTTCACATTACAGAAAATACCACAGGAGAGTACAAGAATGAACATTCTCCAAGAGTGACTTTCTAAAAGTAGGTAAAGGTAAGTAGGTAAAGAATATGCCATAAAGTCACAGAAATTCTTCATCCCTGATCAGAGGTGGCACGGTGGAGAGATGGGTCAGAAAAAACAGAGTTGAAACCCAGGCTGCGACACTAACTAGTTGTGTGACCCTGGGCAAGTCACTTAACCCATGTCCATGTCTGCCTCAGGATCTAAACTATAAAACGGTGATGATAATCATAGCACCTAACTCCCAGGGTTGTTGTGTGGATCAAATGAGACAAGATTTTTAAAGTACCTGACACAGAGTAGGCACTTTATAAATACTGGTTTCCTTCCTTCCCTTTAATAACGAATGAAAAAGGTACTTTATAAATACTTGTTTCCTTCCTTCCCTTTAATAACTAATGAAAGAGAATCATTGACAAGTAAAGAACATCTGACAGCATCAAAAAAGAAGAGAAAATTTCATGATTATAGGATCATAGACAGAACTGGAAGGGAACTCAGAGGTCATCTAGTCCAAGCCCCTTATTTTACAGATGAACAAACCAAGGTCCAATGAGACTATATGACTTGACCAAGGTAGTACATGTAATAAGTGAAAGAGTCATGACTTGAACCCAGGCCCTCTGACTCCAAATCCAACATCCTTTCTTTCCACTAATTAACATTTCAAACACTCTCAAAGAATAAGGCTTTTTTTAGTCACTACTTTTAACTTAGAAATTAGCATCTATGACCCCATCACAGATACCAAGACAACATGGAAGGGTGTTGGGGGGGGGGGGTGGAAGGACACAGCACCTTAGGCAAAAGGCAAAATGCTTCAGCAAAAAAAAAGAAAGAGGAGAAAAGGCATAGCTAGAGAGGCAGATAAGATTTAATGCCCAGAACTACAAAAAATCATGCATAAACCATGTGGAAGCAGACATAAAACACTGTGACATTATCCTGGAAACTGCTAAGAATGGAAAAGTCTAAAGATGGTAAAAAAGCAACCAGACTCCTGAGAAAGGAATTCATCAACAACAAGCACAGAAGGCAAAGGGGGTGGAACTGAAAAGGCAAACAAAGCCCATTAGGAAACTGGGGGGAAATCTGCAAAGATACAGACCTGAAACTACCCAAGGCATAAACTCCCTGAGAAGATGATGCTACAGATGCCACACTGAAAACAGGCTGCATGTGTGAAGGTGAAGTAGTAAAGGATATCAAAGAAGACGAAAAGGACATCCATCTCTCCACAATCAATGGATTTAAAAAAATTACCTACTTGCCAAGGGCTTCCTAAGACGCAGGAAGCTGTTACCCTGGGTGTTAAATTACATTTGAAGATAGAGAAGTTCAGAACCTGCCCCCCTGCCAAAAAAATAAAAAGATTTCTGTACATATCCATTTAAAAATACAAAGAGGAGAAAAAGTACAAAGCATTCACTAAGAAATCAATAGGGATACATTAACAGAAAAGAGTACTCAAAATAGGCAAGTACCCAACTCAGCACACATGCCCTCAAAAGGATAAGCTAATGAATTCTGTTACTATTTAAGGATTGATGAAGAGACAGAGTTTTTAAGTCCAGAAACTGTGAGGCTAAGACACAAATTACAATTCAAGGTCCAAAAACAATTTTTTCCCCATGAAAATTGATATCAGTATTTGTGAAGACTCATAAGGGCTCAGAGGATTAGTCAATTATAAACAAAAAAAAAACATTTAAAGGTGAATTCTAAAATAAGTTCTAAAGTTCTAAGTATAAGTGTTCTAAGATAGTTCTAAAAGAGTTCTAAGATTAGTTCAGATTAATGAAAAATTTTATTAACTTGGAAAGCAAGTGAAAAGGGGATGAAAATATTACCAACTGAGGCAGTAATGCTGACAAAAACATTGGATTGATTTTTTTAAAACCCACCACACATAAAAGAAAAACATCCCTTCATCTATACACGGTTGTTACTTTCAAATCACTATCAAATATAGCATTTTTCTAAGCCCTGAACCTTTTAAACTTTAAAGGTAAGCTTCTAGTTTAGTTAGAATAAAACTTTTCTGAAAATAATTTTGCACTTCCTAAAAAATTAACTTCAAAACTACTACTGGATAATCCATATTTGATGAAGTAAGACAAAATTTATTATTCTAATACTAGTTATCTGAATATCTATTATTCTATCTATATCTGATATCTATATCTAATATCTATGTATATCTAATATCTATATGAAAAGCACTTTAATTTTAAGGAGTCTGGCATTCAACCATTCTGATACTTTGAACGAATAATACTTTGACATCAAACTAAGAAAGTTATTTGAAGTATCAAGCTCTTTAAAATTATTTTAAGTGCAGCATTTGTTTCATTCAGTCTCTCAATGCTGCTAAAACTACAAACTAGGCTACCAATGTTGCCTTTAGTATTGATGAAATCATCCTTGTTTTAGAACAAGAAACTTAGTTCTGCTGCAAATATGACCAATAACTTGAAATACAGGTCTATCTGAAGTCTTTTTTTTTTGTAACATATAAATCTGTTCCTAAGGACAACCAAAATACTGACTATCAAACCAAAAGAGCAGAATGTGCTATACTTTAAAAAGATTTGTTCAAGATTTTCCTCACTGGTGTTTTGGTGTTGTTTTAGTTTACGGGATATAAATCAGAGAGGAAAAAATACTTCAAATGGTGTATTTAAGTAAAAGAGTTTAATTGTTGTAGCCATGCTAAATTCTGGTTTCTTAAAAAGAAAAAAATAATTCATGAACCAGCAGGTATAAAAACATCCAATAAAACTGTAATGACTTTCATCTAAGACAACAAATAACCTACATATTTTTACCCTTGGGTTTTTATCCCTGAACAATCTGTTCTGCCCATCTAATCTTAAGTCAAAACGACCTCAGTTCACATTCAATTTTCTTCTTCCTTCAAAGGACACTTTATTAACACGTAGTTTCATAAAATACTGTGAAACCTGAAATATGCTACATTCAGACTAGTTTCATAAACATGACCCCAAAATTAATCCAGAGTCATAAGATTTTGGGGTATCTTTGCTAACGATGCTTAAATCTGTAAAAACACAATGGGAATAAACTTCTGGAAGAGGAAGCGTCCTCTCTTCACTTTCCGTCTCTGAGCTTTATAAGCAAATTAAAAAACAACAACAGACCAGCAACAAACCCCACAGCATATGGTAGCTCGAATGGGGGGGGGGGGGGAGGAGAATGTAAAACTTGGGCTTGCTGCAGTGCCACGAATGCTTTGCACACTGCGCTTTTAGCTAAGGTAAAACAGCTTCAGTGGGTGCTGCTAGAAATGCCATCTCAGGGATTCTTCCTTCTCCCTCTCAAATGACTGAAAAGTTACCAGCCCTGCACCTTTAACCACCCCTCACGCGGCACAGTAAAAAGTAGGGTGGGAAAAAAAAAAGCATTGAATCACTGAGACTGAACTAGATTAACGGGGGCTGCGTGCAAGCTGGGGTGGGAAAGGAAGGGAAAGGTCCTTGAGAATGCTGGGCTGAGGAGGGGCCGGGGAGAGCATCAGAAGGGGGATTCCCTCACCAACCTGCTACTCTGTCTCTCTCTCTCTCCATCCTGGTGGTGATGCTTAGGCTCCGCCACCACAGCGTGCTTGGCAGCCTCAACAATGGGGACAGCAGCATACGCGCTCTACCGCTGCCTCTTCCAAGCCCTTTCGTCTCACCTTCCAAGGTAACCCGAAGTCCAGAAGAGGCAGGGACAGATGCCGGCGGGCCAGGCGCGCTCCCGCACTTTCACTTCTGGCCCCCGCGCGCTCTCACCCACAATCACCCCCCAGGGCAGGCACAGCCTAAGGAAGCAGGTCACGGCCCATCCCGCCCTCCTCCCCGTGCCCAAGCAGGGCAAGAGGGCAGGGCAGCGGGAACTCCTTCCCAATTACACCCAGATCTGCCGTGGGAGGAAGACGGCGGGGAGGGGGAAGCTGGAGAGGGGAGGGGCAGGGCACGATAAGGACAGGGAGACACCCACGCACAAGTCACTATCTGTCACCTTCCCCCTCCCCCAGACCCTCCGGGGCAGGGACCAAGTTCAACCCGGGTGTAGCTGGGAAACGGAGCAGGCGGCAGAACGGTCCCCCGGAAATACACCCTGCACACCCGGACACACCGGCGTGTGTGCGTGCCCGTAAAAAGTGTGGCTGCATGCATTTGCACGGCCCAAAGGCGTACACAAACACAAACGCGTAGATCTCAAACGATGGAGAGCCCGGGGTTGGTACGATTCAAAAGCACCCTTCCACACTCCCAGGGAACACACCCGGTCGTGGACACACACACACACACACACACGCACACACAGCCCCACCCCAGGGCCGCTGACACACAGTAATCTTCCTCTTACGTAGTGCCCCCTACCCCCATCCCTGCAGGACCAGGTCCCTATGCCCCGCGCGCCCTCCCCGGGGCTGGCACAGGCCCCTTGGCCCCACCCCCAGACACTCGCGCGCTCCCTCCCGGAGCCGGTTCGAAGCCTCCCCGCGGGAGCGGGGCCGGGAGTGGCCCGAGATCCCTCCAAGCTGCAGCCAACAGTCCCCGAGAAGCTGGGCCCGGGTCGGCCGCCGCCCAGAAGCCGGGGTCTGCGCTCGCGGGAGGGGATGCGTTGGAGTGGCGGGGGCGCGTAGGGCACCCGCACCTAAGCGCACAGCCTTCTCTGCAGTACAAAAGGCAGCTCCAAGCGCCATGGTCCCTGTGCCACCTACCTGGGTCCCGGAGCCTCAGCACCAGCAGCGCCCTCCTGGGCAGGGCAGGGCCTGGCCGCCGAAGCGGGGAGACGGGCGCCCCGAGATCCGAGCAGCGTGGCGGAGAACCGCCCCCCCCACCCCGCCAGGAGCGGAGCCAGGCGGCAGCAGGAGCCGCGGCAGCGGCAGCAGTCCCGGGCTTGTCTCCGCCTCCTCCTCTGGCTGCGGAGGCGCTGCCAGTCAGCGTCCCGAGCTCCGCCTCCACGGGCCCAAAACAGAAGCGGGGTGGGGCCACGTTGGAGGGAAAGAGCGGGAGCCGGAGGAAGGGTGGAGCGGGGAGGAAGGGTGGCACCCCCTGCCTCGTCCCAAACCGCAACTCCAGCTGCCGCATCCGCCGGCTCGCTGCCTCCAAGATAGACGCGCCCAGCGCTCGTATCTCACCTCCCAGTTCTACTCAGGGTCAAGAATTTAAAGTTGGAAGGGATCGATCATCTAATCCCAAACCTCCCTCCTACAGGCAACAAGACGAAACTGAGCTCAGAACGAAGTGATGTGCCCTAGGTCACGTCAAGTCTACAAGCATTTATTAAGCGCCTACTATGTGCCGGGTTTCGTGCCAAACGCTGGGAATGTGGAGAAAGGAGGAAAAATAAACCCTGCCCTCAAGGAGCTCACTGATGGGAAAGATAACATGCAAAAAGCCATCTACAAACAATTACAGACAGGACAAATCAAGAGATAAAGCAAAAGAGGGAAAATACTAGCATTAAGGGAGCTAGAGAAAGATTTCTTGTAAAAGGTGGGATTTTAGCTGAGACTTGAAGGAACCTAGAAAAGCCAAGAGACAGAGATGAGGAGGGAGAGATTTCCAGGAATGGGTGGCAGGCCCATAACTCCTACATTGGGATGTGAGCTCCCTGAGGACAGGGACTAAGAAACCGACGGAGGAAGAAAAAAATAATAATGTCCCTTTCCATTGACAGTGGTGAAATGACAGGATGGCAAAATGTGCTTAAGAAGTAGGGTTTTTATGTTATAGAGAAACATTAACCACTATAATAAACTTTTTCCATTAATCACTTTGTGTAAGAATATGCCCCTTTACAAGAAATCACTATTTGACAAAAATTGCTGTGAAAACTGGAAAGCAGTTTGGCAGAAACTAGGCATAGACCAACATCTCACACTATATATTCAGGTAATGTTAAAATGGGTACATGATTTAGACATAAAGGGTGATATCAAGCTCGGAATACTTTACTTCTCAGGTCTATGGGTAAGAGAAGAATTTATGACTAAACAAGAGATAGAAAACATAATGTTGTTTTTCAATTGTGTCCAACTCTTTATGACCCCATTTGGAGTTTTCTTGGCAAAGATACTGGAGTAGTTTGCCATTTCCTTCTCTGGTTCATTTTACAAATGAGGAAACTGAGGCAAACAGGATTATGTAATGTACCCAGGGTCACAAGGCTAGTAAGTATCTGAGGCCAGATTCAAACTTAGAAAGATGAGTCTTCCTGACTCCAGGCCTGGCATTCTATCCACTTCACCACCTACCTGCCCTGAGAGTGTTGAGGGATGTAAAATGGCTAATTATGATTACATTAAATTTAAAAGGTTTCGCACAAACAAAGCCAATGCAGCTAAGTTAGAAAAAAAGCAAGAAGCCAGGGAAAATACTTTACAGCAAGTTTCTCCGATAAAGGCCTCATTTCTCAAATATATAGAGAACTGAGTCAAATTTATAAGAATAGGAGTCATTGCCCAATTGATAAATGGTCAAAGGATATGGTTTTCAGAAGAAGAAATCAAAGCTATCTATAGTCATTTAAAAATGCCCTAAATCACTATTGATTAGAGAAATGCAAATTAAAACAACTCTGAAGTATCACCTCACACCTGTGAGATTGGTTAATATCATACTATAATGTTGTTGTTGTTTGTCCTTCATTCTCAAAGAGAACCATGACATCAGGAAGATGATGTCATGACTTACAAATGAACTGGATTCAAGTGAGGGAAGGTTGTGCAAGGTCACCAGCCAGAGCCTTCTGGGTCCAGTGCAAGATATAGATCAGGATGACTCGAAATGGCCCCCTATAGAATAATAATATGATAGAAAAGGAAAATGACAAATGTTGGGGGGCATGTGGAAAAATTGGGACACTGAGGCACTATTGGTAGAGTTATAAGCTGATCCAACCATTCTAGAGAACAATTTGGAACAATGCCCAAAGGGCTATAAAACTGTATACCCTTTGATCTGGCAATACCACTACTAAGTCTGTACCCCAGAGAGATCAAGGAAAGGGACCTATATGTACAAAAATATTTATGGCAACTCTCTTTGTGGTGGCAAAAAATTGGAAGTTGAAGGAATGCCCATCAATTAGGGAAGGGCTGAACAGGGTGTAGTATACAATTGTGATGGAATATTATTGTGCTATAAGAAATGATAGTCAGGATCTTTCATGAAAAAACTCTTGAAAAAGATCCAAAAAAGAAAACTCCTAGGAAAATCGTAGCCAAATTCCAGGATTTCCAGGTCAAGGAAAAAATAATGCAAGCAGACAGAAAGAAACAATTTGAGTATTGTAGAAACACAACCAGGATAACACAAGATCTAGCAGCTTCTACCCTAAGAGATCGAAGGGCTTGGACTGAGGTCAAAGGAGGTAGGATTAAAACCAAGAATCACCTACCCAGCAAAACTGAGTATCATGCTCCAAGGCAAAATATAGATTTTCAATAAAATAGAGGACTTTCAAGCTTTCTCAATGAAAAGACCAGAGCTGAATGGAAAATTTGATTTTCAAATACAGGAATCAAGAGAAGCATGAAAAGGTAAACAAGAAAGAGAAATCATAAGGGACTTACTAAAGTGAAACTGTTTTCTTTACATTCCTACATGGAAAGCTGATATTTGTAATTCATGAGACCTTTCTCAGTATTAGGGTACTTGAACGGAATATACATATGCATATGTATGTATATATATATATATATATATATATATATATATACATATATAGAAAGACAGACAGAGACAGAGACAGAGGGTACAGGGTGAGTTGAATATGAAGGGATGATATCTAAAAAATAAAATAAAATTAAGGGGTGAGAGAGGAATATATTGGGAGAAGGAGAAAGGTAGAGATAGAATGGGGTAAATTATCTCACATAAAAATGGCAAGAAAAAGCAGTTATAGTGGAAGGGAAGAGGGTGCAGGTGAAAGGGAATGAGTGAATCTTGCTCTCATCGGATTTGACTTGAGGAGGAAATAACATACACACTCACCTGGGTATCTTACCCTACAGGAAAGTAAAGGGGAAGGGGATAAGAGAGGGGGGTTGTTAGAAGGGAGGACAGATGGGGGGAGGAAGTAATCAAAAGCAAACACTTTTGAAAAGGGACAGGGTCAAGGGAGAAAATTGAATGAAGGGGGACAGGATAGGATGGAGGGAAATATAGTTAGTCTTCCACAACATGACTATTATGGAAGTGTTTTACATAATGATGCATGTGTGGCCTATGTTGAATTGCTTGCCTTCTCAAGGACAGTGAGTGGGGAGGGAAGAAGGGAGAGAATTTGAAACTCAAAGTTATAAAAACAAATGCTCCAAAAAAAATTGTTTTTACATGCAACTGTGAAATAAGATATACAGGCAATGGGGTATAGAAATCTATCTTGCCGTACAAGAAAGTAAGGGGAAAGGGGATAGGAGGGAGGGAGTGGGGCAAACTGGGGAATGGGGCAATCAGAATATGTGCCATCTTGGAGTGGGGGGGAGGGTAGAAAGGTGGAGAAAATTTGTAACTCAAAATCTTGTGGAAATCCATGTTGAAAACTAAAAATAGTTTTTAAAAAGGAAATGCTTTGTAATCACTGTTCATACTCTACCATTTGAATAAATGTCTTTTCTAAGAGCTAATCAACTCTGTTCGTTGATGGTTAATGGAAAGCACACTAGTTGGGGAAAGGGTGATTGAGCTACTATGTTAGGAGCAGTCCTCTACGTAGTTACCCCCTGGAACTTCCAAGATAGCTGTCAACTTTTAGGGGATCCATCCTGTCAGTGGGAGTGGGTGTTGGGGAAGTAAGACCAGAAAAGGCAGTAAACTTTAACACACCTGGAAAAACTGGACCGCATCAATATTGATATTGTCGCAATGAAGTAATCAGATGGTAAAGGATCCCACCATCCCCTCAATCTTTCATCCCTTTTCAACCAAACTCTTACCAACCAAACACACCCAAGTCAACAATCATTTATTAAGTGTTTATTATGTTCCAGTAACTGTGCTAAGCGCTGAGGATACAAAGAAAGGCAAAAACAGTCACTTTTCTCAAGAAGCTCACATTCTATTGGGGGAGAAAATAAGCACACGGCTATGTACAAACAAGTTAAATACAGTATAATCTCAGAACAACACTAGTATTGAAGGGGACAGAGGAAAATCTTTTCCAGACGACTGGATTTGAGTTGATCTTTGAAGAAAGTCAGAGAAGCCAGGAGGCAAAGACAAGGAAGAAGCACATCCCAGGCATAGGAATTCCAGACCAGTAAAAAGGTACAGAGTCAGTATATGGGATATTCAGTTTGAGGATGTAACAACAGTGCTGCTTGCAGCTGCTGTGGAGGTGTAAGGCCAATAACACCAGCACACAGGAGGGCTGCTGGCACAAGTTCTTTGACCTGCTTTTCTAAGGAAAGCAACTTTAAGGGGTTTACAATCTCACTTTAATGAAATATATATGTATCATTCACTTAATTCAGGAGAAAAAGTCAGCACCCTGAACTTCAGAAAAAACTCAAACAGAAATTACAAGCAGAAATTATATAAATAGAGCAAATAACACAAGTTAGCAGACAGGGATTCTGTCTGTCCATAGCAATACATTCACAGTTACCAGACAGAGAAGCACCAACATCTGAGTTTTCAAAGCCGGGGGCTGGGGGCTCCTTAACGGTTACCCAGCGTCTCATCTTGCCAAATCACATGAACACTCTTCCAGTGAGTGAGCCCCAAAGCAAAATGCTAACCTCCAAGTATATA
This sequence comes from Trichosurus vulpecula, assembly GCF_011100635.1. NCBI lineage: Eukaryota > Metazoa > Chordata > Mammalia > Diprotodontia > Phalangeridae > Trichosurus > Trichosurus vulpecula. Next base: position 490,066,918 of record NC_050573.1, read on the forward strand.
TACACTTCTTCAGGGTCGGAGGGCATCACAACCATGTGACTCAAACTTACGTGGCTTAGGCTTTCTTGTGACTTAAGCAGATCATCAAAGACTCTTGATTCAATCAAAGGCAAGGCTCAATCAAAGACTTTTGATTGCCTTAGTGCTGAGAAGCTCTTCAAAAGAAAAAACAGTGAAATGTCCCACTTTGCTTGCCATTACAGAGGAGCAACAAGGAAGCCAGTGTTCCTGGATAATAAAGGACAGTGAGAAGAATAAAATATAAAACCGGAAAGGTAGGAAGGTGTCAGAATTTAATCCTGGAGATAATAGGAAGCCACTGGAGTCTATTAAAGGCAGGCGAGAGATGACATGATCAAACCTGAACTTTATAAAATTCACTTTTGGCAACTGAGTAGACAATGGCCTGGAGTGGGAAGAAACTTGTGGCCGGGAGGCCAACCAACAAATTACACTAGTCCCGGTGTGAGGTGATAAAAGCCTGGATTAAGGCAGTGGCTGTGTCAGAGGAGAGAAAGGGACATACGTGAGAGATGTTATCAAGGTAGAGTCAACAGAATTTGGCAAGAGATTGGATATGTGGAGTTAGTGTGAGTGAGGAGTCAAGAATAGATTTCAAAGGGGCAGCTAGGTGGTACAGTGAGTAGAGCACCAGCCCTGGAGTCAGGAGGACCTGAGTTCAAATCCGGCCTCGGACACTTGACATGTGTACTAGCTGTGTGACTTTGGGCAAGTCACTTAACCCCAACTGCCCTGCCAAAACAAACAAAAAAGAATAGATTTCAAGCTTGGATGACAGGGAAAGTGATGGACTTTAATTAGTAATAAGATTTGGAGGAAAGGCAATGAGTTCAGTTTTTGGCATGTTAATTTTCAGACATCTGCAGGACATCTACTTCAAAATATAAAATAAGCAGTTGGAAATGCAAGACTAAAGGTCAAAAGAGTACTCTTTACTCACTTCCCAGTCTTTTGCCATTTGACTTCAGATCTCATCACTCAAACTGAAACTGCCCTCTTCAAAGTTACAATAATATTTAAATTGCCCAATCCGATGGCTTTTTCCTAATCTTTATCCTTCTTAATCCCTCTGCAGCACTTTACATTGTTGGCCACCCTCTCTTTCTACACATTCTTTCCTCTAGGTTTTCATGACACTGCTCTTTTTGGTTCTATTCCTGTCTGTTCCTTCTTGGTCTCCCTTACTATCACTCAGTCAGCTAGCATCCATTAAGGACCTACTATGAGCCAGGTATTCTGCTAAGCTCTGGGGCTACAAAGAAAGGTAAAAAACTAGATCATCTATTACTGGACTATCATCAATCATTCAATAAACATTTATTATATGCTCACTATGTGCCAGGAACTGCATACAAATATAGAACTCCCTGACTATGGATGTACCACAAGACTCTATGCTGGCCCTTATATTCTTTTTCTATACTCCTTTACTTGGTGACCTTCTCAACTCCCAAAGATTTAATTATGATTCACCAAAGTTCACCGTAGACTCTTTGCTTTCCTTCAATTCACATATCCAATCATTTGCTAAAACTTGCTCTTCTACCTTAACAACATCCCTCGTATCTGTCCTTTTTTTCCACAGACCCTCATCATCTCTTGCCTGAACTTTTTCAACAGCCTTGTAATTGGTCTCTTAGCCTTGTCACTCCACTCTCCTTCATCCTCCATATTGTTGACAAAGTGATTTTCTTAAAGCACAGATCACTCTCCTGCTCACCTTTAATATTTACTTAACTCCCTATTGCCTCAAGGATCAAATGTAAACTTCTTTGTCTGATATTTAAAGTTCTTTATTACCTATTCCCGATTTATCTAAACTCACCATACATTACTCCTGCCCCTGAACTCTACTGTCTTTGCAAATTGGCCTTCTGTTCTCCAAACAGAATGCTCCATCTCCTGTCTCCATGTGTTTACATTGGCTGTCCTCCATGCCTGGAATCTACTCTTTCCTTATATGCACTTCTTAGAATCCCTATTGTCTTTCAAATCTCAGCTCAAGGATCACCTTCTATATGAAGCCTTTCTTTGATACTGCTAGTATCTCATTCTCCAAATGTTACCTTCTATTTATCTAGCAGTAGTGGTGGGAGGCTTTTAATAGTGTGTAGGGTAGGTGAAAAGTTGGTGAGCAGAACTAGTTACTACCTCTTTGTTGGACCTAAACCCAATGTGACCAGTGTGCTTTCTCCCCAACCATCCCTTAGGACCATGAGATGTCAGAGTCCACTGCCTCACAAGTCCATCTCCCACTCATTTGCAACACCTTCCCCCACAGAGATGTCTAGCTCCCATTTTATGTCTAAGTATTGTCCCAGTTCATGATTTCATTTTACTTTGGGTGACCTATAAAACATGTGAATCAATAAAATCTCTTATTGCTTCAAGCACCCAGCTGCAAAAGTCCTTGCAAATAAAGTCTCCTCTCTCCTCATATTTATGTATATATATGCACATATATACATACATATATATGTATAATATGTATGCATAATCTACTGCTTCTCTCTCCTGTGTGATTTACTATCCTGCTCTAAGCTGCATTTAACCTCCAAGGACACACACAAAAATCAGCACTGCAACGAACATCGAGATTATCTTAATAAAACTAATGCCTTTCAAAACAAATGGAAAACAGAAAGTGAATCAACATTTAAAGAAAACAGGTTCAGAGCTCTCCTAGAACAGTGCAAGAGTCAGAATGATGCAAGGGATGGAATAGTTGGACATCACCAGTTCCCTTATTAGCAACTGGAATGTCTCCAGATATTCCGCATCTACTCTTTATGGCTTCTGCATAGCTCAGCTATAATCTTTATCTTAGCATTTTTGGCATTCTCTATGCTGCCAGTTTTGTTTGTGGTCTCAGTGCCTGCCTTGGCTGCCTGTCTTGGCAGGCGCTCCAGCTCCAGCTCACTGTGGCAGTGGCAGAGGCAGAGTAGAGTGACCTATTCTCATCCTCACAGCCTATCTCTTGTTGACTATTACACCCTATGATGTGGCTGCCTCTCAAGAGAATTCTGTTCTCCTCCCTGTTCTCCCTTACGAATGAAAGGAGCTAAGCTGTCAATCAGAATTTCAAGACTCTAGAGACTCAAGAAAATAAACATCAGGAATTCTTGTCTGCCAGTGGATACCAGTAACCAACATCCTTTTACATTTGTTGCCTATATATGCATATGTATATATATACACACATGTGTACACGTGTATATGAATATGTATGTGTATATGTATATGTTTGTGTATATATATATATTTATAGATAATATATGCGACAAATACTTATATGCATGTACACCTCCGTCATAGAATATAGGCCTCTAAAGTACAGGGTTTGTTTCATTTTTGTCTTTGTATCCACAATACCTAGCACAGTGCCTGGCACAGACAGCAAATTATTGTTTGATTGATTAGTTTTGTAAGATAATTTGTGGAGAGAAAAATATCATAAGAATAGAGAAAAAATCACAGTTATTATTCCAAGAAAGATGAATAAGAAAAAAATCAATAAATGACAACCCATATGCCTACTTTCTCAGTTTTATAAAATATTTTGGAGAGACATCTATACTTATATAAAGAATATCTTTTATGTAAGATGAAAGCAGATAAAATTCAACCAGAAAGGAAATATCTTTCTCAAAACTGACAGACATCACCAAAAAAATTTTCCCAAGACTTATGAACCCCCATGACACCCATGTACTCTGAGGCAGGCCTGCTCAAAAACAAATATGTCCCATGTTGCATTCAAGGAAATACAATAGTTTAAATAGCCCATATTCAAATAGGCCTGCAGGAAAACTTATCTGACCACCAAGGGAACATGATAGTTTGCCTACCAGGTGGGTACAGCCAAGCCACTAGGCCAGGAGGGCTCTTTTTTTTTTAATATAAATTTATTTATTTAACATATTTGGTTTTCAGCATTGATTTTCACAACAGTTTGAATTGCAAATTTTCTCCCCATTTCTACCCTCCCCCCCACTCCAAGATGGCTTATATTCTGGTTGCCCTGTTCCCCAGTCAGCCCTCCCCTCTATCACCCCCCTCCCCTCTCATCCCTTTTCCCTTCCTTTCTTGTAGGGCAAGATAAATTTCTACAGCCCCATTGCCTGTGTATCTTATTTTTTAGTTGCATGCAAAAACTGTTTTTTTTGAACATCTGATTTTAAAACTTTGAGTTCCAAATTCTCTCCCCTCTTCCCTTCCCTACCCACCCTCCCTAAGAAGTCGAGCAATTCAACCTAGGCCACACATGTATCGTTATGTATAACCCTTCCACAATACTCATGTTGTGAAAGGACTAACTACATTTTGCTCCTTCCCAACCCATCCGGCTTTATTGAATTTTCTCCCTTGACCCTGTCCCCTTTCCAAGTGTTTGTTTTGATTACCTCCACCCCCATCTGCCCTCCCCTCCATCATCCCCCCCCCTTTTATTTTTTTTTATCTTCCTCCCTCTTCTTTCCTGTGGGGTAAGATACCCAACTGAGTATGTATGGTATTCCCCCTCAGGCCAAATCTGATGAGAGCAAGGTTCACTCATTCCCCCCCTCACCTGCCCTCTCCCCTCCTCCCACAGAACTGCTTCCTCTTGCCACCTTTATGCGAGATAATCCACCCCATTCTATCTCTCCCTATCTCCCTCTCTCAGTATGTTGCTCTTTCATCCCTTAATTTCATTTTATTTCTTTTAGATATCTTCCCTTCATCCTCAACTCACCCTGTGTCTGCTCTCTCTCTTTTACATATATATATATATATAAACACATATGTGTACACATACATACATATACACATAGATATATACATACATACACATTCACTTATATATATACATAAACATATATATATATGCATATTCCCTTCAACTACCCTAATACTGAGGTCTCATAAATCATACACATCATCTTTCCATGTAGGAATGTAAACAAAACAGTTCAACTTTAGTAAGTCCCTTGCAATTTCCGTTTCTTGATTACCTTTTCATGCTTCTCTTGATTCTTGTGTTTGAAAGTCAAATTTTCTATTCAGTTCTGGTCTTTTCACTGAGAAAGCTTGAAAGTCCTCTATTTTATTGAAAGTCCATATTTTGCCTTGGAACATGATACTCAGTTTTGCTGGGTAGGTGATTCTAGGTTTTAATCCTAGCTCCATTGACCTCTGGAATATCGCATTCCAAGCCCTTCGATCTCTTAATGTAGAAGCTGCCAGATCTTGGGTTATTCTGATTGGGTTTCCACAATACTCAAATTGTTTCTTTCTGGCTGCTTGCAGTATTTTCTCCTTGATCTGGGAGCTCTGGAATTTGGCGACAATATTCCTAGGAGATTTCTTTTTGGGATCTATTTGAGGAGGCGATCGATGGATTCTTTCAATTTCTATTTTGCCCTGTGGCTCTAGAATATCAGGGCAGTTCTCCTTGATAATTTCTTGGAAGATGGTATCTAGGCTCTTTTTTTGATCATGGCTTTCAGGTAGTCCAATAATTTTTAAATTCTCTCTCCTGGATCTATTTTCCAGGTCAGTGGTTTTTCCAAGGAGATATTTCACATTGTCTTCCATTTTTTCATTCCTTTGGTTCTGTTTTATAATATCCTTGATTTCTCATAAAGTCACTAGCTTCCACTTGCTCCAATCTAATTTGTAAAGTAGTATTTTCTTCAGTGGTCTTTTGGACCTCCTTTTCCATTTGGCTAATTCTGCCTTTCAAGGCATTCTTCTCCTCATTGGCTTTTTGGAGCTCTTTTGCCATTTGAGTTAGTCTATTTTTTAAGGTGTTGTTTTCTTCAGTGTATTTTTCAGTATTTTTTTGGGTCTCCTTTAGCAAGTCATTGACTTGTTTTTCATGGTTTTCTCTCATCCTTCTCATTTCTCTTCCCAATTTTTCCTCTACTTCTCTAACTTGCTTTTCCAACTCCTTTTTGAGTTCTTCTGTGGCCTGGGGCCAGTTCATGTTTTTCCTGGAGGCTTTTGTTGTAGGCTCTATGACTTTGTTGTCTTCTTTAGGCTGTATGTTTTGGTCTTCTTTGTCACCAAAGAAAGAATCCAAAGTCTGAGACTGAATCTGGGTGCGTTTTCGCTGCCTGGCCATATTCCCAGCCAACTAACTTGACCCTTGAGTTTTTCAGTGGCGTATGACTGCTTGTAGACTAACGAGTTCTATGTTCCACATTTGGGGGGGAGGTGCCAGCTCTGTCAGACCTGCACTACTCCTTCCCCAAGAACCCCCAGTCCAGACTGGGCTTAGATCTTCAGCAGGCTGTGCACTCCTGCTCTGATCCGCAACTTAATTCTTCCCAACAGGTGGGCCTGGAGCTGGAAGTAACAACAGCTGTAGCTGCCCCACCTCCGCTGCCTCCGGGGCTGGAAGCCAAACTGCGAACTCCTTCCACTCCCGCAGCTTTTCCCACTAACCTTCTGCGCAGTCTTTGGTGTTTGTGGGTCGAGGGGTCTGGTAACTGCCGCAGCTCACATATTCAGGGCGCTAGGGCCCCCTCCGCCCAGCTTCTGGTCTGGATGGTCCACGCCGCTCAGGCTGGGCTCTGCTCCACTCTGTTCCCAGCTCCCAGCTCCGTGTGGAATAGACCTCACCCAGAGACCATCCAGGCTGTCCTGGGCTGGAGCCCTGCTTCCCTCTGCTGTTCTGTGGGTTCTGCCGTTCTAGAATTGGTTCAGAGCCATTTTTTATAGGTTTTTGGAGGGACTCGGTATGGAGTTCACTGCCGTCCCTGCTTACCAGCCGCCATCTTGGCTCCGCCCACCAGGAGGTCTCATTTTATAGTTGAGAGTACTGGGTCTTAGGGTCAAGATGACCTGTATTGAAATCTGTCCTCACATTATTATTAGCTGTTTGACCCTGGGCAAGGCACTTAACCTTCTCCAGGCCTTGGGGTCATCATCTGTAAAAATTACATGATTTGACTTGACTTCTAAGATCCTTTCTAAGCTCTAAAATCTATGATCCTATGATACAGTAGCCTTCTCAAGGTTTCCCTGATGAATCCATAGGACATCATTTCTAATGAGCCTCCCATAAATTCCACCCCATAAGTCTCATGACTTCAACTGATTGAACAAGAAAGAAACTTTTGCTTGCTGGTTTTTAAATTCCAGTTTAGGAGTTCATACAAAAGATTGCTCAGAATTTGTAATTATTCAATTCAATAAACATTTATTAAATGTCTACTATGTGTCAGCACTGTGCTAATTATGCTAAGGATGTGACAATTATGTATGTATATATTAGACTCCAGGTCTACTGCTATATCCACTGCCCCACCAAATACCTATTGATGGATAAAGACAAAAATTAAAGTTGTTGTTTTTTTAATAAAATTTTTTCTTGAGATATTTTTTAAAAACTATGAGTTGATATACCTTGATCATTCCCTGCTACTCCACTACTACCAAATTTCAGCACATTCCTAGCAATGTTCTATATTTACATTACACAAGCAACAACTTTTGCAGCTGCACAGTGAATTTAACATAGTAAAGTCACAAGGAAAAAAGTTTCTGTGCTGTTACATGAGTGCTCCTCCCATGAGCTGACAAGGTTTTCTAAAGTTGCCTATCTTGGCCACCCAGGCTAAACTGACTTTCTGCCTTCCTTGCTTAAATGACAATTTTTCAAGCCCAGGATATTTTTCACTTTGTTCCCCTCCCCAGTTCCCAGTCTAATCTCAGCTCTGAAAGTTTCAGTTTCAAGGGCCAAAGGCCCAAATATGTAACACTTTTCTCAGCTCCCTACACCCTGTGGAATGGCTGACAGAAAGTTCTTCTCCAGATTAAAGTAAAGCTCACCTTCCCTTCCTCCTAACCCATGGCTTTTTCTGGGAGTGTCTCCAATACAGTCCAGACATTTTCCCAGTGAGGAAGTGAAGAAAAACATGGTGACAATCATGAATGCTCTTTTTTTCCTTCTTCTTTTGCCCAAACTACGATCTCCTTGGATCCTGGGGCAAGTAATAATTTAAGATAGATAAGAGGGCATAACACGAGCACTAGTTATGTGTAAAATAGAGATAATTATATCTGCCTTACTTCACAGGGCTGTTTGTGAGGGAAGAGCTTTGTAAACCTTAAAGTGCTATATAAATGTAAGCTATTTTCATCTCCCATGGATACCATCCACTCCCCACACTGACACTGCCTTTTCTGTATGCTCCACACCCAAATCTGGCAGCCTTATATTAGTGTATACTTGGCAGGCTTAGAATGTTTGTATTGCTACCTTTTGCTAAAAAGATAGATGTAATGCCTTAATGTGAAATTATGTTGTAGTGGAACGAGCACTGCATTTGGAGATAGAAAACTTGAGTTCAAGTCTCCCTCTGCTAATTACTAGATGTGTGTGACCTTGGCCAAGCACTTCATCATTCTGGTCTTCTGCTTCTCCCTTTGTAAAGTGAGAGGGTTGTACTGGATCCTTTCCAAATTTGAAAGGAGACTGTTGCAGCATACTAGGCGTAAAGAGATAAAAACCTGGATTTCACCAGTAGAAATGGGAAGCAAAAGGGAATTTTGAGACATCATGGAAGAGGAACTGAATTGACAAGACTGTAACTGCCCGTATGTGGTGAGTGAGGAGGAAAAAAATTAAAAATAGCTTCCTAAATTGGACGATGAACATGTGATGTTGAGGATACTGGGGAAGTTTAGAAAGGAAGCTAACTTGAAAGGGTGGGGTCACATTACAATAGCTTCCCTTTTTAACATATCAAAATTTAGATGTAGGCAAGATTCTAAAAGTAAAATTGAATCAGATTCTATTTATTGCATGCCCAGATGGATTTTATTTCTTTAGGATTATAAGAGACAGTATTGCTTAGTAGATAGAATGCTGGATTTAGAGCCAGGAAGACCTGGAATAAGCTTCCAATATGGGCGAGTCTCAGTTTTCTCATCTATAAAATGGGAATGTCCACCCATGGAGCCAACCTCACAGGGTTGTTGTAAATTTCAAATGAGATAATTAATATCTTTGCAAACTTATGTAAACTTAAGTGCTATGTAAATTTCAGTTATTACTCCTCTCATCTTTTGCAGTGGAATTGTGATAGAAACAGTTTTGGGACCAGGAGCTTTCCTACTGTTATTCTTTTATATTGAATTATATTCTCTTATATCCACTGATAGTAGAAACAACTGGTTTCTATAGTTGAATGGAAGTACTAGGATATAACCTCATTTTATTATGAGCTCACGGAAAAAAAAATCATTGCATAGTCACAGTAGCAGACAGGATGAAAGGAATGATATTTTTTTTGTTTTTTGTTTTGTTTTTGTTTTTTGTCTTTGTCTCCCCAGAGTCTAGCACAGTGCCTGCCACATAATAGCTGCTTAATAAATACCTATTGATTAATGATTGGTTGAGCTAGTGGTTCCTTGATTTTGATTTCTTCTGCTATTTCTCTACATATTGAAAATAGTTCCATATAGCTTAGAGATTATGAGTGTTTAGTATGGAAAAATCTATTTAAAATATTGTCTTTAAGTTTTTATGTATAAGTACTTTTATCTGAATGATTGTAAGCAATAAATAGTTCATTCTATGGCAATCCAACTCTGGTATAGTTTATTGATTGAGCTCTCCAGTCTATTTTGAAGTATATATTTGTAGTGTAGGGATTTGTAATGTTAGTTCATAAATATATAATTGTATATAAATGTATAATTCTAGCCTCCAAGTTATATTTTGTTTGGTATTTAGCAGATGCTAAATTTTTGGCTCCTGAAGTAAAATGTTGCAATTTTTACCATTTCCTTTCATAATCTGCATTGATCACTAAGTCTCCTAATGACTTAGGAGTCTCTAGGACACCTTAAAAATACTCCTTTCTGTAGGGCAGAAACTGGGCATAGACCAATATGTTACACCATATACCAAAATAAAGCCAAAATGGGTGCATGATTTAGGAATAAAGACTGATACTATAAGCAATTTGGGAGAGCAAGGAATAGTTTACCTATCAGATTTATGGAAAAGCAAAGAATTCATGACACAACAAGAGATAGAGAGCATTACAAAATGCAAAATGGATAACCTGGAATAATAATAATAACCTGGAAAAACCTACATGATACAATGCTGAGTGAGCAGAGCAGAACCAGAACATTATACACAACCACAGATATATGGATTCTGTGATGACTAACCTTGATAGACCTCACTCTTCTCAGCAATACAAGGTTCAAAGACAACTCCAAAGGACTCATGAGGGAGAGAGATATCTACATCCAGTGAATGAACTATGGAGACTAAATGCAGATTGAGGCAAACTGTTTGCTCTCCTTTTTTTTTTTTGTTTTTTCTTTTGGTTTTTTTTTCTGTCTTGTTTTTGGTTTTGGATTTGTTTCCTCTTTCTCATGATTCATTCCATTGGTAATAATTCTTCTTTACAACTTGACTATTGTGTAAATAAATTCAATGTGAAGTTATATATAGAAGATATAACAGATTCCATGCTGTCTGGGGGAGGGACAGGGGGTGAGGCGGGGGAAGAGAATCTGGAACTCAGGATCAGGCGGAACTGAATGTTGTAAACTAAAAATAAAAAAATCGTAATAAAAAATAAAAAAACAAAAAAAATACTCCTTTTTAATTTCCAGTGGGAACCACCCAGTTCTGAATTGCCATCACAAATAATCCCTTCCATTTCCATAAACAAATTCACACTAATCAGCTATTTGTTTGATGCTTATTTTTGGTTGTAGTATTCACTGAATTCATGAGGATATAGCCAGCAAAGGCCCTTTTAATTCTACTCTTCATACTTAGCTATGTTATGGACTTTGTCCAAAGGTAAGCAGCTTTTGCTTAGGCTTGACAAACCCAGTGGCAAGTACCTGTGATCAACTTTTGATACGCTAAGTGACATGGTTCCTCTTTGTTCTTGAAGTATGTCTGTAGGCTTCTGACCTGTTTAGTCATATGTTCTAAGAATTTCTATTAATCTCCTTCCTCATTTTTGTCAAGGAAATATTAATCTTTATGTACTTGTCATAGAGTCATGGACCCTATGTTTTATTAATAGTGTTCAGATTTTTGCTATGTCACTTATGTCTCTTGGTGTTATTGTTTGGTGGCACATTAAAGAGAATAGTTTTCTATCTGAATCTCAAATATAATAGTAAAGTGATCTCTAAACTTGTTTTTGGTCACATACCCTTTTCAGTAAAAAGTTTTTGAGCAGAGCACAAATATATACTTGTACTACTATTGTACTGATTATGTGTATCGAGAAACTTAGAAAAAATAGAAATTTTAGAAAGGTGAGATAAAGATGAAATAATATTTCATTCTAGAGTCAATAGAGAGTGACTAGAGTTTATTAAGTACGGGAGTGATATGGTCAGGCCTATGCTTTAGGAAAATCACTTTGGCAGTTGCTTGGAAAGGGGGTAAGAATGAGGAGAGCCTTGAGGTATCAGTACCAGCTAGGATGCTACTACAGTAGACCAGGTAAGAAGTGGTGAGGGTCTGAACTAAGGTGGTGGCCTTGTGACATAGAGGATGAGAAAGATGTGAGAGATGGATATGAAGAACCTATGACATTAGGCAACTGATTGGATAAATGGGTGTTGAAAATGAAAAATAAGGAGTCAGAGATGATGCTGAGGTGATATTATGACTATATGTTGTCCTGAAAAGTAACAGAGAAGTTTGGAAAATGGGTAGTTTGTTTTGTGTCTTGGTGAGAGGAGCAATCAGGGGGAATATAGTAACACCTGTGATCTAAATCACACTCCATAGCCTGTGATACTCTGCCCCAATCAAGATGAAAAGAAGGGAAGAAGGGCTGGTACTTACTGATTATAGCCCCTAAATACAAAAGCCCACCCATGCAGGGGTAGTGGCAATAACCAGGAGGCAGGAGATGATAGAGTCAGAATATTCCCTATGACATCTGCTCAGCCTCTGTGGGAAGAGGTTAAATTTAGATTATTACTTCCCTGAGGAAGCAATACCCAAATCAGAAGGAGAGAAGCTGGGAACTTACATAGCAGAAGGAGGAGGCAGTGGGGAAGTGAGGGAGGTATAAGACTAAGCATGCCCCCACAATTAGCTTTTGCAACTAGGGCAATATGTGGCCTATCTTTCCATAGCCCAAATGGTTGATAACACACTCTCTGGGGTTAGGCCACAGTACCCTCAATATGACTCCCCATTCCCAGTTGGGAGACAACTGTTCTAATGTTCTCACTATACTTCGGTCTATTTTGTAGATTTGCAGTACATCAATAGTCATATGTGCCTATCCGAGTCAAAGCTATGTGATAATAAACAAAGGAAGTATAACTGTTATAAGCCTTTAGAGAGATTTTTCTGATAATTATCCAGTGTATAATAAGTTGTTCTTTATAACTCTCCTGGGGCTTCAGGGGCATACCACTTTTTCTCCTTAGTCAATATACTGTTTTCTTTTAAGTATTTATAGTGTTGTTTGTTTGGTTTTTAGTGTTACAAATTGTGAATTCTTCCTCTCCTTTCACCTCCATTTCTTAGCATCCTCTTTCAATAGTCAGTTAAATTACCACTTCTTACAGGAAGCTTTCTTGGGTCCCCATAGTCATTGAGCCTTCCCCTCTAAAGTTAACTTGCTTCTAGTCTGAATCTATCATGTAAAAGCCTATTCATTTATATAACCTAGAGGAAAGCCTGGGATATTTGCATAAGAGTCTCATCATTGGTAGAAAGAGTGATGACTCCATGATGCATACCAGAACTTTAAAAAGGATATTCTTCTTTCCTTCCTTCCTTCCTTCCCTCCTTTTTTCCTTCTTTCCTTCTGCCTTTCTTCCTCCCTCCCTTCCTTCCTTTTTTCTTTCCTTCCTTCCTTCTTTTCTTCCTTCTTTCCTCCTTCTTTCCTTCCTTCTTTCTTTCCTTCCTTCTTTTCTTCCTTCTTTCCTCCTTCTTTCCTTCCTTCTTTCTTTCCTTCCTTCTTTCCTTCCTTCCTTCTCTTCTCCCTTCCTTCCTTCTTTCTAACTTTCAAGAGAGGACACACAAAGTCATAGTCTCTTTAGGACCAAATCTAGGAAGATAGAGAAAGGATTTTTGGAAGGCATACAGGTAGAGAAAAGCTCCTCAACAAGTCTCTGATTTCCAGCTTGCTTCCCTGAAGACTTCAGAAAATAGCCCCTTGGGGCTCTCCTTTTTGGTCAAGCTGAGAGAGCTCACTCCGAGTAGGAAACTTCATTTATTCTGTGTATTGTCTAATATATTTTGCTCTACATAACTTCTTTGATTTCTGTTTGTTATCTGCCTGAAAGAATGGTTTACTTGCAATTCACTATTGTCACATTCTTTTGTGTAACTAGAATTTGGTGGGAAGCAGTACTCCTTCCTCTTTAAAGGATAGCAACAAAGAAACTGCCTTGAAACTAAAGGAAAAAATTCCTTCCCTAAACTAGCAATATTTAAGGGAGCAGATAGATATAATTCTTTTCTTTTAAAACCCTCTTTGCCATTTACGCTCCATGGCAGCTACTTCTACAGAAAGCTAGGTGGCATAGTGCAGAGTCCTGTCTTTGGAGTCAAGATATTCTGAGTTTAAATCTTGCTTCAGACACTTATTAGCAAATCACTTAACCTCTTTCAGCCTCAATTTCCTCACCTATAAAATGGAAGTAAGAATAACATCTATCTGTCAAGGTCGTTGGGCAGCTAGGTGGTACAGTAGAGAGAGTGCCTGGTCTGAACTCATCTTCTTGAATTCACATCCAGCCTGAGATGCTTCTTAGCTGTGTGACCCTGGGCAAGTCACTTAATTAACCCTGTTTACCTCAGTTCCTCATCTGTAAAATGACCTGGAGATGGAAATGGCAAACCACTACAGCAACATTGCCAAGAAAACCCTAAATGGGGTCATGAAGAGACACAACTGCAACAACTAAACCACAACAAAAATCAAGGCTGTTGTGAGGATAACATTTGTGCTGTGCTGTGCATACTTAAAGCATTATATAAATGCTAGCCATTATTACTATTACATTCACTTTAGATATTGATTAAAGCCTCTTTAATTAAATTATTAAAATCTTCATTTCTTCTCAAGATAAATTAAGTCTAGGGAAAAATCTAGATTAATTCTTTGTCTTTTCTTCATTAATTGCAGTAAACACTCTTTCTAAAAGGCACTGTACTTGCCAGCTCCTCACAGATCCTTCACAAAATTGTTTTTATAAGATTCTTTCTAACAGCACAGTTAAAATAGTTCCTACGAGGAAGAAATTTTTTTCTCACTTCCTTCCTATCTTCCTGCTGTGTATATTCCTTATAGATCCTCATGTATCACAGATAAGACTCCTATTAGGAGATCTGGGTAAAGTACCAAGAAGGAATACAAGTCCGTTAGGATGAAAAGTCACACAGTTTATTACTTACAAGCATGCAAGTATATGGCTCCCCCATCCTTCAGTCTCATGGAAAAGCAAGGGAAGTGGTGTGGATGTATGGTAGGACACACACCCTAGCTGAGAGCACAGAACTCTGGCTCTCTGTCCCTGTATCTGATTGCTGTTCCTGGGCAGATTCATGGGGACCAAGTGGGAGGAGGACCTTAGGGGCAGTTAATCAGCAAGTGGTTGGTTAAAAACTCCCCTTATCAACTACAACAACATTATGATTAAGAAATTTTGCTAAAATGATTATGATTAGAAGAGCCTTAAAGATCGTGCTTGAACAAAGCTGGTTTATACCAGTTTCTGGGTACATAAAAATATCCCAATACATAAGTGCGCCAATTAGGGAAACATGGAGTCACTTTTGTCAGGTAGGGCCTAGCAATAAGCCAATCCTTACAACTCCCCAGGGAGAAGCACTTCATATTCAAATATTTCTCAACTATCTTCAAATTGCCAACACAAAACTGCTTTCCTTAATATTCTACTTTGGATATTATCCTCTAAAAGAGATGGCTAGAGCCTCTATATTCTGTGACTTAGACATTCAAAACAAGATTTACTCTAATTAGATGGTCATAACTTTTTAAATTACTGTCTTGTTATAATTGGTCTGCTAATTGAATTCTTGCTGTCAAATTTGAAAAAGGCTTTTTGAAATTCCAGTCTATATATGCCTGTCTCCTTTTCGCAATCTTTTAAGATATTAATGTTATTTATTACATTTTGTTATTAGGTCTAATTACTATGGTTCGAATTAATAGATGATTTTTCAATCAACTCGAGTTCTTCAACTTTACCTCAAATTTTAGAAGCTCCTTGACTTATTTTACTTCATCTGAGTTAGGCTTAAGATTGAAGTTGGTTTTTTTTTTATTATCATTGCTCTGCACTCAATGGTAATACATTGTTGTATAGCTTGGAGCTGAAGGCACCTTTGGAAAAAAGTGGGATGAATCACTTATCTGTGAGTTGTGAAATGATGGCAGTTTTGATATGCTGTTGTACTGGTGCATATGGAAACTATTAGTATCTTCAGTCCATTCATGTACATTCATGGTTTGCCTACTTTAGTGGTCCATGCCATCTGCTGAAACATTTCTAGCAGGTAGGGTGTTAGTAATTCTGATTTGTTCCCATGTATCTTCCCTTCTTATGGAACCAGACCATGAAGGAATATACCATTTGTTACACTGTTCTCTAGGCCCAGTTCTTCATCATTATGGATTCAAGTAGCACCAGCTAGGAACCCCATGCTATGCCTTCTGTTTCTTTGACTCATAGTGATGTAATCCTAATAAAGCTGCCCTCAGCCCCAACATTCTAACTTCCTTATAGGTCCCACTGAACAGCAGGCCTATTGCCCCTACCTAGCCACTCACCCCCCCCACCCCCAACCCCTCACTCAATATCCTAACTTCTTCATATATGCCTCACTGCTCACAGAAGAACAAACGTGTTCGTGTGATGGGATCCCAGCTACTACCTCTAGCTACCCACTGTCCCCAGACCCATTCCTCGTATTTCCCACAGAAACAGCAGGTGTGTCCATGCACTCAACCACAATCACATCCTTCTAGTCCCAGACAAGACCACGATACTCAGCCAATCAGAAAGCAGCACCATTAGGATGCCCAAGCAGGATGTGGACCCCAAAACAATAGAAGGGACTTTCCCTAAGTAGGCACCTGCACAGTAATAGCAAAAGTTATCCTTTAAGTGAACTTATGACATAGAGAGGCTTATTATTAATTTGTCATTTTCTCCTTCTATCATTTTAGCCAATCTTATAGGAGTGAGATATCACGAAGTTGTTTTAATTTGCATTTCTCTAATCAATAATGTTTTAGAGCATTTTTCCATAGGATTAAATATAGCTTTGATTTCTTTATCCAAAAACTGCCTGATCATATCATTTGACCATTTATCAGTTGGTAAATGACTCACATTCTTATAAATTTGACAAAATTCTCTATATATTTGAAATAAGAGACCCTTATCTATGAAATTATCTATAAAATTCCTCCTCTGGTGCAATTTTCTGCTTTCCTTCTAATCATGGCTACATTCATTTTATTTGTACAAAACCTTTTTAGTTGAATGTAATTGAAATTATCCATTTTACATCTTATAATGCATTCTTTCTCTTGTTTTTTCATAAATTCTTTTCCTATCCATAAATCTGATAGGTAATATGTTCTTCTAATTTACTAATGCAATCTCCCTTTATATCTAGGTCATGCATCCATTTTTGACCTTATCTTGGCAAATGGTGAAAGATATTGGTCTATATCTGGTTTCTGCCAGACTGCTTTCTAATTTTCCCAATAATTTTTGCCAAATGGTGAATTCTTATCCCAAAAGCTTAAATCTTTACATTTGTCAAATACAAGGTTACTACAATCATTTACTATTGTGTATTATATGTCGATTTTGTTCCACAAATCCACCTATTAGTCAGTATCAGATAGTTTTGATAATTATCACCTTTTAATACAGTTTAAAATTTGGTATTACTAGACCTCCTTTCTTTGCATTTAAAAAATTAATTCCTTTGATATTCTTGACCTTTTATTCTTCCAAAAGCCTTTTATTATAATTTTCTAGGTCAATAAAATAATTTTTTGGTAATTTAATTGGAATGGCATTGAAAAAGTAGATTAGGTAGAATTGTCATTTTTATTCTATTGCCTCTGCCCACCCATGAACAATTAATATTTCTCCAATTATTTAAATATTACTTTATTTGTATAGAAAATGTTTTATAATTATGTTCATGTAGTTCCTGGGTTTGTCTTGGCAGATATACTCTCAAGTATTTTATGCTGTCTATGGTTATTTTACTATCGGCTTTTGCACGGTTTTGTTGGTGTTAGAAATGCTGAAGTTTATATGGGTTTATTTTATATCATGCTACTTCACTAAAATTATTAATTGTTTCAACTAGGTTTTTAGTTGAATCTCTAGAATTTTACAAATATATCATCATATCATCTGCAAAAAAAGAGA
This sequence comes from Trichosurus vulpecula, assembly GCF_011100635.1. Classification (NCBI taxonomy): domain Eukaryota; kingdom Metazoa; phylum Chordata; class Mammalia; order Diprotodontia; family Phalangeridae; genus Trichosurus; species Trichosurus vulpecula. Next base: position 490,084,363 of record NC_050573.1, read on the forward strand.
ATTTTATTATCTCATTGCTGATTCTGATTCCTTCCATTTCTTTTTCCTTTCTTATTTCTATTGCTAGAATTTCTAATACGATATTGAAAAATATCTATGATTATGAGCATCCTTGTTTCGCTCCTGATTCTTTTGGGAAGGCTACTAGTTTACCTCCATTACAAATAATGCTTGCTGTTGCTTTATCACTTTGAAGAAAAATCCATTTATACCTATGCTTTCAAGTGTTTTTAATTGGAATGAGTGTTGAATTTTGTCAAATGCTTTTCCTGCATCTATCGATAAAATCGTATGATTTTTGTTAGCTTAGTTATTGACATAATCAATTACATTAATAGTTTTCCTTATGTTAAACTATCCCTGCCCTTAATCTTTTGTCTTCTATTAGACTATAAGCTCCTTGAGAATAGACGGTCTTGTTTTCTTGTTTGTTTAGACTTAAGAAAGTGTTAATAACGGAGATTAAACTTAAAAGTGTATGGGAATACATTCCCTCACCTCCAGCCCAGTTGTTAAACATTGACTAGAGTACCTTTGTATTGCTACATAAACCTTGCTTGAGTTCAGCAAGAACAGAGTAGAAGGCTCAGGAAATGAAGTCATCACCAGACTAGTGTCCTGGTGACTGCAAGATTGAGATGATGATGATGATGATGATGATGATGATGGTGATGATAATGATGATGATGATACATGGCATTTATATACACTTTAAGGTTTGTAAAGTGCTTCATACCTATTTGCTTATTAGAGCCTCACCCTTGGATGTCCCTGTGACGTTGGATCAACAGGCAGCATAGCACAGTACCAAGAACACCAGATCTGGAGTCAGAGAACATCACACATTTGAATCCTGCCCTGCTGCTTATTTATTACCTCTGTGACCTTGGACAAACTACTTCACTTCTCTGAGACTCAGTTTCCTCATATTTACAAAGACAGGATTAGACTAGATAATCTCTAACGTGCCTCTATTTCTAAATCTGTGATCCTATGAAAATAATTTGACACAAATTTTACCTGAAACTATGTAATAATTTAGGTATGTCATAATAAGGCTCAATTGCATTTTTATAGAATTAAATAATCATTTGAATAGGTGAATTTATTTTCCTTACATTATTTGAACTTACTGATTTTTTTATTTTAGTCTTCTTTTCCATGCAGAGATTCTTATTCCTTTAACATGTATGATATGAGCCTTTTGGTGACTATATTATTGCTATTGCTAGACAGTGAATTATATACTGTATGTATTCCAGGTTTGATATTTTATTTAGATTTGAAGTAAAATCTGTTTTATTTTGTTTTTAAGGATTAGCTCAGTTTCCCTATGTGTAAAATGACAAGATGATTTATATACCCCTTCCAGTTCTGTGATCGAAATCATAGTCATCTTTTGAGATGTCTAGTTTTAGAATCTTGTTTCATTGCGTAAAGTCAAAATCCTAAAACTAGGTCATGACAGTATTAAAATAGTTTTGTTTTGTAGTGCTTGTAGATTCTCATCCTTTTAGGGGAATAGCTGCTGCTAGATCATCAGATCTTCCTTTGTTCAACTTTCTTTATTATTCTGGGAATGTGCCTCAGTTTTCTGCCCCAGGAACAGCAGGAATCTCTTTGTTTGTTGTTTGATCAAGACCTAATTTTTCAGCTACCTCATGTTTAATGACATTAATTCCAGTTTCAGTAAAGCAGATTTTTTTTTTTCACATCAACCCACCTCTGATGTAGAAGCAGCTAGAAGTTACAGTAGATAGAACGCTAGATCTTAAGTCGGGTAGACCTGAGTTCAAATCTAGCTTCAGACACTTGTTAGATGCATGACCCTGGGCAATTTATTTAACCTCTGTCTATCTCAGTTCCCTATTCTATAAAATGGGGACAATACCACCATCCCAAATTGTCGTGAGGCTCAAATAAGATGATATTTGTGAAGTGCTTTGTTATATCAATGTTAACTATTATTATCATATCTACAAACTTTTCTTTATTTAACCTTGCTGTCAATCCAGCATATACGATGCCAAAGCGATAACAGATTTTTGCCCATAAAAACACCATGGTATAGCTCGGGCTCAGGAAGACTCGGTTTCAAATCTTGCTTCTTAGACATTAGCTAATCATTAAGGGACAGCTAGGTGGTGCAGTGGATAGAGTGCTGGGCCCAGACTCAGTAAGACCTGAATTCCAATCTGACCTTAGAAACTTACTAGCTATGTGACACTAGGAGAATCACTTAACTTCTGTTTGCCTCAGTTTCCTCAGCTGTAGAGTGGGGATAATCACAGCACCTACCTCGAAGGGTTGTTGCAAAGATCAAATGAAATAATATTTGTAAAGCACTTAGCACAGAGTGCCAGGCACTGTATAAAAGCTTATTCCCTTTCCCTCTATTAGCTGTATGACCCTGAGCAAATTATTTAGTTTCTTTTTTTTCACCCTCAAATAACTCACTAGGACTCAGCTAACTAAATTTTAGACAGAATAGAATTTCCTGACATTGATGAAATCACAGTTCCTTTCAGTATATTTTTGCCTAGAGAATGTTATCTTGTTTTCTAATTGAACGATTTCACTATTGTAATATTAGGTTCTTATTTGTCTGTTTTCATGTACTTCCTGGATGACCCCAACGTAGGGAGTGGCTCGATTATATTTAATTTCCATGTGTAGCAGTGGTAGGGAGATGTAAGCAAGATTGTTCAATCTCTCTTATTCAAACTATCCCCTTCCACCCCAACCCATCCAATAATACCTTACTGGGTTTCCAATCATATATTTCTCCTCTTCTCTGGGAAATCATAACAAAGAATTTATAATTTTTTTATTCTTTAGAACTGACCCCTCCAGCCTTCTTTTTTATAGGGTACAAACGAGCCAACTCAAAATTGTATGTCCTTTAAGGGCTCATGCTTGCAAGATATGAATGCAGTCAGCCTGGGACTCTTCCTGTACTCTTCATTGGTTGTTACTAGCACTTAATATCTATAACAGCTGTCTCCTTATTTGTGTGTGTGTGTGTGTGTGTGTGTGTGTGTGTGTGTGTGTGTGTGTAATGCTCACTCTTAAGAAGGGCCAGTAGTTCATTCTTCTGGCCTTTACGTGAGACAAGGCTCTAATGAAAACACTGTTTCCATTGTTAACCTACACCCTTTAAAGGATTCTATGAATGAGCTGCCAGCACACTGAGGAATTACTGGAAAACTCTTAGATAACTATATTGTTGTCTGCCTCACTTATCCCCTAACACAGTTAGACAATAAATGAATTTGACTCTTTGTCATAAGACAGGACTTGGAAACAATAAATCCCAAATTTTCTGAGAGTCTCCGTTTGAAATGGCCTACATTGCTACCCTCTCTACCCTTAAGTCATCTACATTTGGGAGAAATACCAATATTTCAACAAAAAAGTAACTAAAACTAATCACCTTTTTTTTTTATTGGACCTATGATTTCATTAGCATGGGACCTAGTGAGGGAACTCCTTTTAGCTATGCAAATCGACACTTGGAATTTATAACCTTAGAAAGTTGTGGGGAGAACAAAAATTTAAATGACTTGTTGAGGGTGACACAGTATGTTTCCGAGATAGGACTTGAACCCAGCTCTTCCCGATCCCTTGGACAGTTTTCTACCCTTGTTGCTTCTCATTACAATAAAAATATAGAAAAGTTGGTTGATAAACATTCATTAAGCACCTCTTAAGTGCTAGGAACCGTGCTAAACACTTTACAAATTTGTCATTTGATTCTCACAACAACCCTGGGGGGATATGCTGTTATTATGCTCATTTTACAGTTGAGGAAACTGAGGCAAACAGAGATTAAGAGACGTGCTCGGGGTCACGCTGCTAGTAAACATCTGAGTTCAGATTTAAACTCTCGTCTTCCTGGCTCTAGGACCACTGCTTTATCCATTATACCAATATAGAGCTGCCTCTAGAGACAAGATAAATTGAAGTTAATCAGCAGAGGGAGTGCGCTAGTGTTAAATGAGGAAAAGCTTTTTGTAGAAGGTGGAATTTTAACTGAAATGTGAAAGAAGCAGGAACAGTCAGGGAAGGGAGGATTGAGAGATAAAGAGATAGAGAATTCCAGGCATGGAAGACAAAGAAGTCACAAACCAAAGAGAATTTTAAAAGATTGAGCATCATATTGTCAGGAAACATTACAACTTCTTTTAGAAATGTACAGAGCAGACAAATCTATTAAAACACTAGATTTCTGGGACTGGTCCCCACCCTTTTTTTGGTTTTTTTTGAGGGGGGAAAGCAGGGCAATTGGGGTTAAGTGACTTGCCCAAGGTCACATAGCTAGCAAGTATGTTAAGTGTCTGAGACCAGATTTGAACTCAGGTCTTCCTGACTCCAGAGCAGGTGCTCTACTCACTTCGCCACCTAGCTGCCCCTGATCCCCTCTCTTGAAAGAATAAAAACAACATATCCATTTCTTTATGGGTAGAAAGATAAATAATGGTGTTTATTCTTATATGATATTGCCCCTCAAGTTATTTCCATATCTAAAGGAGAACACTAGAAGCTGCATGTTGAAATTTTGTATCAGGATTTAGAAGAAAGGAAAAATGCGAAGTGACTGAAGAAAATGGCTAATTATGACATTAATTGGGATTTAGGGTCAGCATAGTCAGTAATGAAGACTTCTATTAATTCTCTGATTAGACATTTAGAAGACAATTCTTGCTATCTCCTATCATTTTCCTAGATTTTGCTGAAAAAGAGAAGTCTCAACCTATATGATAAAGACATGTACTCCTTTCAAAAGTGCTCTTTGCACATTGTCCTACAATTCTCATAATTTTATTATTGATACCCCCTATTTCTTACATTATTTTCATTTCTAAATACATACATACATGCATATATATATGTATATATATGTGTATATATATATCTTCCCATCTCCTCTGCAGAAAACATCTCTTGAAGCAAAGAATGAAAAAATAAGAGAAAAGGGTGCGGGGACCAAAGGGGGCACCATGGGAAGTTTGGTTTAGCAAAATCAACCAATACATCAACTGAGTCTGACACTTGAGATAGAGTTTTGTACCCATAGTGTTCCACCTCTGCAGAAAAGGAAGAGAGTTATATTTTCTCATCTCTTCAGGGACAAACTCGGTAATTATAACTACATAGCGTTCAATTTGGGATTTTTTTTTAGTTTTTTTATGTTGTTTTTTTTTATTTACACTGTGATAATTATTATGTATGTTGTTTCCTTACACTGCCTCTTTTCATATGCTTCTCTGTATTTTCCACATTCACCATTTCTTATAGTTATTCCACTACATTCATGTACCGGAGCTTGTTTAGTCATTGCTCAATCAAGGGACACCTACCCTATTTCTAGTCCTTTCCTACTACAAAATGAGCTGCTGTAAATATTTTGGTATATGTAGGGATTTACTTTCTCAAGCATTCATTCCCTTTGAGAAAAGTTTGATCTAGAACTAACCATTAGCCCTAGTAGATAATAATGTGAAGAATTTACAGGTATATTTATGTCACACTTGAATGTTTACAGAGTACATTTTTCACAACCACCCCATAAAATAATACAAATATGATAGAAACAAGTTCAGAAAGGATTAACGATGTAAACATAGTTTCATACATACCAAGTGTCAAGATATGAATTAAAAGTCAAGTCAGTCAGTATTTATTAAGCATCTATGAGGTACCAGGGATTGTGGTAAGCCTTGGGGGGAAAAGGAACGTTTTTAAATGTCTCTCTCCTCTGAAGGAGCTCAAAGTATAATGGGGAGACAACATTTAAACAGCTATATACAGACAAAATGTACACAGGATAAATTGGAGATAATCAACAGGGGGAAGGCATTAAGGGAGATTGAAAAAGTCATCCTGTAGAAACTTTTAACTAAGACTTGTAGGAAGTCAGGGAAACCTGGAGAGGCAGAGATGAGGAAGGAGAGAATTCCAAGTTTTGGGGACAGCTAGTAAAAATGCTCTGAGCTAAGAGATAGTGTTCCATCTAGATGGTTTTTCAAGTGAATACAACCACATATTCAGAGAACAATTCCAATATTATAAAAATTATTTCCAAAACTAGGAAAAGAAGGAATCGTATAAATGCCTTCAATGATGCAAATATGATAGTGATATCTAAAAGAGAAAGACACAAAGCAAACTATAGACCAATATCTGTAAGAAATATTGATGCAAAAATATTAAACAAAACATTAGCACATAAAACCACAGAAATCATGAATTTTTCTGTGTACTATCAACAAAACCCATTAGGCAGATATAGAAAGAGAAATTGCATTCAAAATAACTATTGATTGCATAAAATATTTGAAATCCTACCTACCAAGACACATATAGGAACTATATAAATCCAACTATAAAATGTTCTTTACAGAAATAAAGACAGATGGAAATAATTGGAGAAATATTAATTGTTTGTGCTTGGTAGTGTTAATAATAAAAATGATGATGCTGCCTAAATTATTCAATCATCAAAACTACTTGATTCTGGTTTAAAAAAATAGATCAACCAGTGGAATGGATTAGGTGCACAACATATAGAAGAAAATGAATACAGAAGCACAGTTTTCCAAAGGTTCAAAGACCCCAGCTAGGGTCACTAATACTAATAATTACAATAACAATAATAAATAACTCAGTATTTGACAAAAATGTCTGGGGACACTGTAAAGTGGTCAGACAGAAGCTAGGTATAAACCAGCATTTCACACTGTACACCAAGATAAGCTCCAAATAGATATGACTTGGACATTAAAGGTAAAGATAATAAACAATCTAGAAAAGCAAGGGAAAAAATTACCTTTCAGATAACTCTGCCTAAGGAAAGAGATCATAACCAAGTAAAGTGTAAAGAGGATTACAGAACAGAAGATGAACAATTTTGATTATATAAAAATAAAAATTTTGCACAAACAAAATTAATGCAATTAAAAGAGAAACTGGTAACTGAGGAATCTTTTGCAGAAAGTTCTTCCAATAAAGATTTCATATCTAAGACATATAAGGAACTTATTCAAATATTTTAAAATGACAGCCATTCCCTAATAGATAATGGCCAAAGGATACAAAGAGAAAATTCCCAGAGAAATTCAAATTAATCATAGCCAAAGTTCCAAATCACTAATAATTAAAGAAATGTATATTAAAACAATTCTGCAGCTCTGCCTAAGGTATATCAAATTGGAAAAGATAAAAAAGGAAAATTATAAATTATATTTATAAATCATATAATTATAATAAAAACAAATTATAAAATGATAATGCCCTGCTGGTGGAGCTATGACTTGGTCTAGTCATTAAACTGAAACTTTTGACCTAGTAATACCATTAGATTTTTTAGGATCTCCCTATATTGTTCAGAGTAGCAGTGCAGTGGCTACTCATGGCCCTCTACTAATCAGCATGGGAATTTGACATGTTCTGTTTCCAACCTGGGTCAGTTCACCCCTCCATGGTCAACTTCATTGATTCTGGACTGAGTGTGGACACCCAATCAGTTTAGCCCCCTGCAGGTCAGAACTCCCTGGCTCAAAGAGATCCTCCATCCTTAACCTGTTGGGTTGCAAGATATGTAGGTATGGGTGACTGTCATTCCCTGTCAGCAATAGCACTATTAAGCTTATACCCCCAAAGAGATCAAAGAAAAAAGGGGAAAATCCATACATACAAAAAAGTGTATACCAATTTTATTTGTGGTAGCAAAAAAAAAATGGAAACTTGGGAGGTGCTTATCAATCAGAAAATAACTGAACAAGTTGTGGTATGTATATGAATGTAGTTGAATGTTATCATACCATCAAAAATAATAAATTCAGAGAAACCTGGAAGGATGTGCATGCACTAATGCAAAATGATGTGATCAGAACCAAGAATAACAATAACAACCAAGAATAAAATAACATTATAAAGAAAAAACACTTCGGAAAAGCTTAAGAAATTTGATAAGTAAAATTACCAACCTGGTCTGAAAGGATTGATAATGAATCATGCTACTTATCTCTTGAGAGAAATGATGACCTCAAGGTGCAGAATAAGATAGGCATTTTTGGACATGGCCAATATGAGGACTTGTCTTATTTGACTATGTATATTTGTACAATTTTTTGTATTCTTTTTTCAATTTAGGGTGGTGATTGAGGGCTAACAATAGTATTGAAAAAAAAGAAAAGAAAAAAGATAGAGGTGATCAAAACATTTAAGAAAATGCACAGAAGTTAACAGAATGAAGTTCAGAAGCAAACACAGATGATCAGGACAGCTTTGAAAGTGGAGTTGAACTTACATGTTTTAAAAGAAAAATAAGCCATACCTTAAAAGATTCACAGTTTCATGAATAATTCTCATCTGATCTACTTTATATGTGATAATGCTCAATTTTATTTGGTGCCTGCTAATCAAGAAGATCAGTATGAGGTCTGGTTGGTCCACTTTTGTTCTAAATTATTTCTGCATCCTTGGCAACCTTTATTCAGTCTTGGGCTTAAGAGCTATGCAAATCACAGTTCAGCACATCTCTATTCAACCTGGATGTTATCAACCCATGAATCACTATAATAAATCCTTTTCATTGCTTGTTACAGAATGTACCTTAGAAATACATTTGAATTGAAATAAAAATAATTCTTATAAATATTTTTTGTTTTTTTCCTAGGCATAGGAGATTTGCTTCATGCTTCACTTGAAAATTATTTCAGTTATCAGTTTTCAACTTAATTTTCTAATAAAAATATAAAGTAGCTAAACATTGTAACTGGCTTTTCTCCCACTTGTCCACACAAATACTATTCCCTTTATATTTTAGAACCAGTGTTGAAGAATGACGACTACTTTATCTAGTTAGCATACCAGAATTATGCCTCTCATAGAAAGTACTACACAATTCATTATGGATCTGGCAAGGGAATTCAGCTCAACATAGCTAATGTTTATGTGCCTACTACGTGCAATGTATTGTGCTAAGTATTAGGCACATGAAAGTAAACATCATGGCCCCAGTTCCTAGGAACAAGGGATAAAACACCTATATAAATAAGTCTATTATGAGGTAGGCTGTAATTAGAGCAAAAAAACTAGTTCTAGACAATTGGGAACTATGAGGAGCAATACATCATCTTCTGCTGGAAGGTGGGAAGGATCAGGAGAGTTTTCATGGAAGAGGTAGCACCTGAACTTGGCCTTGAAGAACAAGGAGGATTCAGCAGACAGTACTGTGAAAAGAAAGTATCACAAGGCATGGAGGACTGCCAATATATAAGAATGGAATCAGATCACAAAACTTCAGTTCCCTGTAGTCCATTTTGTCTGCAGCCGGTACGGATTTCCTAAAGAGAAGTAAAAGAGAAAAAAGACTGGAAAGGCAAATCAGAGCCAAATTCTGGAGTCTAGAATGTCAGGATAAGGGGTTTATGCTTTATCCTAGAGGCAATGGGGGGCTCATGGTTTGTGAGCAGGGTTAAACCTATTTATTAGGGAGATTATTTTAGTGTGAAGAAAATTAAAAGAAAGACTGAAGACAAGGAGGTTAGTAAAGAGGCTACAGCAATAGGCCAGGCAAGGGACAATGGTAGTTACAGATTGTGACAGGAGGGGATGGATGGAGTAGTTATTTCAAGGCTTAAAACAGGTGTGGCCTCCATGAGGCCTTCCCTGGTCTCTATCCCTGTCCTTAAGTTTTAATGCCCTCACCTCAAATTACCCGGTATTTACTTATCTGTGCACAGGTTGTATCCTGCCCAATATAAAGTCAGCTCCTTGAGGGCAAGAATTGTTTTGGTTTGTTATTTTCTTATCTCTGTTGTATAGCATAGGGCACATATTAGATGCTTTAAAAAAGTTGAATTCAACTGAAGTATAGATAAGACCTATTATGGATTCATTTGGGTAGCTTAAATGCCATAAACACTAACTGTATGGCTATGGTACAAATTAAATATATTTTAGCAGGTACATTTTCTGTCTAGCAACATAACAAAAACATTAATTGCATCATCTTGTCATACAAAGTTTCATCTAGGTCTTTAGGGAATATTCTATCTTGAGAAATATATGGAACTGAAAACCCTGTAACTCTGCTATGAATAACATTTGTGCTTCTGATTGAAAGACAGAAATGTTGAGTTTAAAAATTACAATCTCCCCTTAACAATTTTACCCCTACCTATCCATCTTTAAAAAAAAACATACATACACATCACTAAATGTGTTATCTTTCTTCTAATAAATGTCCTTTAATCCTAACTAAAGTATCATGAGAAAATGGAAGCAATGCAAAAGTCTCTAGCAAATTGGAAAATGGCCAATTTAGGAGAAATGAGATATTAGTTATGCATTTGCCTCATACCATCTTTCTTTTCCCTACACCCTAGACCTTTCACATTTCAGGGCAAGAGGAAAGGAATAAGCATTTATATAGTTCCTACTAATTGCCAGGTACTGTACTAAATGCTTTTTACAAATAACATCGCATTTGACCTTCACAAAAACCCTATTTAGTGTGTACTATTAGCATCCCTCTTTTGCAGAGGAGGAAACCAAGGCAAACAGAGGTTAAGTGACCTGCCCAGAGTCACACAGCTAGTGAGTGCCTGAGGCCAAATTAGGGCTCATATTCTTGACTCCAAGACTAGCACTCCATCCAACTGCCTTTTGATAATTTGAGAGAACTTTTTATGCTACTAATTTACATTACACAATTGACCCACTCTAAATTACCACTCTACTTGTATTTATACTGATAACAAATTGTGTTAGAAGTCAACCCTCTTTTATCTTTACACTTCTTTTAAAAATTGTTTTGTTCCTACACCATAGTCCCCCAAGTGCAAACATGTTTCAGCTTTTCTACAGGCTATCCCTCATCCCTGGAACTCACTCTTCTCCCTCCTTATCTCTCCCTCTTAGAATTCCTCTTTCCTTTGTAACATGCCTTTGACAGAGGGAAAATCCCATGCAACAGAAGAGGCATCCAAAGGCTTACTAGGAGAAATGGGGTTTGTAGTCTGAAGAGAGCATCTTTCTCTACCTCTCCATTCCTGCACTCCACTTTTAGTTTCTGAACATTGCAAGACTGAGATAGACTGTCTTACACTCATCTTGGGAAGCTGGAAATGGGCTTGATAGTTGTGAGGTTAATGGGGAGTAAGATCTTCCCTGCCCATCAATAGGCCTCATGCTTGCTTGTAGGAAGGCTTACACACCTTTTGTTAATTTCTAATTAGGCACTGAGTCAGGAGGGTTCTGACTCTGACCCTATTAGCTGAAAGAGTGTATATTTTGAGAGGTGAGCTTTTGCTTTGGAGGCTAGCTTACAAGAAGGATCTTATGATTCCCTGGTCGAGACTCTGAGTGGCCATGTGTTCAGAGCTCCCCGAATGCTCAGAGGTAAAGGCTCTCTCGATCCAGTGATCAATGTAAAGTATATATAATCGTATTGTTATGATTCAGGCAGTAGAGCCCTGTCTGTTGGTCTTTATTTTACTTCTCTGTATTTTCTCTGTTTGTATTTTATGTAATTAAAGAATATTGTTGACCCCTGAAACAACTATCTTTCCTAGTAAAGCAGATCTAAGAACTTGTGCTAGCAGCCATCGTGGGTGTGCCAGTGTGGTTGCCATTACAATAGTACAGAAAGAAGGCAGGAAGACAGAGCTGTGAAGCAGAGGGGTGGCAGGAGAGTCATGGAAAGCTGTGGCGACTAGGAGCCTGAACTAACAGTAGAGGCTAATAGTAGCCTGTCTTGGCCTCCCACTTCCTTTGGGAGTTTCTGCTACCTATGTTGACTTGGAAGTTTGAGTGTCTCTATGAGGAAGTTCTACAAAGGTCTCTGTCTCTCTGTTTCTCTCTTTCTAACTTCTGTCCCACCTGTCTTCAAATACCTGTTCATTATCAAGTGTCTGTAATTTGTTTTCTTACTACGTTCTAAGATGTTTCCTTACACAGGCTTTGTTCTTTTTCCACATAAATTTATTCCAAGAAATGTGTATTTACTGTGCTATAGGTACTTTACATCTAGAGAGAATAATCAGGGAAACCTTTTACTATTTGAGTATGGAAAATGCAATTGGGTGAGAAATTTCCTTTCTAGCTTAGTGGCTAGGTGCCACCTAGAGGTATGATAAATTGTCATCTTACCTCAGTAATAATTCTACAAACTTCTAATAGATATAACTTTAAGATAAATATGGAGTTGCTCTTCTGCCTCTAAGGCTAATAAACCTAACATGTTAATACAGGTAGGGCTAAATAAGTCCCTAACACCAAGGACAGGAAAAGGAATGCTGCCCTGGCCCATTAGGCAAAACAATCAAGCAAGGGGGAGTGAGAAAGGGATGGGGACCAGAGGGGAAAGTCCCACCTCCAGTCACCTATAGGGTGGAGATAAGAGTAATCTGGGAGAATTTGACTTGCCCTGCTCTCGTTAAAGAAATGGATAGAAAAGCACTTCTATGTCAGCCAGTCACATAACCTAGCCCACTACACTGGGTACACTTTTGAAGCTCAACTCAAAAAACTCCCTCATATAGGAGATTTTTCCTGATTCCTCTGCCATCACAAAGGTTTCCCCTTGAAAATTACTTTGTATTTATTTTGCATATTTTCTGTGATGGGACAGGGACAAGAATGGACTTGTAACTCATTGGTGTAGATGAGGTAGCCCCCTCTACCAAGGCAGGTCAATATCTGCTCTGCACCTTATAGTGTTAGAGAACATCCTAGAAGACTGAAAGATTAAACAACCTGCCCACAGTAACCCAACCAGTGTGTGTCAGAGGCAGAACTTGAACCCAGGTCTTCCTGGCTCTCTGTCCACTACACTACTCTGCCCCTTAGCCAAGGAAGGATAATATGGAGCAAGAGGCACCTGGGGTGGTCAAATGTCCTGATGCCTTGAACATTCTGGCCTTCTGGTCATGTGAGAAGTGATTTATTTGGACCCCTACTCTATTTCAATCAGTATTAATCAGTTAGACATTTTACGTAAATCATACAGGGATAATTAGATAAGATAGGTTCTTATAGTAGGCCTTTATAGTGGGCCTCAAACTTTAATGTAACGTTCCTTACTTCATAACATTCATAAGTTCATAACATACCAATTACGAAGCTCACTTGCACAACCACAAGAATGATAACAAAGATATCTCCAATCTGTTTTGCTCATATTCCATGTCCAAACCCAGCATGGGTGGGATGCCTTGGTTCTTTATAAAGTCCACCAACTTATTCTTGCACCTCTGGAGCACTCTTTCCTGTCCAACATGAGCAGGTGACCATCTTATGACCACTTAGTCAGTGGAGATGGCCCATGTTTCACCCAACCCAAAATCCCCCTGCTGACATACCATTTCTAGGCGATGCATCATTTTTTGGCCCTCAGAGCAAGCTCTATCAACCCATGAGATTCTGTCCCTTGTGTAGCCTCTCTAGAGTATTCAAGTATCAGATCTGGTATTAAGCCTTATAAAAATAAGGGAGGAAGGGGGCAGGAAGATCGGAGGTCCGCTTCATTAGAGGAGACCGTGAACCCTTTAATAAAGTGCCATTAGTTCAAAGCTCTGTCTCTGGTTTTTCTTACAGATCGGGCGATTATAATCACAAGCCACTAGGGGACTTCCACTAACCCAGGGAGATTCAAAAATTAACTATCTTTAGACACTCAGCAACTAGAAACGGATGTGAATGTGTTCTAAGTCTTTAAGAATTTTTCCCTGAAAAATGATAAACATTGTAATATGTAGTCTTTTGAATTTGCAAAACTTTATATTTAGAGGTGGTTGTGATCTCTAGGTCTATTAGTTGTGATAAGCTTAGACTGTCCCTACACTCCGTTAATTGGGACATTGCATAAGAACTATAATGAATAAGATGTTGGGGACTCTACACAGTACTTGTTGTTTAATCGTGTCAGACTGGCAAAGATATTGGAGTAGTTTGCCATTTCCTTCTCCATCTCACTTTACAGATGAGGAAACTGAGGAAAACAGAGTTAAGTGACATGACCAGGGTCACACAGCTAGTATCTGAGGCCAGAAGAGGAGCCTTCTTGACTCCTGGGCTGGCACTCTCTCCACTGAACCATCTAGCTGCCTAGTACACAGGGCTTAGGAGGCAACTAAGACACTTTAATGGAAGGCCTTGGGGAAGAAACTTCAAAGAACATGGGAGCCTACTTAGGCCTAATCAGGATGCTAACGAAATTTCCAGAATTGGACAGGTAGATCAATGCACCAAATGCTCAATTGATTTACTGAAGACAAAGGGTGCTGCATCAAATTAAAAAGGAGAAATAGCTTCCTCTCTCAATTTGGAACTGTGAACTATAACTTTCTCTCTCTGGGGCTTTCATAGTAGGTACTTTGTCAGTGCTTGTTGACTTGACTTTCAGTAAGGGGTAGGTGAGGGGCTGTCCTGGAGTAGGTATCAGTCTGACATTGGCCCTGGGAGCCCTCCTTTACTCTGACTCTTCACACATGGCAGCTAGAGCACATGTAAAGGTGTAAGTCTCTGGCCTCTGTAACAACAATGCTGCTTGCAGCTGCTGTGGAAGCATAAGGCCCATAACACTAGCACACAGGAGGGCTGCTCCAGAGGTTCTTTGATCTGCTTTTCTAAAGAAAGCAACTTTAAGGGGTTTACAATCTCATTTTAATTAAACATACATGTATCATTCCCTTAGTTCAGGGAGAAAAGTCAGTACACTGAACTTCAGAGCAAATATGAATAGAAATTACAAACAGAGAAAATATGAACAGGTCAACAGGCTTCTGTCTGATCATAGCAATACATACATAGTTACCAGAGAGAGAAGCACCAACATCTGGATTTTCAAAGCTGGGGGGTGCTCCTTAACGGCTACCCAGAGTCTCATCTGACCAAATCACATGAACAGTCTTCCAATGAGTGAGCCCCCAAGCAAAATGCTAACCTCCGAGTATATATACCATTCTTCAGGGCAAGGGCATCACAACCATGTGACTCAAACTCTTGTAACTTAGCCTTTCTTATGACTTAAGCCAGTCATCAAAGATTCTTCATTCAAACAAAGGCAAGGCTCAATCAAGGGCTTTTGATTGCCTTAGTGCTGAGACGCACTCCAAAAGAAAAAAAAAACAGCAAAAGTCCCACTTTGCTTGCCGTTACAGCCTCTAGTTCTGGGTTTTGTTGTTCTGTTCTTTCCCTGAGTATAAGTGAGTGATGTCCAGCATGAGAAGGACATTCCTGTGGGTTTGAGTGCTTGCTCAAGCATAGGGGAGCAAGGGAAGCATTCTTTCCAGGACATTGTTAGGTCCCAGCATGGGAGGTCAATGGCAGTGCCCGCTGTAGCACTTCACCCCAGCACAGAGGATTAGTGGTAGGCCTTAGGATAGGAAGGCATTGCTATTCCCTATACAGGCAGGGACATTGCACCCAACTGAATCAATGTTGTGTACTTGCTAAATATCCTTCACGTGCTATTGCTAAGTCAGCTTCCTTTTGTTAACTGTTGGATGATCTATGGGAATATAGGGTGTTCAGGGAAGACTAGTATCTCTGGTGTGAGGATTGATTTCTGCTTTGATATCCATCTGATTCATTCAACTCTCACCTGTGGCTCTAACAAGCTGTAGCACGTGCAGTGGCTACATCCTGGTAAGCCATTTCAGCAGATGGGCTAAACCATATTGAGGGCAACCGAGGGGTCTCAAAATAATTGGTGAGTTAGGCAAGGTGTTGTAACAACAATGTGGCTAGCAGCTGCTTTGGCGGTAAGACCTAACAAGACCAGCAACAAGAGCTGCCAGCAGAAGTTCTTTTGATCTGCTTTTCTAAGGAAAGCAATTTTACGGGGTTAACAATCTCACTTTAATCAAACATACATATATCATTCACTTAGTTCAGGGGGAAGAGCCAGCACCCTGAACTTCAGAGCAAATACAAACAGAAATTACAAACAGAGACAACATGAACAGAGCAAATAAACTTGAATCAGCAGAGAGGCTTCTAGCTATCTGTCCAAGCAATACACTAAACAGTTACCAGAGAGAGAAACACCAACATCTGGGTTTTTGTCAAAGCCAGGGGCTCCTTAATGGCTACCCAGAGTCTCCACACCAACACTCTTCCAATGAGTGAGAGCCCCAAACCAAATGCTTGCCTCTGAGTTTGACCCTTCTTAGGGTCAAAGGGCATCACAGCATGAGACTCAAACACATGTAAACTAGGCTTTCCCTTGAGGTAAGTAGGTCATCAAAGACTTCCAATTTAATCAAAGAAACAAAGGCCAGACTCATCAAGGGCACTTGATTACATAAGTGCTCCAAAAGAGAAAACAGTAAAAAAAGTCCCACCCCGTTTAACCTTACAGGTATCTAGCTCAAGCCTGTGAAGATGTCCCCCACTGTGGAATGGGCAGATGAGGATGATTTGTTCCAACAGCCATGAAGGCAACAGAAGCAGGTTCTGTGGAGAGCTTAGAGCTTGGTTAGACATCAAAGACACCAAGGTCATCCACTGCATCCTGAGCCATCTCCAGTCATTTTGACTTTTGTTTTGCTATTGGACTTTGATGATCCTGGAAGAGAGAGTGACAACTTCGATCAACTCTGCCTCACTTAAATCCAATTTGTGTGTAAGTCAAAAGACATCACTCATTCTGTTTTACCATTTTTATTTACCTCAAAGTCCTGCAGTGACAGGGAGGTGATGAAGCAGCAGGGCGGATACAGTAGGAGCTGTATTCACAACCTCGCACACAGGTGGCCCAGGCCATAGGATCATCTTCTCACTAATCTGAAGCAGCAGCAGTAGGAGTTGGCAGCTGCCTGGGTATCTGAGCAGCCTTTTGTAAGAACTGCACTGCTTACCTCCTGGTGTGAGAAAAGGCCTGGAAAAGGTGCCCTAAAAATTGTGTATTTCACTCAATGCTAGCATGCTTGCCACAGCAGGTGAGGATCCCATCTTATGGTCAAAACACAAAAAAATGTACAAAAACTTCTGCAAAGATGATTCCACTCACTATCAGTACATGGAATATGAGCACACTTATGCACAACATGAAATGTTGTTGCTCTTTGTCCTTGTTCTTGAAGATGACCATGCTCAGATTACTTTAAACAACATGAAATACAGTAGACCTGAGAGATGAACATCTTTTGTTGTGAGAGAACTCATCCAGTATTGCATGAAAATACCAGTCCTGAGTGAAACAAGGCTGGCTAATGAAGGTCAGCTTACTGAAGTTGGAGCTGGATACACGTTTTTTCTGGAATGGCCACAGTGATAGGGAGTTCTATGAAGCTGGTGCAGGTTTTGCAACCAAAACTAATCTAGTCTGCAAGCTTGCATGCCTACCAAAAGGAGCGAATGACAGATTCATGACAACGTAATAGTCCTTTGCAAGACAGTGACATGCCACCATTACCAGTGTGTATATTACCACCATGACAAACACTGATGAGGTCAAAGAAAAATTTATGAAGACCTAGAGACTCTCAACATCAATGTACCAAAAAAGGACAAGTTTATAATTCTGGGTAAATTTAAAGCTAGAGTAGGCACAGATTATCACATGGCAGGGAGTACTTGGGAGGAATAGAACTGGAAACAACAACAGCAATGGTCACTTGCTACTGAAGACTTGTGCATCTCATGACCTTCTCATCATCAACAGTGTCTTTCATTTACCTAAACGCAATAAAACTTTGTGGATGCACCTTCACAGCAAACATAGACCTTTAATAGATTATGTCTTTGTGAGGAGAAAAGGACATGAAAGTGATGAAGAGGATGTGTAGCACAGAGATAGAACGATTATAGACTTTTCTTTCCCAAGCTAAAATTCACTTTCAATAAGAGCGGTGGCCCCAAGGCAAGAGGACTACCAAAAGACTTAATGTCAACAGATTAGGGCCCTTCTCCAAACATGAACAATTTATTTCTCACTTGGAGGGAAAGCAAAGCCAACACATAGTTGATAGCGGTGGAGCAGAAAGAGTGGGCAGATTTCAGAGATTTGATATATAGCACCACATTTGCTCATCTGGACCAGAACACTCTCAAACCTCAAGATCGGTTTGACAAAATGATGGGAAAATTCAGAAGCTGATAAATGAAAAATGAGAGCTCCGCAGGTTTTACTAGCAGGATAGCTTCTCCATCTCTAAGAAGGCAGCATTTAACTGCACCAAAAGTAAAGTGCAAGTGAAGCTTAGAAAGATGCAGGATTTTGTAAGAAGGCAGATGAAATTCAGTCATACTTTGTTAGTAACAACCCAAAGTGCTTCTATGACTTCCTGAAGGCTATCTATGGGCCAAAGACTTATGGTGCATCTCAGTTACTCAGCACCAATGAAGCCACACTGATCAGTGATGAGGACATGATCCTGGAGAGATGAGCTGAACATTTCCATAGTGTTCACAACAGACCATTATCAATCAATGCTGAAGTCATTGACCATATGCCTCAGGTTGAAATCAATTCCTCTCTACCCAAACTTCCAACTGAAGAAGTTTTTAATGCCATTAGGCAATTGTCATGTGGCAAAGCCACTTGTGCTGATTCTATTCCAGCTGAGATTTAAAGGCAGGGGTTCCACTACTCATACAGAAGGTGACTGAAACCTTCCAGGTTATGTGGCAAGAGAAGATTATCCTGTAGAAGTTCAAGGATGCCTCCATTGTCCATCTCTATAAAGGGAAAAAGAAATGGTTTTTCTTTGTGTGATAATCATGGGGAGGGGGAATGTGGGGTGGGGCAGAGGTCTCTTTCTTAGTCATCGTCAGCAAAATTCTTGCTAGAATCCTTCATAGGCTGATCCTTCACCTGGAAGATGGTCATCTACCCAAGAGCCAGTATGGCTTCAGAAAGGACTGAAGAACATTCAATGTGCTGTTTGATGCTTGACAACTCCAGGAGAAATGCCAGGAACAGAACAGAGTTCTATACACAAGGTTCATTGATTTAGAGAAGGTCTAATGTGAGGAACGATTCATTTGGACCCCTATGCTATTCCAATAATATTAATCAGATTGACATTTTGCATAAATCATATAGTGACAGTTAGATAAGATAGGTTCTTATCATAGGCCTTTATAGTAGCCTCAAACTTTAATCCAATGTTCACCACTTCTTTACCAGTTATGAAGCTCACTTTTGGTTGCCGATCTTATAACCACTTAGTCAGCAGGGATGTCCTGTGCTTTGCCTAACCTGTGATTCCCTTGCTAATACATCATTTTTGGCAAGGTCTATAAACCAATGAAATTTTGTATTTTACCATGCCTCTTTTGCATATTTTGGTTTCAAGTCCTAAAAAAAACAGGGACCAGAAGCATCTCAGATTGTGAGGGATTCATTAGAGAGAGCCATGGACCCTTTAAAAAATGCTATTGGCTTGGAACTCTTTCTCAGTGGCTTCTCTTGCAGATTGAACAGTTTTAGACCCCGCAATTTTTGGCAACCTCAGATGGGACAGTAATGCCTGGACTCCTACCTCCCAAAAGGAAGTGCACACCTGTGCAAATTTTAGCTGTTGGTTTCCCCATGGACACAAGCCTTGGGAGATTGAACTCCCTTCATTCTTTGCCTTAAATTCTTTTTCTTTAAGAAAGGTCCTCAATTGGGCTAAGAGGAACTATTTGAATCTATAACTAATCTGTTCAAATTTGTAAGCTCTGAAGTACTCAAATTCTATTTTTATAAAAATTATATGGCCATAAATGTAATTTTAACTTTTTAAACATAAGCTAGTTTTTTCCTTTTATTTCCCTCCTTTTTCTTTTTTCTTTTTTCATTTTGTTAAGACTAGGGAGATTTAGCAGCAGAACTGATAGTTCCTCATTTTTAGCCAGCTAGAAAAACTTCCTTTTGGCAAAATTAAAACAGGGGCTTTTTTTCCTTTTAAAGAATAGTTTTCAATAAGGAATAATTAAATCATTTTTATCATTAGTAGAGCAATCTCTCAAACTGGTTGAGGGGGAACTTGGTAAGCTGTCAAGGTTTGTGACCATCCTGGGAACAATTCCACCCTTTTCTGATCTGAGAAGAAGGCTCATTTTAGTTTTACAGAGATGAGGAAAAGAGAGAGCTATTATGCTGTGTAAAGTGTGGTTTGAGAATGTAAAGGATTTAGGGGGCTGCTTTGGCCAAAGTATAGAACTTTTGATTACCCTTTGAAAGTTAAAAGCAATCTCCTAAAACCAGGGAAAGGTGATTTGGGCTAACCACCCTATCTTCACAATGTTTGAATGTTTTAGTTTTACTTAGTCTTAATTTTTTCTTCTTGTGAATATGCTTTGGCAAAAAGTCTAGAGCAATGGAACTTCAACCAGTCTTCTATTCTTCTATTAGGGCCTTGTTCTAAATACAAAGTGCACTTTAAATGGGCAAGGCCAAATGGCAAATTAGACTACAGTAATTTTATATTGTTCCTAAATTACATTTTTTGGATGAGATTATAAAAGCATTGACATAATTAGGAAACAGAAGAATTATCTTGGTCTGACAACGGGACCCCAGCCACAAGATGGTCATAAGTTCTACATTTAATAGAGGAGACATGTATGATCCTGACTTTGAAATCTTCTAGAGAAAAAATTAGGAGAAGTTCAGGCCTGATTTAATGTTGTGTCTTCTTACATGTTCTGTGTGTGAATTTTATAAATGATGAAACTAAGTTTAGGAAGAGTGGGTTCCTTACTTCAGATAGAAAGAGATTTAGGCAATTAGGAAAATCTTTAAGAGAATGGGAAATAAGCATCTGTTTTGTCTGAGCTATGCTACTTATACTTTGTGCTAACCCATAGTCAAAAGGTGTTTTACCTATGCTTTTTCTTTTGGTGTGATCAACTAAAAGAGAGTCTATAAAAACTAAATTTTCAAAAAAGTCTCAAAAGAAGACAAATCTTTCTTTTCTCTCATTTTTCAACACTGGCCACGTTGGAGATTGCTGAGGTGAAAGACAGATGCAGAAATTAATTGAAAACTAAGATACAAATAGTGATTGGAAAGCAAATTTTTGAAAAAGGAATAATTAAATTTCTTTAATTTCTAAAATATAATTTGGATGTTTTATACAGTACTTTGATGAGCTTATTGGGTACCAGCAAATTCTGCAGAGCTTAATAAAAACAAAATAAAATTCACAGATCACTTATTCCTTACAAGGACCTTTAACATGGCAAGGGATTGATTTAAAGCTATAGTTTGAATTTTAAGAACTGTTTTACTAGTCATGAGATATATTCAGGAGAGATCCAGTAAAATAGGAATTCAGAGAAGTGTTAAAATAAAAAAAAAACTTGGGAAATAGTATAGGAGAAATTAGATTAAATCTTTTGTGAGCTTACCTAATTCTACAACTCAGAATTTAAAAAGAAACACATTTGTTAAGTCTGATCTCTAAGTCTAGCCAATCTCTAAGTTTGAAGTGTGGGGTATCAATCTGTAAAATTGATTTTAATTTTAGTGTAGAATTGAAAACTATACTTAAAGTTAGGATAAATTTATTGAAGGAAGGCGTTTTCATTATTAGAAGTCAGAACAAGGAAATTTTTGATCATTTTCAAAAAAGAATAAAAATGGGCAGAATTGGAGCACATTTACCCTTCTGTTTTTTACTGCTTTTAAACAACCAACGTGAGGGCACCAAGCAAAATCTTGATTAGGGCTCCCAGATTAGGTGAATCCCAAAGTTCTCCCAGAAAAAGGAAAACTTGTTTTAAAATCAGAAAGCAATTGGAGGTAAGTAAAATTTAATGATACTACTATAGTTTTAATCAGTTGTTTAGGTAAATTTAAACACAGTCAAACTTGTGTTGAAATCAATTGTTTAGTGAAAATAAGTTCAAATTTTATAAATAAGGCTATAGTAAGTTAGGGAAACAATTATAGAAGATAAAATTAAACAAGAATTTTTTTTAAACTATAGATAATAAGAATAAATTGAATGCATGAACACCTAATAGAAGGTGCTCAGAGTACAAAAGATCAAATTAAAATGAGCCATATGGCTTATAAAAGTATTAAAAACTAAAATTTTGAGAGCAAAAAGTAGAACTTGCAAATTATTTTAGAACAAATAAAATTTTATAGGATTAAATAAGGAAACTTACAATATTAAAGAAATTCTTAGGAGCTTGCAAAGTCATAAAAACAAACATTGCTCTGGAATCTCTACTAAATGATACCTTAGGGTAGGTTAGGTTAAGAAAAAAAATAAAATAAATGGACTTAATTTTTGAGTAATTTGAAAGGAAAAAACTATACCTTGAGCCCTTCAGACAAGTACAATCTCCATCAGATAGTTTCCCAACAGTGCAATTCTTGCTAACACTATATGAAGTTAAAACTATGTTTTAATGAAAATAGAAACTTTAAATCAAGGAATTAATATACTACAAACAAAACAATCTTTCTAATTCAAATCATTGTCAAATACATATTGAAACATGAACACATTGATGATATTGGGTCCTGAAATTTTTAACTTCAGCAGTCAGTGGCCTTTGTGGAAGTTGGGATTTTTAAATTATCAAACTATATTTCATTTAGGTGAATTCAAAGTTAAATTAGTGTGATAAGGATTTCTGTTAATGTATAACCACTAGGAAATTAGCTCCTCTTTTAATGAGAGACCGTAACAACAATGTTACAGTCTGCTGTGGGGGTGAAAGACCAACAACACCAGCACACAGGAAGACTGCTAGCACAGGTTCTTTGATCTGCTTTTCTAAGGAAAGCAACTTTAAGGGGTTAACAATTTCACTTTAATCAAACATACATATATCATTCACTTAGTTCAGGGGAGAAGGTCAGCACCCTGATCATCAGAGCAAACACAAACAGAAATTACAAACAGAAAATGTCAAAAGATCAAATAACACAAACCAATAGACAGCCTTCTAGCTTTCTGTCCAACATCTCAGTACATAGTTACTGGGGAAGCACCAACATCTGGGTTTTCAAGCCAGGGAGTCTTCTTAACAACGGCTACCCAGAGTCTTGTCTGGTCAAATCACATAACACTCTTCCAGTGACTGAGAGCCCCAAAGGCAAAACGCCAGCCTCTGAGTTTATATACCCTGTTCAGCATCAAAGGGTGTCACAACCATGTGACTCAAACCTATGTGAACTAGGCTTTCCCTTGATATAAGCAGGTCATAAAAGACACCTGATTTAATCACAGAAACAAAGGCCAGACTCATCAAAGGCACTTGATTACCTAAGTGCTCCAAAAAATAAAACAGTAAAAAAGTCCCTCCCCAAATACCATTACAGAGACAAATATAAAATTTCTAAGATGGAAATCTACAGTTTTGGAAACTATCCAAATTTTATAAAACAAAGAGGCAATTAGGACTCAAGATCATTCACAATCAACAAGCACCAAAATAGAAGTTGCCATTGGGAAAACTGTTCAGTGTTTCATTTAGAGTGAATAAGAAAGAAGAAAGTAATGATAACCTACTGCAGTAAGAGGAGTAGCAGAGACTCTTTCAGGTACCAATATCTGTGGCATTCCTGTGCCACAGTTGGGCTCTAGCAGATCCTTGGTCATTGCCAAGTGAATTCCTTTATGAAATAGATGGATAACTGCTTTTCCAGCATAAAAAAAAGAGATTAACTTTGAGGAGAGGGATGATTTCTTCTACAAAGTCATTCTGCTTACTGAAACCTGTGACATTACAATGAAAAATTTGTGCTGAGTGAGTTAATTTGGGGATGTATTTGCCGATCACTTACAAAAACTGTGATTGAATTGCCCAAAAATCCTTTAGGAAATTGGTATGAACTGTGCCTTTATAACAATTAAGGAACCAAAAATAAGATGACAGTATTACAGCTGGTTTTGTGTACTAAAACTTTGTGCTAAAATGTGAAGCACAATTCAGTGAAGTAAAAAAAAAATCAAGTCTATATGATTGGGAAATAAAGATTAGAGGAATCAATGAAAGAATTTTAGATCCTGATGAAATAGAAAAAAATTGGGAATTTTTAAAGCAGCTCCTTAAGGGAGACAGCAGCTCCTTAAGACACACACACACCCTACCCTTTCCCCCTCCCCCCTCCCCAGCCAGGAGAAATAGGAATTCTTATAGAGGAAAACCTGCCATGGGTAGGGAGATGAGATAATCAGGGACAGAAAGGTAGACAGGAAGGTGAGGTAATCAGGAGCATGGAGACAAGGAGGTGGTAGAATAAAGTTTTGTGCATATCACATCATTATTCCATTATTCAGCCCAGGGTAGAGGGGCCCTGTTAAGTTTTAGTATCTCCTTGATCAGTTTACTGGAGTCTTATCATCTCTGGAAAGGATTCAGCCAATCTCAACATCTCCCCCCTCAAGAAGTAAGTGCCTAAATTCATCTGGGAAGAAGGGCAAGGATCGTGCATTGCTCATGAATCCTCCCTCAAATAGTGGGGACCCAAATTTGCTTGGGGACAAGGGCATAGGTCTCATCTTCTGTAACTATTTCAGGCTGACAAGGGGTATAGAGCTGTCCCTGCCTCACTGGGTCCCAAGAGGTGGGGGAGGGGATGGGCTGGAACCAAACATAAGCTGCCTCCAGGGGATGAGGGGTGGGTATGGGCTGGTATCCTTCCTACAGGGCCATCTGAAATTGGATTGAGGCTAACCTGTAGGACACAAACTTGGTTAAGAAGGTTCAAAAGGCAAGGTCTGAACATCAAAAGCAGCAAGACAATGAGAATGGGGGGAGGTCATGAATGGCAACAGGAGAGTTAAAAAAAACAACAACAACCCAGGAACCCCAGCTCTGTGATCCAGAGGGGAGCAGCTGGCTGGGGATTTCCTTCATCCATCGGGCCTTTTCTAAGATGTGTGTCTCGACCTGCTTTGAATTATTGATATAAACACAGCATGATATGTTAACAAGAGCACAGACTCTCCCTTTATAACTGAACAAGAGGGGCTTGAAACACATGGTGTCCTCCATCTTGATTCTTCCTAGCTTTTTATAACTTTGTCTATTGACTTTCAAATCAAACTACATAATTTTCATTCTCAACCTTTCTTCTTAAAATAAAGTTAAACTTGCTCATGTCCTCTCAGCATGTGTAAACCATCTGAAGCTAGCACAAGGATATCCAGAGCAACTATCCAGGGACAGGAGAAGCTTCACTGTTCCCCATTTGTCCCCAAACCTTCTCATCTGCCTTCCATATTTTCAAGCAAGCCTTTATCTTTCTAAATTTTTCAAACCCATTATTTAGACTACTCAACTTTCCTTTACACTTCAACCATAACACACAATAGCTCAAAAGTTATTACTCTTAGCTAACATAACTATACTGAAATCCTATTCCTTAAAATAAAAACAGGGGCAGAGCCAATATGGCGGCTGGAAAGCAGGGACTAGCGTGAGCACCCCGCTGAGTCCCTCCAAAAACCTATAAAAAATGACTTTGAATCAATTCTAGAACTTCAGAACCCACAAAACAGCAGAGGGAAGCAAGGCTCCACCCCAGGACAGCCTGGATGGTTGCTGGGTGCGAGAGGTCTATCCCGCATGGAGCTGGGAGCAGAGTGGAGCAGAGCCCAGCATGAGCTGCATGGACCAATCAGACCAGGAGCCATGCGAAGTGTGCCCTGGTGCCCTGAATCAGTGAGCCGCGGCAGTTACCAGACTTCTCAACCCACAAACACCAAAGACAGTGGAGAAGGTAAGTGGGAAAAGCTGCAGGAGTGGTTTGGCCACCACCCCGGGGCTAGAGGTGGGGCAGCTACAGAAGTACAGCTGCAGTTGCTTCCAGCCCCAGGCCCACCTGGTGGGAGGAATTAAGTGGTGGATCAGAGCAGGAGTGAAGAGCCTGCTGAAGATCTAAGTACAGTCCGGGTTGGGGGTTCTTGGGGAAGGAGGAGTACTGGTGTGCCAGAGCTGGCGCATCCCCCCAGGCATGGAACATAGTTCTCTAAACTCTACAAGCAGTCATACCCCACTGAAAAACTAAAGGGTCAAGTTAGTTGGCTGGGAATAAGGCCAGGCAGCAAAAACGTACCCAGATTCAGTCTCAGACTTTGGATTCTTTCTTTGGTGACAAAGAAGACCAAAACATACAGACAGAAGAAGTCAACAAAGTCAAAGAGCCTACAACAAAAGCCTCCAAGAAAAACATGAACTGGTCCCAGGCCATGGAAGAGCTCAAAAAGGATTTGGAAAAGCAGGTTAGAGAAGTAGAGGAAAAATTGGGAAGAGAAATGAGAAGGATGAGAGAAAACCATGAAAAACAAGTCAATGACTTGCTAAAGGAGACCCAAAAAAATACTGAAGAATATACTGAAGAAAACAACACCTTAAAAAAATAGACTAACTCAAATGGCAAAAGAGCTCCAAAAAGCCAATGAGGAGAAGAATGCCTTGAAAGGCAGAATTAGCCAAATGGAAAAGGAGGTCCAAAAGACCACTGAAGAAAATACTACCTTAAAAATTAGATTGGAGCAATTGGAAGCTAGTGACTTTATGAGAAATCAAGATATTATAAAACAGAACCAAAGGAATGAAAAAATGGAAGACAATGTCAAATAACTCATTGGAAAAACCACTGACTTGGAAAATAGATCCAGGAGAGATAATTTAAAAATTATTGGACTACCTGAAAGCCATGATCAAAAAAAGAGCCTAGATATCATCTTTCCAGAAATTATCAAGGAGAACTGCCTTGATCTTCTAGAGCCACAGGGCAAAATAGAAATTGAAAGAATCCATCGATTGCCTCCTCAAATAGATCTCAAAAAGAAATCTAGGAATATTGTCGCCAAATTCCAGATCTCCCAGATCAAGGAGAAAATACTGCAAGCAGCCAGTAAGAAACAATTTGAGTATTGTGGAAAAACAATCAGGATAACACGGGATCTAGCAGCTTCCACATTAAGGGATCGAAGGGCTTGGAATATGATGTTCCAGAGGTCAATGGAGCTAGGATTAAAACCAAGAATCACCTACCCAGGAAAACTGAGTATCATGCTCCAAGGCAAAATATAGATTTTCAATAAAATAGAGGACTTTCAAGCTTTCTCAGTGAAAAGACCAGAGCTGAATAGAAAATTTGACTTTCAAACACAAGAATCAAGAGAAGCATGAAAAGGTAATCAAGAAAAAGAACAAGAAAAGAAATTGCAAGGGACTTACTAAAGTCAAACTATTTTGTTTACATTCCTACATGGAAAGATGATGTGTATGATTCATGAGACCTCGGTATTAGGGTAGCGGAAGGGAATATGCATATATACATATGTTTATGTATATATATATATAAGTGAATGTGTATGTATGTATATCTGTATGTGTATATGTATAGAGAGAGAGCGGGCACAGGGTGAGTTGAAGATGAAGGGAAGATATCTAAAAGAAATAAAATCAAATTAAGGGATGAGAGAGGAATATATTGAGAGAGGGAGATAGGGAGAGATAGAATGGGGTGGATTATCTTGCATAAAGGTGGCAAGAGGAAGCAGTTCTGTGGGGGGAGGGGAGAGGGCAGGTGAGGGGGAATGAGTGAATCTTGCTCTCATCAGATTTGGCCTGAGGAAGGAATATCATACATACTCAATTGGGTATCTTACCCCACAGGAAAGAAGAGGGAAGAAGATAAAAAAAGGGGGGGGATGATGGAGGGGAGGGCAGATGGGGGTGGAGGTAATCAAAAACAAACACTTTTGAAAGGGGACAGGGTCAAGGGAGAAAATACAATAAAGGGGGATGGGTTGGGAAGGAGCAAATTATAGTTAGTCTTTCACATGAGTATTGTGGAAGGGTTATACATAATGATACACATGTGGCCTATGTTGAATTGCTTGACTTCTTAGGGAGGGAGGATGGGAAGGGAACAGGGGAGAGAATTTGGAACTCAAAGTTTTAAAAACAGATGTTCAAAAACAAAAAAAAAGTTTTTGCATGCAACTAGAAAATAAGATACACAGGCAATGGGGCGTAGAAATTTATCTTGCCCTACAAGAAAGGAAGGGAAAAGGGGATGGGAGGGGAGTGGGGTGACTGAAGGGAGAGCTGACTGGGGAACAGGGCAATCAGAATATACGCCATCTTGGAGTGGGGGAGAGGGTAAAAATGGGGAGAAAATTTGTAATTCAAACTCTTGTGAAAATCAATGCTGAAAACTAAATATAATAAATAAATAAATAAATAAATGAAAAACAAAAACAAAAACAGAAAAAAGTTTCCTGACTTTAACTTCACAATTCAACAGATTCATAGTCTTTGTTTCACAAGCTTGTTTACCCTTTTCTAATTATACTCATCATTCAGAAAGAAAGAAATATTTCAGGAATTGAATCATATATATAATATGATAAGTTCAAACACTAATTTCAAACACTAAGCCATGGAATGACTACATATTCAGATCAAAACACCAAGATCTCACATACTTACATTTTTCTCATGTCTTTTACTGATCACTTGCTCTGATTATAGAAATTTTCCATAAAAGGAAAAAGCAGCTGATATGATTATACCAGCATCAAGCTGGTCCTTCAAGCTTAAGCTTAAAGGCACATATATGACAGGATAAAGCATCCTTAGCTCTGTTTGGTTTCAGGTAAGAGTCACAATTTAATAATTTCCCCTCATAGCCAGACTTAGGAATAGCCAATTGGGAAACATACCTTTTCAAAGGAACACAATGGGGAAACTGAGCCAGGAGGATGCCACCTTAGGTTGATGCCAAGGTTGTCCTCTCAGCCTTTCCCAGATGCAAACCTCCAACTGTAATGGTTCAGGATCACATTCTTTCTGAGTAGCTTGTGGAATTTCTCTTAAATGATAGATTCCTGATTTGTCAGACAACTATACCTAAATTCAAATTCAAAACAATATCAGTTACAGTCCCAAAACTTTTATCTTAAATGGCAAGTTTCACTATTCACAGCTTAGGGCTAGATACAATTATTTTTACTGTCATGGAGTTACAATAAGCAATAAAAATTTATCAGGACTCACATACATAAGAGATTTCCCTTATTATCTTTTACTTGTTTTTCTTTCCTTCTCAAATTTAAATTTATCCTGCTGAAAAAACCAATCATTAGTAATCATTTACATAAACCTGCAAATCCTCAGCAAGCCAAGTTCATTGTTTAGGAAGTCAAGCTCTTTTCCCAGGGCTGATAACCTTGCCCACACAGATAACTTCCAGAGATCTGGCAAGTTTACAAAATAAGGGGAATTGACAGGGACCAAGGAGTTGATCTGCCTGTCCACTCCAGGATATTTTCCTCTGGACTGATGTAAACTACATACTTTCTGGAACTAGTACAAAAGTTTATCAAGTTGAAACAATATTATCTATTTGAAACTTGAAACAAACCCATTATCAATGAGGTAGCTTTAGTCTTGTTGAATGCATCAATCAGCATTTCCAAATTACTTTGCACAGAAAACCATTCATCTCATCATTAACATGTTGAAACCACAACTTTAAACCACCTCATATATTTCATAATAGCCAAGATTTTCAATAGAAAATTTTCTCTCTTAGTTTATAACTAAATATACCTCTTTAAATATTTAACAGCTTTCAAATTATCTAATTTTTTATCACATCCTTTTAAAAGCCCAATTCATATGCAACAAAATTCAGATTAAAAATTGCTTCATCTAACACCATTTCTGGCTCGCAATGGTCACTCAAATTTCACAATATACAAGAATTTTACAGTACAATTTAGAAATACAATAACACAACCAATAAATTTCAGATGACGTCAATTGCATTTCCAAATTATCACGTATAAAAAATATTGATAGAAGAGTGGGCTTACCAAGTGCAAAGGCTGGTTGACTTCTTGTCTCATATTGCCAGCTGGACATTGCCTAGGGGCTGGGGTGGCTGATGCTAGGGCCTTCCCAGTAGTGAATTCACAGTGGTAGGGCTCAGGGAATGCTGGCTGTGGGGCCCTGACCCATCCATCCCCTTTTCCCCTCTCCCCACAGCTGCAAGCTGGGGCTACTTGCAGTTCCTGGGCAGGGTGAGCAGGATGTACTGAACCTGGATGAAACTTCCAGGCTTTGTCTGGAGGGGCAGGGCTGCAGGGTGCCCAGGGGCACAGGGCTGTTGTCAGTAGGATCCTTGCTGTGGTTGCTGCTCCCCCTCCTTCCTTTTGCCAGATGCAGGGAGGGTGACTTAAATTCCCTACAATTCTCCAGGAAAACATGGGGCTGTTTGCAACCCCCTTACTAAAATACCCTCTTGACTGAGGGGAAGGAAGTGAAGAATGCTGAATGATCAGGATTGTGAGGAGGTGTTTCAGAAGGGGGTGAACTCCCAGAATTATCCCTAAATCTTGGGAATTTTCTCTTGCAATCTAAAAATGGTCCATTTCCGAACTTCTTAATGATTAATCTCAAAACCTCCACAATCTGCTAAGATGTTTTTTAGCTGTTCTGACTTTTCACTGTAGCCTCAGCTTGGCTAGAGCTGGAACAACAGGGAGAAGAGTCTTAAGAATTTTTTTAAACTTCTACTCAAAAAAACTTCACTTCTATGTCCACCGCTTAAAAACTTAGAGTGGGGCATTGAACCTGCCAAACAGGTGAGTTGGGTCCCTGGAAAAAGATCCAGTTGGTTCCTAGTCCCTTCTCCCCAGAACTAGAGAGCTCAAGGCTTTGCTTCCATTTTTCTCTTTCTCTCATCCACCCGCTTTCAGTCATGATCTCAGAAGGTGACAGCATCTAGCTCACAGCACAAACAGACATTTATAGGACACAGAGGCACAGACATAGAGCAGATTGACATGACAGCTACAAAGAGAGTGCACAGATAATGACAGAGGAATCCAAAAGTTTGAAGAGGCTGGTTGGAAATCCACATCACAGATCAAGTCACTTTTCTTGGTCCTCTAGATTATATTGAGGGTCCTATTAGTTTTGACATCTCACTGGCCTACCTATTTGAATCTCATCATCTCCAGAAAGGCTTCAGCTAACCTTATCGCGTACCACAGTGCCTGGCTTGAGTAAAAGATGAGCACTGAAATATTCAGACTTTGTAGGAATACAAATGAACAAAATGCTATCCCATTTACAGATACTTTTTCTAATTGGCAAGGAATGCTAACAAAATTAAGAAATTAAAGACTAAACGTTTTAAAGTATTACTAAAAAACAGACTTTGGTAACTTTCAAGACATAGAAAAAGTCTGGTATGTGGCAGGCACTTTACAAACTACTATGATTAGCATGAAAGACAAATGACATTCTATGAATTGATAAATTTGAAAGGTGTTTAAACTAAATCATTATCACCTGATTGGTGATATTTTTAAATACAAGAAGGCTAAGAGAAGCTGTTAAAGCAAGTTTCTTCTTCTTTTCAATCTGAATATTGTTACATTACAAATATATCTGTTATGTGATTATTAGAGTATATTTTGTTTTAAAAAGAAAACCAAATAACAATAACAACAGTAAATGACTTACTGTTGGGAGAAAAGCGTGATAAAATCCTCTTAGGAGATCCTTGTCTGTGTAGTTTCTTGGGATGAACCCTGCTGACAGTGTGTAATGAAATTCTGCAGCAATATTGTTAGTTTGAGGAACTAGATCCTCCCTCACCCATAGTGGAGAAAGGAAGCTTTTGAATAGTGGTACCATTTGTAAACTCATGTATCTTTTGATGCTATCATTTTGAACCAACTATTCACTGTGTATGAAGTTATGGTGAAGAAGTAGAAACAGCAGTATAATGCTAAACAGGTCGCTTGGGTCTGGGTGACTGAGGAAGGTAAGCCACTCCTCCTTAGAACTTCTATCACCTTATCAGTTCTTAAGGTGGGGGGACAGGGGGCACTGTGGCACACAAGGGATAATAGATTCAATTAAACAAGGGTGGATTATTCCAGATACCACCCCAGTGGCAACTTGCATAACAGCTACGTGTCCAATTTGTGTAGTTTTTTTTCTATTTCTGAATATTTCTTTTTTTAATTCCATACCTTATTATTTAATATTTTTTAGTTTTCAGCATTGATTTCAGGAAGATTTTGAGTTACAAATTTTCTCCCGATTTCTACCCTCTCCCCCACTCCAAGATGGCATATATTCTGATTGCCCTATTCCCCAGTCAACCCTCCCTTCTGTCACCCCCCTCCCCCTCCCCCCATCCCTTTTCACCTTACTTTCTTGTGGGGCAAGATAGATTTCTATGCCCCATTGCCTGTATATCTTATTTCCCAGTTGTATGCAAAAACACTTTTTTTTGAGCATCTGCTTTTAAAACTTTGAGTTCCAAATTCTTTCCCCTCTTCCCTCCCCACTCACTCTCCCTAGGAAGGCAAGCAATTCAACATAGGCCACACATGTATCATTATGCAAAACACTCCCGTAAATAGTCATGTTGTGGAAGACTAACTATATTTTCCTGCATCCTATCCTGTTCTCCTTTATTCAATTTTCTTCCTTGACCATGTCCCTTTTCAAAAGTGTTTGCTTTTGATTGCTTTTTCCCCCTATCTACCCTCCCTTCTGTTGTCCCCCCTTTCTTATCCCATTCCCCCACTTTCACATGGGGTAAGATATCCAATTGAGTGTGTATGGTATTCCCTCCTCAAGTCTAATCCGATGAGAGCAAGATTCACTCATTCCCCCTCACCTGCCCCCTCTTGCCTTCCAATGAACTGCTTTTTCTTGCCACCTTTACATGAGATAATTTACCCCATTATATCTCTCCCTTTCTCCCTCTTTCAATATATTCCTCTCATTCCTTAATTTTATTTTTTTTAGATGTTATCCCTTCATATTGAACTCACCCTGTGCCCTCTGTCTATATATATGTATATTCCCTTCAACTACTCCAATACTGAGAAAGGTCTCATGAGTTACAAACATTATCTTTCCATTTTGAAATGTAAGCAAAATAGTTCCACTTTAGTAAGTCCCTTATGATTTCTCTTTCTTGATTACCTTTTCACGCTTCTCTTGATTCTTGTGTTTGAAAGTCAAATTTTCTATTCAGCTCTGGTCTTTTCATGAGGAAGCTTGAAAGTCCTGTATTTTATTGAAAATCCATATTTTGCCTTGGAGCATGATACTCAGTTTTCCTGGGTAGATGATTCTTGGTTTTAATCCTAACTCCTTTGACCTCTGGAATATCATATTCTAAGCCCTTCGATCCCTTAATGTGGAAGCTGCTAGATCTTGTATTATCCTGATTGTGTTTCCACAATACTCAAAATGTTTCTTTCTGGCTGCTTGCAGTATTTTCTCCTTGACCTGGGAATTCTGGAAATTGGCAACAATATTTCTAGGAGTTTTCTTTTGGGGATCTTTTTCAAGGTGCAATTGGTGGATTTTTTCAGTTTCTATTTTACCCTCTGGCTTTAGAATATCAGGGCAGTTCTCCTTGATAATTTCTTGAAAGATGGTATCTAGGCTCTTTTTTTGATCATGGCTTTCAGGTAGTCCAGTAGTCTTTAAATTGTCTCTCCTGCATATATTCTCCAGGTCAGTGGTTTTTCCAGTGAGATATTTCACATTGTCTTCCATTTTTTCATTCCTTTGGTTCTGTTTTATAATATCTTGATTTTCACAAAGTCACTAGCTTCCACTTGCTCCAATCTAATTTTTAAGGTAGTATTTTCTTCAGTGGTCTTTTGGACCTCCTTTTCCATTTGGCTAATCCTGCCTTTCAAGGCATTCTTCTCCTCATAGGCTTTTTGGAGCTCTTTGGCCATTTGAATTAGTCTATTTTTTAAGGTGTCATTTTCTTCAGTATTTTTTTGGGTCTCCTTTAGCAAGTCATTGACTTGTTTTTCATGATTTTCTTGCATCACTCTCATTTTTCTTCCCAATTTTTCCTCTACATCTCTTACTTGCTTTTCCAAATCCTTTTTGAGCTCTTCCATGTCCTGAGACCAATTCATATTTTTTTTGGAGGCTTTTAATGTAGGCTCATTGACTTTGTTGACTTCTTCTGGCTATATGTTTTGATCTTCTTTGTCACCAAGAAAAGATTCCAAAGTCTGAGTCTAAATATGAGTCCATTTTCGCTGCCTGTTCATGTTCCCAGCCAAGTACTTGACCCTTGAGTTTTTCAGCAGGGTATGACTGCTTGTAGAGTAGAGAGTACTTTGTCCCAAGCTTGGGTTGTGCTGTTGTTTTCAGAGCTATTTCTACACAGCAAACTCTGCCACACCAGCACTCCTTCTCCCCCAAGAACCGCCAACTCGGACAGCAACCCAGATCCAAGCAGGTTCTGCACTCCCGCTCTGATCCACCGCTTAATTCCTCCCACTGGGGGACCTGGAGCCTGAAGCAACTGCAACTGGAGCTCTGGAAGATGCCCTAGAGCTGCGCCGCTTCCGTGCCCCTGGAGCTGGGGCCGACCCGCACTCATTCTGTTCTAGCAGTTCTTTCCCACTACCCTGCTCTGTTGTCTTTGGTGTTTGTGGGTTAAAAGTCTGGTAACTGCCATAGCTCACTGATTCAGGCACTAGGGCCTGTTCCACCCCACTCCCTGTCTGGTTGGTCCTGGTGCAGCCCATGCTGGGCTGTGCTTCACTCCGCTCCCAGCTCTGTGCGATAGACCTTTCCCAGCAACCATTCAGGTTTTCCTGGGCTGGAGCCCTGCTTCCCTCTGCTATTTGTGGGTTCTGCCAATTTGTGTAGCTTTCAATCAGCTTGTGTTTCAAGTCACATCCTCTGGTGGCCGTGGGCTAGCTTGCACCTCTCTTTGAGCACTTACAGAAAAATATTATTATTATTATTATTATGCCCAAGTCAGTCCTCAATGAAGGTTGAACTATTCCCTAGTTTTAAAGCCACAGCCCTCTTTGATACCATAGCTTTGTCAACCTGAATTTTAAATGAAAATAGTTTATACAACAAAATGCAGGTCTTTAATTGGAGCAAGTGATTTGCAGCTTAGGGTGCCACATAGCAAGTGCTGGGGTGCCCAAGGAGGAGGCTGGGACCAAGGTTTATATAGAAAACTAAGGCAGAGAGAATGACTGGGCTGCAGGTGGGAGGGGTTAGGCATCTTACAGTTTCACAAGGTAAGTTGTTTTACATAACAAGCAAAAGTCCTTAAAGAAAGCTTGGGAATCTCTGGAGGAGAGAGTTTGGGAGATCTACAAAATAATCAGAGGTTGGAAGTGACAATGTCTGGTTAACCCCAGGAAATTTATTGGCCTGGGAAGGAGACCAGGGCAG
The DNA here is from genome assembly GCF_011100635.1 of Trichosurus vulpecula. NCBI lineage: Eukaryota > Metazoa > Chordata > Mammalia > Diprotodontia > Phalangeridae > Trichosurus > Trichosurus vulpecula. The sequence goes on from NC_050573.1 coordinate 490,119,553, forward strand.
CTTCAGTCAGTTCTTAGTCAACTGTGTCAGCTTTCACTAAGGAAATTGTACCTATGTATGACCCACTTATCTTCATGGACTCTGATGTGGGGGACAGAGTGGTGGACTCATCTCATCGTATTCTAGAAATGGCCTGATGTTCTCCCTTTGGCTTTATCTGCAGACCAACGGAGAGGGTGTGATGATTGTGAATAGAAGAAATCTATGAATAGATGAAAAAAATTCTAGCTGAAATTTTGAGGCTAATATATGAGAAAAATAATAATTATCAAGCCCTAAGGCATAATTGCAAAATTTTGCTATTTGATGTTGAATCTGGGTATAAGTGTCTGATTTATCATAAGAACCTGGTTCATCATTTAAGGGGATTGCAATATGCCTCTGTAATCTAAGTACTGCCACAGGTGGATGTCTGTCCTTGGGAAAGTCAAGAGAACAACCTTGGGGACCTATCCTTATCTTGGTAAATAAGACATTTTCCCACCTGGTTAATTCTGAGCCTGGCTATAAGATCCTGTCATAAATTGGCTGCCTATGACTCATACCTGAAATTAAACAGAACTAATGCTGCTATATCCCTGCCTTTCTCCTCACATAGCAAATTGTATTGATAACGGCAAGTGTAAAAGAAGACAGTGATTATTTTTTATTAAGTTATACATGCTAGTATAGTAAGGGATCATTTTGAATTTTCATTTGCATCACAAATAATAGAGACCATGAAGCCTTGAAGTTGGTGGGTTATTTAATTTATGAGCTCACCCTATAACATTATTTTGACTTATTTCTCTCCACTCCTTCCTTCCCCTCCCACTGAGAAGGCAAGAAATATGGTACTCATTATATTTATCAAGTCATGCAAAACATATTTCCACATTAGCCATGTTGCCCCTCCCCCCACCAAAAGCAAGAAAAATCAAGGGAAAAAATTTGCTTCAATCTGCACTAAGAGTTCATCAGGTCTTTTTCCAGAGGTGGATAGCATTTTTCATCATGGGTCCTTTGGAATTGTCTTGAGTCATTGTTTTGACCAGAGTCATTAAGTCTTCCACAGCTGATCATTCTTACAAAATTGCTGTTACTGAATATGATGTATTCCTGGTTCTGCTCACTTCACTTTGCATCACCTCATATAAGTCTTTCCAGATTTTTCTGAAACCATTCTGTTTGTTATTTCTTATAGTATTCCATCACACCCATATATCACAACTTGTTCAGCCATTACCCAACTGGTGGGCATTCCCTCAATTTCCAATTCTTTGCCATCATAAAAAGAGCTGCTATATAAATATTTTCATACATGTAGGTCTTTTCTTTTTTCTTTGATTTCTTTGGGATACTAGACCTAGTACTGGTATTGCTGGTTCAAAGAGTATGAAGTTTTATATCCCTTTGGGCGTAGCTCCAAATTGTTCTCCAGAATGGTTGGACCAGTTCACAGCTCCACTATGTTAGTGTCCCTACTTTTTCACATCCCCTCCAACATTCATCATTTTTCTTTTCCATCATGTTACCCAATATGATGGGTGTGAGGAGGTACTACTTGAATTTATATTTCTCTAATTATTACTGATTTAGAACATTTTTTTATATGACCATTGATAGCTTTGATTTCTTCTTCTGAAAACTGTTCATATCCTTTGATCATTTATCAGTTGGGACATGGCTCCTATTTGTTATGTCATTTTAAAAATGAGAAATAGTGTCTAGTTGAGTTTTTCTTCCTTTGACCCTCCAGGTGGCATCAAGTGACAAAAATACTTCCAGTGAAGTGTAGGGAGTAGTCAGGCCCCTTCCACATCATTATGACTACTCTTACATGGCAGATGGAGTGGAGGGATTCCACTGGTGAACTTTTTCTGCTCTGTGTTTCTTTTCCTGAGTAGGAGAATGAGCACCAGTCTCAAGCTGGGATTGGAGGAAATCTTACATGTTCAAAAGGTCTAGAGGTCCTGCGTCCATTGAGTAAAGTTGACTGATGATAAAGGAAGCTTCTTCATTGGAGAAGAGGAATCACTGACAAGAAGAGAGGAAGAAGGTGGTGGCTTTCCCTGGAGAGTACAAAGCTGAAGTGAAATGTAAAGTGCCTAATGAATAGTTCTGCAAATTGCCTTTCTGTCCTAATTATCAGCCTCCCCTCAAATAGAATAGTGGTATAAGTTATTACTGAATCCTATTTTAATTTTTTCTATTAATGTAAATTGTGAGATGTTTTGTTAGCATTTCCTATGTGTTTAGAAATAAATATGTTTCATAACTGATTCGCATTGTAATTGTGTATCTTGGGGGAGGCCATAGGGATTAGCCTAATTTTGTAATTTGTTCCAAGATGCTGAGGTTGGGGTTAAATTAATGGAAGCATGTGAGAAGAGGTAAATTAACTCCTTTCATTTGAGGCCAGGCTTCCCAGGACTGAACCCATTTTAAACCTTATGTTTGGGTTAAGAGCAGAATAGCCCCTGTTAGGACTTATTTTCATGTGTAAGTTGGATTTGATTGTCACTGTCTAAGGTAGGGCCACTTCCAACTCTGAAATTCTGTGAACACAGCATCAGGTCTCGTAAGCACAGCCGCTGACTTGAGTTAAGATAAGTCTTTTTAATATCTTTGTAAGTTAAAGAATCACATTAGACCCACCTAAGAGTATGCTAGCCCCTACATCAGGTATGAAGACAGGTTATCCAAAGAGCTCACAACACTAATGGGTTGAGAATGAGTGAGATGCAAAGTCAAAGGAGCGCTGTCTGCCTCAGTTTCCTCATCTGTAAAACGGTGATAATACTAGCACCTACCTCCCAGGTTTGTTGTGAGGATCAAATGAGATAATATTTGTTAACAGTGCTTAGCACAAGGCCTGTCACATAATAGGAACTCAATAAATGCTTGGTCCCTTTCTTTCTCCACTCCCCTATCTCAACCTAAATGCTTTCTTCAGTTGGGCTTCCCGATTATCACTAATATTGCTGACTTGCTTACTTCTGGCAGATTGCCCTACAACACTGCTTCTATCATGATCTTCTGCTCGGCCATGTGAAGCAGTTCTGGAGTGTCCACTGGATCAAGTCAAAACTCCTTAGCCTGTCATTACAGCACACCTCTCCCCACCCCTGATTCTCATTATTCAACATAAACCTGGTTTGAAATTTCATCTTGATCACTTACTGTATGACTTTATTTGTAAAACATGGCAGAGCATATGATGTCTAAATTCCCTTCCAACTCTGAAAACCTCTGATCCTTACCTTTGATCTTATGATCATGCCAGCCTTTTACTCTCACTTTCCAATACTGAGTTCATTCCCACTACTTGCCTTTACATTTTGTTTTTTTGCAGGGAGGAAATCAGGGCAATTGGGGCTAAGTGACTTGCCCAAGGTCACACAGCTAGTAAGTGTGTCAAGCGTCTGAGGCTGGATTTGAACTCAGGTCCTCCTGACTCCAGGGCCAGTGCTCTACTCACTGTGCCACATAGCTGCCCCCTATTTTTATTTCTTCATCTTAAAACTGCCTATTCATATCCTTTGACCATCTATCAATTGGGAAATGGCTTGGATTCTGTATTAGGAGGGCAGAGTTTATAATCTCAAAGAGGATCATAAACATGTCTGAAAGGTTCGGAACCGCCGGATATAAGAAACTCTCAAAGTAGAAGGCAGAAGAATCAAAACATTTATTTAGGCTCCACAGTAACCAACCCATGAACCAGAAGCCCCATTTTGATATGTTGATCAAAATCTTCCAGGCCCAATAAGTACGCCTTGCAAGAGTAACCAGGAGGCTACAGAGAAGCATGATTGCGTAAAGCAAAATCATGCTTCCCCCTCGATGGTAATAAGATTACCCACTGGCCTGAAGTCTTTGTTCAGCTTCCTCCCGTAGATCAGCTCTGCTACTGGCAGCTCCTGCCTCAGCTGTGTCTGTGTCTGTAACTGAAGCTGCAACTGTAACTGACGATGTAACTGTCGCTGTAACTGACGATGTAACTGTCGCTGGCTCAAACCGGAAAAGGAAAGAGAGCTCTTCAAGCTGTCCTCTCCCCTCTTATAGGGTTTTTGACATCATCAAGCTCCGCCCGAATGACCAGGGCCGATTGGTTCCTGAGTTGGCCCCTCCCCCTAGCATAGACATTAACACCTCCCCTCAGCCAGCCCCATGACTCATCACACAGGAAGTTGTCTGGTCCTGCCCCAGAAGAGCAAGCCCCAGCGTCCAGGGAAGCTCAATGAGGTAAGCTGAGTCATTCAAAGAAAACAAAGGCCATTCTGGCTACAGATTCTTATAAATTTTACTCTGTTCTTTATATATTTGAGAAATGAGGCCTTTGTCAGAGACACTTGCTGCAAAGATTGTTTCCCAGCTTTCTGCTATCCTTCTAATTTTGGTTGCATTGGTTTTGTTTGTACAAAAGCTTTTTATTTTAATATAATCAAAGTTATCTATTTTATATTTATATATATATATTCTATTATATATTCTATAATATATATCTATTTATATTTCTCTATCTCTAGTTTGGACATGAATTGCTTC